>NW_004524604.1:14175564-14178629 GCF_000260255.1 Octodon degus | reverse complement strand
CTAATGAAAGAATTCAGTTTTCATGCAAGCAAGGTTTAGAGATCCTCAAACAACTGTGATAAAAAACAACCTCTCTACCAAACATAAGAGTCAGATAGCACAAAGATAGAATACTGAAGCTATTAAAGTATGTTAGCAAGGAACCTAGAAAGGCAAGCATGCTAAGTAACATCAGATTTCTTGGCAGAAACTGTAAAGGCCAGAGTAGTTTATAATGACAATTTTCAAACCCTAAAAGAAAGCAAATGTCAACTTACACTTCCATGTCCTTGAAATAATATATCAATATTGATAGAGAAATAAAGACTTTCCATGACAAAGAAATTAGTGATCACTAAACTAACATTACAGAAAAATACTTGAGGAAATGCTAGACACTGATGAGGAAGTGACCAGCACAGAAAGGCCTAAAGGACAGTATACACTTAACTGGAAGAGTACTAAAGAAAACTGAAAAATAAAGAAACCAACATTGAAAAATATTGCTACAACAGGATTCAGTAAATATCCTCCAGGAACAGCTGTCATTGTTAATGGTGTTAAATCCCCAATTCAAAAAGTCATATGAGAAGATTGACTCAAAAGACAAAACCCAATCAGATGTTTCTTGCAAGAGATATAATTCATCCAATGAAATCTACATAGATTGAAAAATAAAAGGATGGAAAGTGATATTCCACTTAACTGGAACCAAAACGCAAGCAGGAGTAGCTATCTTATTTTCAAGCAAACAGACTTCAAGTTAAAACTGATCAGAAGAGACAAACAGCTATGGCACGCTGGTGAAGGGAACAATTCAACAGTAAGAGATAATGCATATATATATATATATATATATATATATATAAAGTGTACTCAGTTTTATATAATAAAAACTACTGTACATAAAAAGAGAGACACTAATACATTTATAACAGGGGATTTCAATTCCCCACTCTCATAAATAGGCAAACCACACCCCCAAAATATCAATAAAGAAATACTAGAGTTAAACTATACAAGAGAATAAATGGACTTGAGAAATATCCATACAGTGTGTTATCCACAAACAGAAGACTAATTTTTCTTTTCTTTCTTTCTTTCTTTCTTTCTTTCTTTCTTTCTTTCTTTCATTCATTCTTTTTCTTTTTTCTTTGTGTGTATTTTATTGCAGAGTTTGCAGGGTCTCACTATGTAGATCAGACTCATAGTGATCCTCCTGTTTTTAGCCTCCTAAGTGGTGGGATTACAGGCACGTGCCATCACTTCCAATCTCTGTCTCAGCGCGCTGTGCAGGTGGGGCCAGCATGGCAAGTCAGGGATCAAACCCATGCACCCACACTTGCCTAAGCAGGTGCTTTAGTCTGCTGAGCTATCTGGCTGGCCTAGAAGGCTAATTTTTCTCAGCAACACACAAAGGCTTTCCAAATAGATAATATATTAAGCCATAAAGCATACTTAAACAAATACCAGAGAGCTACAATAATTTCCTCCATACTACTGGATCACTGTAGAATAAAAGTAGAAATCAACAACAGAAACTATCCAAACACATGGAGATTAAATATTACACTCTCAAATAATCAACTGATCACAGAAGAAATCAAGGAAGAAAGGAAAAAACTTGCTAGAATTAATTTGTTAATGGAAACACAACACACCAAAACCTATGGAAAAGCCTTTGTAAGAGGGACATTTACTGCTGTGGGTATTCACATTAAAAGAGTAGAGTAAGGGCTGCCAAGCAGACCAAAGCTCAGCAGACTTAGGCAAAGCTCAAGGACCAGGATTCAATCCCCAGCACCACATGCTGTGCCAGCCCCACCCGCATGGCACACTGAGACAGTGATTGAGACTGGGTGTGGTAGAATGCACCTGTAATCCCAGCACTAGGGAGGCTGCAAACAGGAGGATCACTAGGAGTCAGATCTGTGTAGTGAGACGCTGTAGACCCAGTGCTAATACATTAAAAAAATAAAAGAATAGAGCAATCACAAATAAATAATATAGTAACTTATATCACGGGCCTGAAAAACAAGAACAATTCAAATTCAAAACTAGTAGAAGGAAAGAAATTATAGAGCTCAGAGAGAAAAATTAATGAAATTAAGAAAAAATACAAAGGATCAATAGATCAAAGAGTTGTTTCTTTGAAAGAATAAGATAAATAATAAACACTAGCTAAAGTTACCAAAAGTAAAGACCATATCAATACAATTAGAAGTGAAAAAGGCAAAGCCACAATGGATGCTTCCAAAATCCAGAGGATTATATTATAATGTATGTTTTCAAAATCATTATGTGGTGGAAACATGTAATAAAAGAAAATTGAAAAAAGAAAGCCTCACAAAGAAAACTGCAAGCCAATCTTGTTAATGAACATAGATGCAAAACTTCTCAGTTAGACATTTACAAACGGAATACAGCAAATCATTAAAATTTCATACTTCATGAAAAAGAGAGCTTCAGCCCAGAGATGCAAGAACAGTTTAACATGCATGAATCAATAATCATATCACATTTCCTAAACAGAAGCAAGGATCAAAAAAATCACATGATCCTTTCAATAGCTGTAGAAAAAGTTTTTGACAAAACTGAAGTTGGTATAGAAAGACTACACAGCAAAATAAAGAAGCCACGTAGGGCCCACACACTGCCAACATTACACTAAATGGGAAAAATAGAGGCATTGCCTCTAAAATCAGGAATTAGACAATATAGTATCCATTAGAATCCATTCTTATTACTCCTGTTAGAGCTAGTACTTGAAACTTTAGCAGAAGCAATCATACAAGAGGAATAAAAAGGGTACAAATAGGGGGAAAAGGTGAAAGTATCCTTACTCTCAGATGGTGTAAGATCCAAAAATACCACCAAAAAGCACTTAGAACTAATAAATTTAGCAAAGTGACAGGAAACAAAACAATGCACCAAAGTCAATAGCTTTACTATATGTACATGATGAATGACCAGGAGAAAAATGAAGAAAACACTCAATTTTTGATAGCTTCAAAAAATTAAATACCATGGAATTAGCCTAACCAAGTAAGCGAAAGATCTCCATAATTAAAACAATGGAAATCTTT
>NW_004524604.1:14173967-14175464 GCF_000260255.1 Octodon degus | reverse complement strand
TGTGTGGCCAGCTCAGCCCACCAGGGGGCGGGCTGGCTGGCATGTGGTGCTGGGGGATCGAACTGTGGTCCCTGGGTTTTGCTAAAGCTTGTTCTAAGTAGGTGCTTTAGACCACTGAGCCATCTCACCAGCCCCAACAATGGAAATCTTAAAAAGGAGATTGAAGAGAACTTTAGCAAATGGAATGATATCTTCTGTTAATAGATAATCAATACCATCAGATTGATCACACTCAGAAAATATTATAGCAATTTAATGCATTTCTGGTCAAAATAACTTCAGCCTCTTAAAATACATATGGAATCAAGAGATCTAGAATAGCGAAAGCAACGTTGAGCAGCAAGCTAAAAGCAGGAGGCATTACGATCATTGATTTTCAATCATACTGTGTTATACTACAAAGCAGCAGTCACCCACCTAGTAGTGTAGTGGCACAACAGCTGACATGCCAATCAATGGAATAGAACTGAGAATGCAGGGCCAGCCAGATAGCCCAGCAGACTAGAGTGCCTGCTTAGCAGGGCGCAGCTGCTGGGGTTTGATCCCCAGAATGCCTCTGGGGCACCGTGAAACATTGATTAAGACTGGCCATGGTGGTGTGCACCTGTAATCCTAGTGCTTGGGAGGCTGAAAACAGGAGAATCACTACGAGTCCGATCTTCATAGTGAGACCCTGTAGACCCTGTAGACTTTGTCCTAAATACATTTAAAAAAAAAAAAAAACTGAGAATGCAGAGACAACCTCAGGTACCTGCAGCCATTTGATTTTTTACAAAGGATTTAAAATTATACACTAGAGAAAAGATAGCATCTCAGACACAGGGTGCTGGGGACTACATCTGCATGTAGAAGAGAAAAATCTAGATCCGTATCTCTCACTCTGTACTAAAATGAAATCAAAATGGAGCAATCACTTATAAATTAAAACAGAAACACTGAATTTTGGAAAGATAACACTCTCAGAGATACTGGCATAGGCACAGTAAGTAATAATGCAAGAAAATCAACAAATGAGATTGTGTCAAATTAAAAACTTTCTGCACAGCAAAGAAAACAACCAACAGAGGGAACAGACAAGCTGCAGGATGACCAAAAGATTTTTCCAGCTGCTCTTTGACAGAGGACTACTCTCTAGACTATATAAAGAACTAAAAATCCCTGGCAAGCACAAGGGCCTGAGTTCAATCTCTGGTTCCGCCAAAAACAAAACAAAACAACAACAACAACTAAAAAGACTAGACCTTAAAAAGTAAACGGCTGAATCAAAAATAAACACTACAGATCAGTAAATGCTGCTTCGCAAAACAAGCACAAATGCTCGTCAGTATACAAAGAAAGGTGCAGCATATTTGGTCATTGGAGAAATGTAAATCGCAACAACACTGACATTTCGTCTTACTCCAGAAAAAGTAGTTACTATCAAGAACTGAAAAAACAGGGGCTGGAGAGATGGCTCAGTGGTCTAAAGCACCTACTTAGAACAAGCTTGGCAAGGCA
>NW_004524604.1:14165177-14172592 GCF_000260255.1 Octodon degus | reverse complement strand
GCCTCGGATCTCGTGGAGAACCAGAAGTGGACAGAAGAAATTTGATTAAGCTCCGAGGAGTACTTGGCCCTGCTGCGCTGTGGGAGAGGAGAGGGCAGGCGGAGGAATGTGGGCGTGGAGCTGCAGAGTTTTCTGTTTCCCTTTGCACACATATTGTTCCTCAGTATGTGCATAAAAACGTGTTTTAAAAGTGATTAAAGCAAAGTTCTGACATATCCTCGATGATTTTTAGAGGGCTTAAGGATGAGAGGGGGAAACCATCGAAAGGTGTTAATCACTGACCAGCTGAAATAACCACCAACTTGTAAAAATGTATATTAAAATCTCCGTTCAAGTTCCATCGGGATCCCTCGGGCTTCTTGCGCCGGGCTTGGAGCCTCGTCCTCATTCAAAGATAACAGCGGCTCTCCTTGCAGCCCTCCGGTGACAGGGCTTTCCCTGTTCCATAACCTTGTGCCTTTCACGTCTACCCAACGCGCGCGTTCCATTTAATTATCGCCTGCCTTCCCCAAATTTTCATCGTAAAGCACTCTGGCTTTTTGGGGTATCCGCTCCACCCCGAATCTCCAGCCTGCCCACTCCCTGTGCAGGCATCTGATTTGGCGGCTTCTACGGTCTCCTAAGCCTTCTGTTATTTTCTGAGAAAGTGCCAACATTGCTTTGCTTTCCTCCTAAATACTTCTCTCTCGAACAGGAACATTCTCTTATATTGTTGCACTATAACTATCAAAATTAAGCACTAGACAAATGAGTTACTCCTCTGTGCTTTAGTTTATAGCTTACTTTAAAATATTACAATCATACATACTTTCAAGCAATCTTTCTTGCTCAATAACACATTGAACATGATTTTTACTCTATGAAGATTGAAGTTATTATCTTTATTATCAAGTAATACTACAGTATAAACTCACCACAATTTAATCGATGTATAGGATCTTCAAGTTTATGTACAAGGAATATTAAGGGAAAGGCCAGAACATAATTAAAATGCTAACATATTGCAATATAGCCCCATAGGACAGCCCATCTCAGTTGCTAATCATCCTTAGGCTCTCTTGAGCATTTCTCTCCTGTAGTAAAGGTCTTCGTCACACTGTGTTATTGCTGAGGGGCTTTGCTCTTCAAATCCTGTTAGACTGTGAAATTATTACAGGCAGAAACTACACCTCTTTCATTTCCCAAGGCATGGTAGGTGCTGAGCCAGTTGGTGGAAGGTGCAGGCAAGGAGAAAATACGGTGTAGAATTTGATCTAGTTAGTATCTTATTGAGAAATTGAAGGCCAGCAAAAGTGAGCTTCTTCAACTCCATGAGCTGCCTATAATCTCTCATTAGCCTTCACATCTAGCTTCATTTTTCTTCTCATTGCCGAAGATACGTATCCTCCTTATATCTCCTGCTTCCCATTCCATCTTTATTACTTCTGTATTCTTGCTCCACTGGTCATACATGCTAGCCTGTGTAGTGCTGCTATAACAAAATACCTGATGCTGAGCAATGCTGAAAGTCTGAGCTCTTGGGTTGCATTAGTGAAGCAGGCCCTAGCGGCCTTACAGCATGGCAGAGAAGCAGAAGGAAAATGGACAAACTACTTCTTGCTTCAGCATCTTCCACAAAAGAAGCTTTGTTAATACTTCTTACAGGGGTTTCAATAGGATTAAGTGTGCCCATAAATATAAAGTACAGGGTATTTGGTATATGTTAGCTAATTGGTTAGTTACTCTTTTCCAGAACTCTGCCACTGACAGTTTCTCTTGTGATAGGTGGATCTAACGGCACAGCAATGCTGGGCAAATGATTTGTACACTTGGGCATTTCATTTGATCCATCTGACTGCATGTTTCTTTCTGGCAAAGTGAAAGAAAAAATTCTTAGCCTGGATCCCCCCATAACCTGATTTTTACAAAATCTGAGAACACAGAGCATTGTGCATCACGTGATTCCAGTGCACACTTGTAGGCAGGGGCCAGCAGGGCCAGGGGATGCTGCCTTTGCAACGTTTGAGAAAGCTGGACTTGGACTGTGCCTTCTGCTTCCCTCCCTTTTAAATAGGTTGTGAAATGTGGATTCTGTTAAAGAAAAAAGATCATTTGTGCTTTGGTGATACTTTCCAGTAACCTACTGGAAGTGTCCAGCACGCTAGCACTTGGAGACTGTGAAGTACACAGGTCACCCAGAGATGGAGCTACACATTTAAGAATCAGCATTTCTGCTCTCTTTGCCCCAAACATGATAGGAAAAAATGTAACATGCTCTTAAAATTGTAAAGCTTTACACAAATTAAATCAGGCTACTTATGAATTCCCTAATTTAATGATAAAATATTAAAATGAAAAGTATTTTTAAAAATGAAAATTACAAAACATAGAGAGATAAATTCTTAATCTGAAAGAAATTATATCCCCACCTCAAATAACTTCTGTTTAAATATTTAGGACAAGTGCTCTTAAAGTAATTTACTGTTAAGACAATTCAATGCTGGGCCCTGGGAGACAGCTCAGCTGCCTAAGTGCCTGCCTGGCAAGCATAAGGTCCTGAGTTGGATCCCCAGTGCCAAAAACAAACAAACCAAAAAAAAAGGACGATGAAATGTTGATGTCTTATACTCTGAATAACTAATTTAAAGATAACAATATGCAGTGTATTAACCTCTGTTACCCTCCTATCATATTGTTTTGCAATTTTTTCTTTGTTTTGTTTTTTCTTTAGGAGAATAAAATGGCACAAAAAGGGAACGTTATTTGTAATTCATAACTCACAACCGGAAGGATGAAATTCATAGACAAAGGAATTAAAACAAAAAAGAATCCATTGTTCTACCTAAATAAACCTATATTTCTAAAAGTAATGCCAGGGGCCAGTGAGATAGCTCAGCAGACTAAAGCACCTGTTCAGGCAAACTTAAGCGAGCATGGGGACCATTGTTTGATCCCCAGCAACAGAGTCAGGGTGTAGTGGTGCACACCTGTAATCCCAGTGCTGGGGAGGCTGAAAACAGGAAGATCACTGTGAGTCTGAGCTGTGTAGTGAGACAATGAAACAACTAAATACATTTTAAAAAAAGTAATGCCAGTAATTTAAGCCACTAATTTCCACACACTCCTTTTTAAAATTAATATATTTATTTCTGTATTCAGCTGAGGAAAATTAACATGAAATTCAGATATCACAATGAAACTTAAGCAGAAGTATAAGTTAGTGTGGCCATATTTTAATGAAGAAATATAAAATTTCATAATTCATCCAGGACTCAGAATAGTATGTTATGGAGCTAAGATTCAGACTTGCATAAGTGTGGTGGGCTGAAAAACTGGTGGTCAACCTGTATCAGCCAGCTGAACTGAATTGTGTAGTGCTGGATGTGCAAGGCCCAGCTGAGCACTGCTGCCAACAAAATAAAAAGGAGAACTGAAGAAAAGAAGAAAAGCTGCTGGGACCTGTTGGTTCTTCTGGGTATCTTTGGCTCTTCTGGAGGAACTTGTCATGCTGGCTTTCCTGATATGAACACTGCTGCTTTCTATTGAAGGCTCTCAGGACCTTGCTCTTGCTGAGAGTGGCTATGGTTCACTGCAGGGGAGCTCTGGCCCTTATGTTGAGCATCACTTCCTGGCTCTGAAGAGGAAGATGGTGCACTATTAAATGTTCTAGAGAACCTTGCCAAGTTGGCTTCCTTCATAGGACTCAGCTGTTCTTACTGTCAGAGGAGCTCGGGACCTCATTGTCACTGAAAATGACTATAGTAATTTTCAAGGGAGCTCTGGTCATCCAAAGTGACTTTGGATGTCACTTCCTGGATTCAGTGCAGATCCCTCAACCTGCTAGTACAGACTCTACATCCCCCTGGCACAGACTTTCTAGCTTCCACCACTGACCCTTGGGCCTTCCCAGAGCAGATCAATGAGACAGATTTGCGTGAAACATTGTCATGGGCTCAAGGTCTGTAGTTGAAAATTGTAGGGGATGTCATGGGCTCTAGGGCTTCAGTTGGACTCATGCAGGATATTGGCCTGGGATCCAGGCCCTGGGCTGAATTCTTAGGTATTTAGTGTGTGGACAGATTTCCTACACTCTTTTGAACATGATTCTTTTGGTGCTATTAGAAAATAATCCTATAATTTATGTGTCCTGGGTTTTATTTCTCCCCTTGCAAACCCAGGCTACAACAGTAAGGTAAGACTTATGGTTTTCATTCTAGAACAAATGAAAATTAGATTCCAGACTTTAGCTTGGTGAAATACAGTGACACAGCCCTCTGGCTTGTGCTGACTGCTGGGCCTACAACTATTGAGTTATAAAGGGCCAGGGCTTGGATTGCTGTGCTGTTGTTGCCATACTCAAATTTCAGTAATTTTATAAAAAGGAATACTGTATATTTAATTTTCACTGGCCTTAGGAATTTATGCAACTAGTCTTGCTTCTGAGAGATATTTTAACATTTTCTTAATCAGTCTTCATGTTTATAATGAATGTAATATAATCTTTACTAATCAACAAGGAAAATGCTTCCTAGACAATTTTGAGACTGATCCATTAATTTTCATTATTTGTAAAGCAGCTTCCCCTCTCAAGTGTCAATTTTGGATTCCTAGGAGCAGGGAATGAAACCCACAAAGCTTCAAAAGGAAAGCACCAAAAATATTAAACACAAAGGTAGATATGTGATTGAGGGTTAAGCACTAAGTATATTTAAGCCATTGACCTAAAACAGCTTACACACAGAAAATAACAGTGAAATTCACAGGCTACAGCCCTTTCTGAAAGGTAGGAACTTTCACTTGTTCCTGGTCAGACCAAGGAATGGGGTTCTGCATGTGGATTTCCCAGGTCAAGCGGTCAACAAACAGCATCTTTGGGCATACATATGGGCCTTCAATTACCTTCAATGAAGGGTAGAACTGGGGATATAGCTCAGTGGTTTATGTGCCTGCCTGGCAAGCACAAGGACCCGGTTTGATCTCTAGTACCACATGCTGTGCCGGCCACCAAAACCAGGTGTGATGGTGCATACCTGTAATCTCAGTGCTGGGGAGGCTGAGACGCTGAGACAGGAGGATCCCTATGAGTCTAAGCTGCACAGAATAAATAAATAAATAAATAAATAAATAAATAAATAAATAAATAAATAAATAGATTGATTGAAAAGAAAATGAAGGGTAGAAGTTTCTAGAACCCTTCACCCTGCAGTATATGTCTCAAGTCTGTCTGCTGTCCCTTTTGGTGGTCTACTTCTGACCTAGTGTCTTTTATTTATAGAGTAATCTAGGATATTACCTTAAGGTTGAAGATTATTTTTTTTCCAGGCAAAAACCTGATAACTGCAGGCTGGAATTCCTCCTACCAGAAGAGAATGTAGAATATTTCTATTTGTGGGGCTGGGGAGATAGCTCAGTAGAATAAGCTCTTGCCAGGCGAGTGCAAAGGCTTGAATTCAATCCCCAGTTCCACCAAAAAAAAAAAAAGAATATTTCTATTTGTGTAGAAATATTCAGGTCTCCTTAATTGTATTTCACTGAGTTTCTTTTAGTTTCTTTTCAAACCTAGTATATACTAATATAAGAATGTCCTGTTCATTGAATATTACCTCACTGAAACCAACCATAGCTAACAATTATAAATAACATAAAAAGGGGAAGGAAAAATTTATATATATATGTACATATATATGAGTTAGGATAGGTATACAGATATTTTCTCTTAGTTCACTGAGAATAAAAGTTTGTAGCAATATGGTTTAGACAAGATATCATGTCTGCATTTTGTCCTCTGAATAACTACTACAAAGACAACAATATACAATGTATTAATTATTATAAATGTCCTACTAACCTGTTTTAAAACTGTTTCATCTCCACACATGCTTCAATTAATAATCAGATTATGATTTTTTATTATGATTATTGACAGTACCTTTTTGGGTCCCCATTGTTTCAATGGGCATTAATCAGATGCTTTAAAAGCTTCTAAGATAAAAATCTACAGCATTAGTATACACTGGCACATAATTTTTTTTAAGTTTTAAGAAAAGATTTGCTTGGAGTTTTACTCATAGCATAAATTTTCTCACCTGAAGTAACTTCATTTGCCAAAAAAAGATCATTTTAATAAACTATAATTTTTGAAAACTTTTTTATTAGGTTAGAAAGCCCTTTATTTTTCAACAAAGGGGATTTTGTACACATAACATGGGTTATTTAGTTTAACTCTGGCAAACAATTTTTGTATTTGAGACATTTGTGTACTATTCAGTATAAAAGTTACATGCATATTAGCCAATCATTTAACAGTAGCACACATCTGAGACTGCTTGGCACTGAGTAGACTTAAATATGAGTCAAGAATGCAGGAACTTGGAATCAAAAGGGTTTAGAGCATATCAAAGGTCTGTCTAGATTCATATTTGAATTCTATGATGTATTTTTCTCTTAGTTTCTAGTGAAGGAAGAAAATGTCATAAGGTAACCAAATGAGAAGGAAAAGAGTAAAAGAGAAAGTGAAAAACTAAGTGAAAAAAATATGAGATGTGAAAAGAATTCTGTTTGATAATAACTTCTGTTCACGATAGAGTGAATATTTAGTGTGATTTATTGAAAACATGTCCCAAGTTTCTAAAATCCTCTTTTGCCAAGTCAATACCTTGGTTGATATTTTGAGTTTTAAAAGTTGTATATCTTTAGAGAGCAGCACTAGAAGAAATCAGTAGGTCTAATCCCTAACAAAATTACCACTTCTTGATTTTTACACTTTTTTAAAACTTTTCCGTTAACTTTCTAATGTAAATACAAATTTAAACCTAGACCTAATATAGGTTTTCCCTTTTTCCTAAGTGATGTCACAAATCAATGTAAAACTCAAAGATCTCGAATGGTCAATGGTAAAAATAATCCCAAGAATTCCGAAGGGTGAGGTAGCAGGCAAGAAATTCCCCTGAGCACGGGGTGTCTGGACTGGTTCTGTCCGTCTCTGTGTGAGCTGCAGAGTTGAAATGGAGCCTGGAAACATCACTCTCCAACTCACTGACTGCTGGAATCAGGGTTCTAATCTCCTAGTGGAAACTTTCAGGTGCTTAACTGTGTATTTGAGGATATCTTATGTTTTGCACTGTTTATGTTGTATTACAGTGTATGTAGAAACAGTAACCTGTGAACTATGCCTTTCTGTAACAATGAATGCAATGTGCATAAATATTTTCTAAAGCAACCGTAAACTATTGCACCTTTTGCTAATGCCTCTATTTACTTGCTTTGACATAATGAATGAGCCAATGAACTTCTGTGTTCTGTGGAAAAATGTATAAATGTTATCTGATATTGCTTTTAGATGTCATGCTAATTAATGCTAAATCACAAATAAACAGTATTTTAAGTAAAAAAAATAAAAAATAAAACTGTTTCATCATAATTTAACTTGGCCAGGA
>NW_004524604.1:14154451-14165077 GCF_000260255.1 Octodon degus | reverse complement strand
TAAGATCACAAGTTTAAAACTATGTCACAGGTAAAATAAATCAAAGAAAATCACCTGTTAAATGCTGTTCTACATAGTGAAAGAAGAGTCCAACGTATTACACAGTTCTTCCCCTTAGAGGTGGGGTCTCTTTCAGTATCCCTAGAATGTGGATTTAGCTGAGTGTCTATTTGGAACATTAACAAACATAATATAAAATACAGTTGAAAAATATGAGTATGCTCCTTTTCTGCCTTTTGGAACCTATCCATCACATAAAGAAACTAGGTTAGCGAAGAATAAGTTCAGAGAGAAAAGTCTGACATCATATGGGGGTGGGGGTGACAGCCGGCAGCCTAGGCACCTACCTGGCAAGTGCAAGGACCTGGGTTCAACCCCAGGTACCGCATGATGTGCCAGCCACTGAAACTGGGCATGGTGGCACATGCCTGTAATTCCAGTGCTGGGGAGGCAGAGACTGGAGGATCACTATGAGTCTAAGCTGGATAGCAAGACCCTGGACCAAATAAACAACAGATTAAAAATAAATAAATAAAATTTTCATATGGCTTTCAGTTGAGTAGACTAAATCCAATACCACATAATTCTAGTTTTAAAAGAAGTTGTACAAACATAGGCTCCAAGAGATGAAGAAAGTTCCAAATAAAATTATCTCCAATTTTTTTTAAAAAAACAAAAAGCCAGCCAGGAAATGTATTTAGATAAATAAATGGCTTTTTATTTTTCTTAGAAAAAGACAAATGTCTCAGCTCCAAAACTAAAATCACAGAGGGCAGACTAAAACAGTGGGCTTGAGAGCCACGTCCAGCAAGCTGGGCTCTATTCCAAGTGTAAGGGGAACTGGAAGCGTATGACCTGTTCTAGACTTACTATGTACTAGTGACTACTGTATGGATTCCATTTCTTGGTTTTGTTAGCATGGCCTTAATTAACTAATGAATATTCAGTGGCTTTTTTAAGTCAGGTCCGAATCCATATGTGCTGATTTGCATTAATAGAAGATACTAATCATAAAGCGCCTGCAAGCATGCACAGGGGCTAGGGGTTTGATCCCTAGGCCTGCCATGCAGGTCCCTTACCCAGGACTCACTGAGACAGCAATTGAGACTGGGCGTGGTGGTACATGACTGTAATCCCAGCTCTTGGGAGGCTGTAAACAGACAGATCACTATGAGTCCAATCAAGTAGTGAGACCCTGAACATTCTGAAGACCCTTCACTAAAAAAATACACACACAGATAATAATCACTAATCCTATGTTAGTTGACTTGACCCTGATGTCATGCTTGACACAGACTTCTGGTAATACTATGAGAGTTAAGAATCTTTTATATATTAGCAAAATGTAAATAATTGTTGTCACAGCCTAGGCAATGGTAAATTTGGGGGAGGAGACAATATTTTGTAGTAACTCCCCCAAAGATACTGAGTCTATTTTTCCACCCCTTGAATCTAGGCTAAGAGCTGGAACTTGCTTTAGCTGAAAATGAGCTTGAACATTTGAATCTGCTTCCTTGCTCCTCTTGTAATATAGTTATTGTGTGTAAAAGATAGATTATAGGAGTAAGGACATAGAACTTGCTCAACCTGGAAAGGGATCAAGAGATGGAGGTGAGAGCCAGGGAGGTAGCTCAGTAGAATAGGCACTTGCCCGGCAAGTACAGGATCCTCAGTTCAATCCCCGGTACAAAAAAAAAAAAAAAAAAGACATGGAGGCAAGGGGAGTGAGAGGAAGAAAGGGGAGTGGAAAAAGGAATTATGCTGCACTATGTTCACGTACCAACGCCACACAAGGAATACAAACATTGTGTAGTGGGAACATATGTTAACAAAAAATTAAAAAGTGCTTTGGTTGACTTTGTAGATGGTGAAAGATGCATGGAGCATTCCCTCTGATGCCCTAGTTAGCATCCAGGTTAAGTCACTAAAGCCTTCTAAGATGAGTCAGCCCTCAGCCAGTCTTTTAGTTGGCTGTGTACCCATAAGTGAGTTAGGTTGTGGTCAGAACCATACAGCAGTCTCCTGAGCCAAATACACTGATTGTTTTAAGACACTAAATTTTGGTACGAATTTATACAAGTAATTTTACCAAAATAAATGTATATTTTCAGGTGAAGTTATTTAATTTTGCTGAAAGTTGGCAACAGCTAATTCAAGTCATCTCTGGCAGTTTTTCAGAATGATTCTTATGGGCAGATTTCAAAATACATGTAGTCCTAGAATAAAAATACAAATAAATGTAATTAGGTTAGTTGAATAGTAAAAATGGCTATAGGTATTAGGCATATGAATGTTTCTTAGGTTTTGTGCAATAATAGCATGAATAAAACATATTAGAAAACAAAATTCTCAGATAGTCTCAGGCACCAAAATCTAAGGGCATGAAAATGTTTTAGACTACTTTTAAGAAAATCAAAGTAACTGATTTCAGTACAAAGGCCCTTAGCGATCAGCAACAAATTTTAGCTCATTTTATTTATACATATTTTAAAAAAATGTATATACTCATAGTAGAAAATTGGGAAAGAGAAGGGAAAATATTATATTCAAATTCTAAAAATCTACCATTAATAAGTTTGTTCATTTTTTTTCTAGACAGAAACAAGTGATTTATGCTATGGTTATATTTTGCTATTTTACTACATAAAATATCCTTAGTGTTCAGGTCATTAAAATTCTTTTTTTTTCAGACTATAAAAACTTCTTTAATCAAAGCCTTAACATTGAACAGATTTCTCAAATAAAATGGAAACACAAATCCATACATCACCATAAAGTGCACATAATACACAGCAGGAAAACACAAAACAGCAAGCTTACACAAGCCCCTAAAAGCCACGGTCTGCTTCTCAGGTGCTCCTTCCACCTGTCAGGTGCGTTCTGCCGGAAGCAGAGCCCACCGAGGCTCTGAGGCTCAGACTCTGCTGAGGCTGCGGCCCAGAGGCTCACGGGGCAGGGCTGCGGCGGCGGCGGCCCCCACACCAGAGGCAAGGCAGTCGCCAGCACATTCAAACAGTGCATTGAGCATCCTCTAAATATCATCCTCTAAATATTAAAGTGAGAAATGAAAAGGCAACATAGGCGTATTATCAGAAAGACGTCAGGCAGGAAGGACAGCTGTGCATAGCTTGAGGCTGAAAGGCAGCCTGCCAGCTTCATTTGTTGGGCTTCTTGGGTAGCGCCGTCGGAACAGCAAGCTAGGAGCTTCGGGCGCGTGGATCATCCAACGGGCCGTCCCTGACTCTGCTGAGCACCAAGGTTCCTCCATTCAGATTCAGATATTCAGTGGGCTTCAGGAACCAGCTTGGCTTATCCTTGGGCATGAAGACAGGCCTGCATCAAGCTCATCATCATCCTATTTGTCCAAATAATGAATTTGTTTATGCAACATGCTTGCTTGGCCTGTGGGCCTCTAGCCCCACAATGCCAGCCTCTAAACTACTCCCAGGAACATGCCAAAATTCTTGCAGAAGTATTTATTTTGAGCCCTTTCTAGCTTGATACCTGTTCAATATACTATTTCACATACATCATATATGTTTTCGAATTTCAGTTCTCTCTCTCTCTCTCTCTCTCTCTCTCTCTCTCTCTCTCTCTCAATGAATAGGTAAATGTTAAAAATTTATATTACGTATTTTTGTTTTTTCTGATTTGTTCATATTTTTCTCCTTATTTTTCCCAAGTGACTTCTGTGCTTCCTTATATTTTATTTCATATTTTCACATTTTGAAATATATAGTCTTTTATGTATTTTCACGATTATCAATAAAATTTTAGCATGCACATATAGCTTAGCCACATGCTGTAAGCCATTCAGTAACTTCAATATTGTAATTCTCATCTCTCTGACTCTATATTCTCCCCTCCTCCTTATATGCTTTGCTGGATACTACCTTAGTTTTACTTCCTTTTAACTTCCTAAATTAGACACTTGGTATTTTTATATTTTTTAATTAATAAATTTAATTTTATATTTTTAAATTAGACACTTGGTATTTTTATGTTTTAAAATTTACATATATAAAGATAGTTAAAATTTTGTTTGCTCTCAAATTTTATTCAACTTTAGGTGATCTCTCAAATATATGTGCCTTATTTGAAAAGTTCTACCTTAAAAATGACATGTATCTTACAAAACTTTTTCTCTTAATTTAATTATTTTTATTCAACTCTTATGCTTGAAAGATAGAAAGAAAACAGAATTTGAAATTGCTTGGGTTTTCCAAATCCGGAGTTTGAAGACATTCTGATGCCTTTTGGCTTCCACTGTTTCTGTCCAATAGATGTTGATTTTTAGTTACTCTTGAGACATATTCTTTCTGAATAACTGAATTCAACTTTCTTAGTTCTAGAAATTTCTTAGCAGTTATGCTTGGTCTCTTTTTTCATTTGGAATTCTGGACTTCCATATTTCCTGTGTCCCTACACTAAAGTATAATTTTTTTTCCATCCATCTCTCTCAATCTACTGGCTTTTCTCAGCTGGATCTCCTCCTGCTCTATTCTGTCCCTGAGCCACATCATCTTGCTTGCATGCCCATGAGAGACTGCCCTCTGTGGCCTTCACATTCCCAGCCCTTAGTGTGGAAAGGTAGTTTCTGATATTTGCCCCTAGCATCCAAATATATGCAATACGAATGTTTTCCTTGTGAAAGATTCTACGTGTGGCTTGGATATTAGCATCCCTCCATACCTTGCGTTGAGACTAACTTCCAGTGCATTACTATTAAGGGGTAGGACGCTTAGAAGATGGTCTGGCCAAGGGAGCCTGCTCAGTAAATGAAGTACCGAAGGGAATAAGCTAATCCCATTGCCTTTCCAGGCTGCTCTCCACTTGAGGACACACGTGCTCTGTCTCTGGAGGACAGAGGACTCAAGACGCCCTCGTTGAAGCAATTACTGAACTCTTACCAGATGTCAGGCCAACCAAGGCCTTGTCTTGGACTTTCAATAACTCTTTAGAACTATGAGAAATAAATTTGTATTGTTTATAAATTATTGAGTCTCAAGTGTTCTCTCGTAATAGCAAAACAGACTAGGACAAAATAGTTTCCAAAGTAATAGTACTTTTACATTTACATGAAATGCTACAAAAAAGTTATAAGCAAAATGTTACATTGTAACAAACACCAGTAATTTATTTATTGAATAAAACTGTTTTTCTCCTATTTTCAGAGGGTTAATGTTTAGGGGTTTTTTTCCATTAAGAAAAAGACTTAAAATTCAATGATCATGATTCTCAGGCACTCTAGATTTTGCTGTGTGAAGATATGATGTAATTTGGGGACAGAAGGTGACGAAAAAGGAACAACTTGCAGGTAACCAAATGATTTGAGAAGAGCTATTAGCAAAGATGTGCTGATAAGATCAGAAAACCTAAGAGCTGGCCAGATAGCTCAGTGGACTAAAGCACCAGATTGGGTGAGCGCAGCGGCTGGGGTTCGATACCTGGCGTGCAGTGCCAGCCCTGCCCCTGGGGTACGCTGAGACACTGATTGAGACTGGGTGCTGTGGTGCGCACTGGTAATCCCAGCACGTGGAAGGCTGAAACAAGAGAATCAATCACCACGAGTCCGATCTGCGTAGTGGGATCCTGTAGACACTGTCTTAAATACATTATTTAAAAAAAAAAAAGAATAAAAAAAGAAAACATAATGTCCAGGTAAGAATAAAAGTCAAGGAACTGGGGAGATGGCTCAGTAGGATAAGTGCTTCCCTGGCAAGCACAAGGGCCTGAGTTCAATTCTCAGTTCTGCCAAAAAAAAAAATAAATAATAATAATAATAATAATAATAATAATAATAATAATAAAAGTCAACTCACAATGAGGAAACTTGCGCCAAGAATCAATGCTTTACTTTTAACATCCAGGTTAATTGGAAACTGGATTCTAAATTTATCAGCATTTGTTAGCAATCCTCTCACAGAACCGGTGCAAGGCTTTGAAATTCTTCCAATAACTATTTCTTCTTCCAGAGATAATAACTGAAAAAAAAATATATCTATAATCTCAGCTGAAAATATCTGAAATAAAAAGAAGAGGTAGTCTTATAACAATTTAATAACGAGCATAAATTATATTCAAGAAGCATACCTTATACTTATAAAAATAACTTTTATGAGTTATATTCATGGAAATTATATCTATTATTAAGTAGTTATGCAATGTGGACATGTGATAGCCTGGAAAGTTCTATGGACAATTTTTATCTAATTTTGATGTGAGAAACAGTTTAATTATAACATGAAAACCACTAGCTTTTCAACTCTTTTCCACAGTTAATCCCACTGAACTGCCTGCATCTGTCCATCATTTT
Organism: Octodon degus; assembly: GCF_000260255.1. Classification (NCBI taxonomy): domain Eukaryota; kingdom Metazoa; phylum Chordata; class Mammalia; order Rodentia; family Octodontidae; genus Octodon; species Octodon degus. The sequence goes on along the minus strand of NW_004524604.1, from coordinate 14,158,761 downwards.
CTCATCTCCACCTCTCCCTATGTAGACTCCTTAGAGCATGTTTTCTTTTTCATTTGTTTTTCAGTTTCAGTTTTTCTTTAAAAATTACATGTTTGCATGAGCGTCACTTCTGATACCAAATAATATTAATTATTTCAGCATTAGAGATCCTCCAGCAAATATAAAACAACAAAGCTGGGAAAATCCAACTATTTGCCTTGTAAGGAGTGGCACAAGGGTAGAGGTACAGAAGAATGGGACAGAACAAGAGAGAGGCAATGAATAGACTAAGAAAATTGAGAGGGTGGTTTAACAGCAAGGGGCATGGTAATAGCGTCATTTAAGCTGATGTTTGGAGGATCAAAAGAAATTAGTGATGAGAGAACTCAGGAGATGGCATCCCAGAGAGAAAATGCTGTGTGACCAAGGAGGCCTAACTGGAGTGAAGCGGGAGGGGTGCTAGTGGCAGAAAGTGAAGGTGCGCAGGGCCAGCTCCTTGTTGTATACTACAGTCTTGTTAGCAGTAAATGGATTGTGCTTTCTTCAAAATTCCAACTAAAGGGAAAAAAACTGGAATAAGATTTATGTTACTTTTTCCAATAGTGGAGAAACATTACCCAATTAAAACGGTCTGCAATTGATGTTTCAGGATTCTGTCACTAGTTTAAATAATTAACGCTGATGTGCTATGAGTGAGGACTGTCCACTTGACCCATCACTTGAGGCAGTCATGCAGAGACTTGTGTTCAAGTCTGAACCCACTTTGTATTCATAAGAAGAAAATTTTAAATTTTGAAAGATTCAATATTTTAGCTTTTCATGAAGTTTGAGACTTCTAAGTACCAACAAAGATATTGAAAATATCTTGTGTTCTACTTATTACTATGTGTGATTTCGTATCTTAATTTTCTGTATTTAAATCTGTGGGAATTAGGAGCATCTTTATCAACTAAAAACTAATGGTAAAATGAATAACTCAGTGGTAAGATTGCACAATTGTTTTATTTCCCAGATGTAGTTTATTGTACCAGATTTATATTTTACCTTATTGTGGTAGATCTCTAAAAGAATATTTAAGTTACTTCAATTCTAGTATGTCTCTCTCACTCACAAGGATGTAACAGAACATTTTTAAAATTATACCAACCTTGGGTATAAATTTTTGCCCTGTTGAACATTGTGCTATATTAAATCTTTTTGTGAAAACCCAATTCTATTCTTTGGAAAAGTAACAGTGTCTTCTTCTTAATTAACAATCTAAAAATCTCATTTTATATTTGCCTGTTACTTGTTATATCATTTATCTGTTTATTGAATTTATTCAACACATGAATCTTTAAATTAAAAAAAATTGCATTCTAATATGATTTACTTTAATTGCAGGGTACCAGGAGTTGAACTCAGGACCTTGTACTTGCCAGGCAGGCGCTCTGCTACTGAGCTCTCTCCCCAGCCTGACCCTTATATCTCATGCATATAATAAATGCCTTAGTTGGCTCACTGCAGTCCTGACCCTGCAGCTAGCTCCTTTATCTCTCTTCTCTTTTTAGCCAAAAGTATTATCACAGTTTTCCATTCATGTACAAAATGGCTTTCTTATTTCTCTTTCTTGGAGCTTACTACTGGTGCCAGGATTAACACTGTTTTGCTTCAAAGTTAGAAGAAATAGAAAATGTTTAGTGTACCTCTGAGAACATTAGAATAAAGTAGTATTTGTTACATCATAGTGCAAGAAGTATAACAGTGCACACAATTATTTTGTAACTTGATATCAATAAAAATGAGCCAAGGTGGTTTTGGCTATTAAGGTTTTGTGCATAAGAAATTCTGTTACCTTGGTAACTAATTTTATATACAGTGGAATACTTTGTACTCATGTCATTACTTTTCCAAACAAAAATATATATATAACTATTTGTTTGAATATGTATATTTTACTTAATCAGAATGTGCAGGTTCCAATCAGAATCAATATCACTAATATGAGTTTACATATTTGTAGGGAATGAAAGAAAATCAGATTTTAGTTTGGTTGTGCTCAAATTCCCAACTAGAATTTTTTAAAATGTCCTTGTTAAACATTTGGCATTTGCTGCCCTTGCATATCTAGTATCTTGTTAAATAGACGTATTTTTTAATCTGAAGCATTGAATAAAACAAGTTGTTTGATTTTATTAACTGTATTTAAAATGTCTAACAATGTCCAAAATTATTTTTTGCATGTTGACCAAAGTTTAGGAAGTAAGTTAGCAAACATAAAAATGTTTAAGAATTTTGTTATATGTTTTAGAACTTTCTAAAATGTAAAACCTGTATTGATATTGATGTTTTATCTACATACCAGAATATGTCATTGCCCATTGCAGCAAAGTTTAATCTTCTCTTAGAGTATTATTTGAAATGTGAAATATCAAATTTGTTGTTTGATCAGAATATAACTTAGTTTAATGAGAAGAAAGTTTTGAACTAATAGTGTTTGGACAGGATATCATATCTGCATCTTGTACTATGAATAACTACTACAAAGACAACAATATGCAATGTATTAATTACTGTAACAGTCCTAATAACCTGTTTTGAAACTGTCTCATTACTACTTCTTTCTCAATAAAATTAATTTAAAAAATATATGTATATATTTAAAAGTTTTTCATTTGTACATATTAGCTGCATAATTTGTCCCTGATATTTAAACTTTATATCACTTTTTAAATGTGTATTCAGGTGCTTTACTCTGTCACAGCATACACAATGGTCTACACTTCGTATGCTCTAAAAAATACACAGGAAAACTAAAAGCAAAGGCCTGTGATTGATTGTACATTTAAATAAATGTACTACAGATTGAGACAAATGCACCAAGCGTGTGTGTTTCAATCACTGTATCATCACACAATTGAATAAACACACATGTACAATACAATGTTTAATTGAGTGCAGCAAGTACATTTATTTTAGTGATTGCATCATTGCATATTCAAGCAAATGCACAGGATTCATTTTGGTGAGCTGAAGTTCTATACATACTACATACATACAAGTTTTAAATCTTTCACTGACTTTGATAGATCACAAAGAACCCTGTGACTGTACTAAAATATTTTATTTAATAAAATTTCCTATTAACAGATCTAAATAAATTTAAGAGAAAATCTGGTTATTATTGCAGCCCTAAGGAAAAAAAAAACTCAAAGACTTAACATTTCTTTCTCATAAATTATCTCTCTCATCTCAGTGAGGATGAAACAGGGCATTTCCTCTCTGCCCGAGCAGCTTTTCTATGACTATTTCATGTGGAAATTGCAGTTTCAACTCTTTAGGCATCAAGCATTGGGCTCATTTTGCCTTTGGACTGTTTGCACAGCTTCGGTCAAATTCAGCATCACCTTGTGCATGCACGCACATCTAAGGGCCAAATCTGGGCTATTAGGTCTAAAGACCCTAATGGAGCTTGCTAGATTCTTTCATGCCTCCTTCATGCTCTATTTACATAGATGTTCTTTTTCAGAATTGCTGCCATATACAGATTTTTATGTCATTCCCATTAGTAGCATCTTGAATGGGAGACAAAAAAACAAAAGCTAAATAGTGATGTTTTGCCTTACTGTGTCAGCTTTCTAACATCTGTTCATTTTCCAGGTGTGATGGATGAAGGGTAATGAATGTTCAGTGCCAGATACCCAAAAGGAACTTGTACAAGTAACAAATTTTATAGTTTAATCCTTTCTCTGGAATACATTGACTTGATTTGAATTCTTTTTATATAGGTATATTTTATTCATACTATTTAACTCTTTCCATTGAGGGTTTCCTAGTTAAAGACATTTTATAGATATTTTTAACAGTGAAAATGTTACAGATGTAGTCTAGGATAATGCTGCCAGAGTGAATGCCACAAATTAAATCCAAATAATACTACTTAGTAAAAGTTATATTGCCAAGTGCATTTATAAAAATATATATGATGCTAATATTAAATAGCTAAAGATTTTACTTTGTACTTGACATCCGTGACTGCTTTTCCTGCATTAATTAGTTTGAGGTCTTTCTTTTCATCACTCAATTTGCAAATGAACAAACAGTAGAAAATACAGTACTTCTTTCCCATCTATTTCCTACTTACAGATGAAGGACATTTATTAAATAATGCTGAGAATAACTTCATTGGCTTTACATAGTCTAATATTTGCCAAATTTATTTTGTAACGGTACACTTTGTGTATGAGATCTTTTAACACACCCCAGACCCCACTTTAGAACAGTCTATGTGAGGGACACAAATATAAGCAATACCTATCTTTATAAGTATCAAAAAACGCCTGCCTGTGCCC
>NW_004524604.1:14139847-14154196 GCF_000260255.1 Octodon degus | reverse complement strand
GAGACATGAATTAGTAGGGCTTATTTAAACTAGGGCATTTAAATTAGTAAATCAACTTTGGAAAAGAAACAAATTGCTATAGTAACACATTTTTTATTTCAATTATGTGAATACTAGAAAATAAGAGTATCATTACCTATTTTAAACATTATAATCTTAAAATATTGTGAGCTACTCACGCTAAAATTTAGATCCCAGAGACAGCTGGAAACCAAACATGGCCCTCTGATGTTCATGATATCTTTCTTACTTTTGTTTTTTATTTTAAACTTTGGAAGAAATGGGTGAAAATTTTGACATACATATCCAATTTTTTCACCAAGTGGAGCTTCAACTATTAGCTAAAAAAGATTGAAAATCATATTGATCCAACATACATGTTAGATTTGTAAGTAACAATACATTTAATTATAAGCTGCCTTTTAATCCCACTGTATTTGAACAAAGCTTTCTATGATTAAGGTGAGCTTCACATCTGAGAATGACCATGGACATGAAAAGTGAAAAGACCCAGGGCTTAGTGTAAAATCCCTGAAGTTTAAGACCTGACCCTACTACTTCCTAGCTGCTTGAAATGTGGACAAGTGACAATGCTATGAAACTTTGTTCACATTTGCAAAAGGAGGACAGAAATGATGTCCTTCATTAGACATGCATGAGGGTCAGTTTAGAAGCTGTCACTCCCATGAGACATGCCTTAAACTCTATGACCAGTAAAACTGTTTATTCAATAAGTCTATGTATTCTCATAATTCTTTGACAACAAAAGTATGGATTCATTGGAATGTTTTCTTTATTTAAAGCCCAGTTCATCAGAATCAACAGAGAATGGCTGAGTAAGTACAGTGGATTATCCTGTACCCCTTTGAAGGAGCTCTACACAGACAGTCCTCAAGTTTTATTGTGTGTGAAGACTGTAGAATATGCTACTGTGCTAAACACACAGACACACACACAGTATAGACATACATCTATTACACAAATATCTATAGAATAACTGTGGAAGGATATATAAGAGACTAATTATTAATTGTATCAGAAGAGGGGCATAAGAGGCCTAGGAAACAAGCATTTGAGAGACATGGTTTCTCTTAATTATACTTCTTTTCCTCCACTTTCCTCACTGCTGCCCTCCCTCTTTTTCTTCCCATCTCCATTTTTAAATCTTTTTTTAAAAAAGGTCGGTCTTGTTTAAAAAATAAATGAAATAGCTCAGCAGACTAAGCACCTGACGGGGTTCAATCTCCTGCACCACACGCAGCCCTGGCCCCGCCCCCAGGCGCCCTGAGCTGGCCACCGAGGTGGTGTGGTGGCACATACTTGTAATCCCAGCTCTGGGGAGGCTGAAAACAGGAGGATCCCTAAGAGTCTGAGCTGCCTAGTGAGATCCTGCCCCAAATACATAAAATAATAGTAATAATAATAATACGTGAAGGCTGATAAATCATGAAGAGAAACAATCATGGTATAATTCATGAATCTCCCCAAAATTCCCATAAAAAGGACAGAGCAAACAGGATTACAAAACAAAACAAAATGAGTTCCAAATTTTTATTTAAAAAAAGAAAAAATTACAGGGGCCGGGAGATGGCTCAGTGGAATAAGCGCTTCTCTGGCAAGCGCAAGGGCCTGAATTCAATCCCTGGTTCCACCAAACAAAACAAAACAAAACAAACAAATAAAAAATTACACAGGAAAAATGTAACAAAAAGCCTCCAAATACACACAAATGTACTGAAACACGTCAAAACAAAACAGAAAAAAGAAAAACCACAAGATATTCCCCAAATCCAGGAAATCCAGACACTGCAAGTCTTCACTGCCAAAATGAAAACCATCTCAGTATAAAAGCTCACAGAATTACCCAGAGAAATGCAACTGATATGGGATGGAATGAAAGAGCTCCTCATTTGTGGGCCTGCTGTGGCAAGTTTGAGTTGTAAGGAAGCTGTCCAGGCACAGGAGTTCATTAAGACTCCATCCAATAATCCCTTACACTACCGGGAAATTGCTGGGGTTAGAATAAAGACTGATCAAGACAGGCAGGTCTAAGGTTAAAGAAATAAAGTCAAGTACTTCCAAAACTTACAGTAAACACAGAAGAGGAATCTCTCGAAATCCACTCTTGTTCGGGAATGTGGTAAGGATACAAAAACAAGAAAGTAGAAACCCCCCAGTGAGCATGCGTGAGCAGCACAAGCATAGCTCCTATTGAGGCAGTGCTGACGTCAGCATCCGGTGATAGTATAATGAAAGGAGAATAGTGTCCAGACTACGTTCCTGCGGATGATGAATTTACACTGGAAGCTGCTCTCAAAAACTAAAACTTTACCTAGCATTCATTTTGGGGGGAAAAAAAAAACTTTTAAAAATGATAGGAGATATGAATAAAGGAGTATAGATAAGAATTAGAAAAATTCAGAAACACAGTGACATGGCTGGGGATAGCTCAGGAGTCTGAGCGCCTGCCTGGTGAATGTGAGGACCGGGGTTTGATTCCCCATCCCGCATGTCCTGCCAGCCCCTGGAGTCGCCACCCTACTGGGAGTGGCGGTGCACACCTGTAATCCCCAGCACTGGAGAGGCTGAGGCAGGAGTATCAGTACAAGTCTGAGCCACATAGTGAGACCCTGAACCAAAAAAATAAAGATTAAAAAGTAAAATAAAATCAGAAATGTAATAACAAAGGAGCAAGGACAGAAAATGAAGAGAATATAAAAATGAAGAAAATGTCAGAGTTCTGAAAATGTTAGAAAAAAGAGAAGAAAAATAAGTTGGGAAACAAAAATATAGGAGGAATACAGTGCAGACACCACCAAGCATAACAAAATGATGCTGGAGATGAGATGAAAAGAGCCCAAAATATGTAAGAGTCTCAAGAGGGGAAAATCATAATGAAATTGGAGAAACACTCAAATGCATAAACCACTAAAACTTCTCTAAATAAAAGAAAAACTGCTCATCTACCAGTTGGAAGGGCATCAGTGAAGAAAGCCAACCTACAATACCTAGCGCAGAGACATGATTTAGAAACTATGAGAATGTTAAAAAAAAAAAAAAAAGGTGGAGGAGCCCTTCAGAATGTAATGAAAACAAATAAATCACTTATTTTTTATTTTTATTACAATTTTATTTTATTTTTCAATGAACATTTCACTGTTTTATTCATAAAATATAAGGAAAACTTTCATTCTTCTGCTCTTGAGATTTTTTCTCTTCCAATAATTTTATAAGGAATCCTGGGGGACCTATTTGTCCCTTCCTTTGTACCGGAGTCACTTTCCTGTTTTATGACTTGCTATGCATGTGAGGACTGGCTCTAGTCAGTGCTGGCTGCAACAGGGCGGTGCGACTTTGAATGGAAACACCTACTACTACTGATTGAGAAACCAGAGGATTGAGGAAACCAAAGACAGTGGGAAGTACAGGAGATAGTCCCAGGATGGGAAGAGGTAAAGATGGGCAGCCCCCATGTGCATGCCCACTCTTCCCCCAGGCTTCTGCTCAGTTCCTGAACTATCTATATTTAGGGCAGAGGCGAAGGAGCTCAGTTCAGGCCACAGCTACTGCTCAGAGACTTCAGCTGTGTCCCTGCTGGAGAGAAAGAATTTCGAATGTGAGTTTAGCTAATGTACTGTCCAGAGAAGCAAACCAAAAGAAGTCAATATTCTTCGGAGAGAAAAAAAAAATGCTTAGTTTTAGCAATGTATCATTTTTAATATCCAGGAAAATATAAAATTTACTTTGTATAAAGAATAAAATGAAAGAAGTGAGGAGGCAAGGAGATGGCTCAGTGGAATAAGTGCTCCCCTGGCAAGTGCAAGGGCCTGAGTTCAATCCCCGGTTCCGAAAAAAAAAAAAAAAAAAAAAAAAGAAAGAATAAAATGGAACAATACTTAAGAGAAAATGCAATCAATACCAACCCTAATGGTAGCATTGGTAGAAGTTTAAAGCATCTGGCAAAGCTATGGTAAGTGAATACGTTTCAAATACGCTTCTTACAAAAGAAGAGATAGGAATTACAATCAGAATCAAATCTAAAGTAGTAGATTCTAGAAGTAAAAAATATAATATCTGAAATAAAAATATTTAATGGATGGGTGCAAAAGACATCAATATGTATTTAATAACTGAATATTAAAAGATTTTAAGATAACTGATAACAAAACATCAGAAAATATCAAATCACTTAACACCTGTAGCTAAAAGCATGGAAAGAGAGAAGAGAGTGGGTAGAATAACACACTTAAAGAAACTATGGCTCAAAGTCTCAAACTTTGATATAAATTCCTACATGCTCATTACTAGAAAGTCACCTAAATGAACAAAATGAATATAAAGGAAATTACATCTAACCACATTATGGTCAAGCTACTGAAAATCAAATCATGATAAGAAATCAGAGCTTGGTGGGCCGGGGAGATAGCTCAGTGGAATAAGTGTTTGCCTGGCAAGCATAAGGTCTTGAGTTTGATATATGGTACTGCAAAAAAAAAAGAAGAAATAAATAAATAAATAAATAAATAAATAAATAAATAAATTAGGGCTTTCTGCCTGACATCAATAATCAAGGGAAAAAATGAGTTTATCTTCCATTAGTAATTTAGTAATTTATCTTGTTAAAAACTTTCTGTCTTCAGCCAACATTATGCTAACAGTAGCTCCAGCAGACTCCTTGACTCTATTGTGAGAAGCTATAAACCAAAACCACCCAGCTATGCCAGGGAGATCGCCCAGCAGAATAAGCATTTGCCCGGCAAGCACAAGGTCCTGAGTTCAATCCCTGGTACTGCAAAAAAAAAAAAAAAAAAAAAAAAAAAACACCCAGCTAAACCATTTCTAATATTTGAACCGAAGAAAGTACGTTATATATATTTTAATTAAAGCAACTGATTTTGGAGATTTGCAGAAAATCATGTTGGAGATAGGAAATCTAATTGATCTAATTAGGCCAATTGATCTAATTGACCTAATTGACATTATAAAATAGTTTGTATAATAACAGAAGCACATTTACAGATCCATATAGTTCTTCAGATCAGTATAAATACTCCACAAAGTAAAGCCCATGCTCGCTCAATAATTAATTCCAGGTAAGTTGAACAATGTGCTGCTATCAACATGGATATGGGTGTGTCTCTCTAAAATGATGTCTTTAACTTCTTCAGGAAAAATCTTAGAGGAGGAATAGCTGAGTAAAATGAAATTACTCTTTTTAGGTTTGTGGAGGAATCTTCATATTGATTTCCATAACAGTTGCATTAGGGCACATTCCCACCAACAACATATGTATCCATCAACAGATGAATGGATAAAAATGTGTGACATTTATACACAATTGAGTAGTCTTCTGTTGCCTATGGCCATACCACCCTGAACGCGCCTGATCTTGTCTGATCTCGGAAGCTAAACAGGGTCAGGCCTTGTTAGTACTTGGATGGGAGAGTAGTCCTCTGTTGTAAAGAAGGATAAACCTGAATCATTTGTAGAAGAATGGATGCAGGTTTCCCTTATGTGAGAACCAACAAATATAAAGAGCAAAGTGAAAGACAGACTTCATGAAAGAGAGCAATATATTGTTTTGCAAAAGGGAAAGAGTCCAAGAGCTATATGGAGTGGCGAGAATGTGGAGGTGTTTGAAAAATAATTAAGAATCAAGCCTTATGTGCACTTGCCAACTTTTGAGAGGAAAGCAATCGACATACACTGCAAGTATGTACTAATAAAATATAAAAAAATGTTTTAACACTGGTGAAGTTTAAAAATATTGAAATAATATGATGGTTGTCCTCTATGGAATGGAATTAAATGAGAAGTAAATAATAAAAAGCTGTAAATACACCTTAAAATTTAGAAAGTAAGCAATAGACTTGATAAAAAATATTTTCCAAAACTAGGCAGATAATGATAAAGACTGATTTCTCTCCTTTACAGTCAGAACAAAAGTCAAGGCTCTCTTCTCTCCTACTTTCATTAATCATTATATTAGAGTTCCTAACCAGCACAAGAGGTCAATACAGAAGAAATATGTACATTCATGTATTTGCTTATGCAAACATAAAACATACAAATAAAAGAAATAGTAAACTCTACATTTTCATATAAGAGTTAAAATCGTGTTTAAAATCTACAAAAAGGTACTTGAATTTATAAGTGATTTTTGGAAAGCTCAAATGGTAAATAACACATATAAACCAATGTATATATGTAAAATTTTAAAATTTAAATTATATTAGTAATAATATATTATAATATACTATATCTATAAATATTAAATACTTAAATATACTTAAATATAACCTGCATAGAATATTTTGAAAACCTAAGTGCTAAATAGGACAAACCATGACCAGGAATTATTAAAGAAGACCTAAATACCAGGAGATGTATACTACAATCACTAAGCAAAAGATTCCTCTTCTATTGCACCTTCTTGGTACCTTTTCTGAAAATGAATGGCTAATATATGTGTTTATCTAATTCTAGAATCTCACTCTTCCATTCTGCAATAGATAGGTAGATGATAGATAGATAGGCAGGCAGGCAGAAAGACAGACCTACAGACAGACAGACAGGCATTACACATATGTATGTGTACATATATAGATATACGTAACTACTGATAGATTAAAGATACAGTAAAGAATGAAAATCGCTTGCTGATGAGCCCAGCTGTTTCTCTCTATGCTCTTCCTGCTTGAGCCTTTTGGGCTTTCCTCATGGCCCCTCATGGCATGTGGTGGTTTTCTCAAAGAGCTGTATCATACAGTCTTTATTTCCCCGAACTTCCCTTGTGCTGTCTTATGATTGCACTTATCTGACCATCCCATGAAAGAATACAAAATATTTCAGCAGGATAGAGATGCTAAAATTTAAAGGAAGACACTCAAAACTGGCCTTATCTGGGTCACAAGTGAACACAGGACAAAATGAAGCCCTGAATGAATTCTTAGATATTTTAGAATTAAAAAGTAAAGCACAGTCTAAAGTCTACAGATTTTATAGTCATTGCCTGTAAAACAAAGAAACAAACTCATAGCATTGTTCATAATTTTGACTTTGTAGATCCCTCATTCAACAACTTAATTCTTCCTTATACTTTTTACTCTAGGGGTTTCTTTGTGACTAAATCCAGTGTTTAAGCTCTGTCATCCTGCTCAGTGTTGAGGTTTTTTGAATGGACTCAAAGGCATCTGAAATCACATGATACAAACCCTGTTACTGACCTTTTGTAGGCAGCAGCTCTTGCAGCAACAACTGCATCTCAGAGCTTTACGTATAGTAATAACATCTTGACCTACATTGTCATAAATTTTCATGGTGAAAGGCCTTGAAATTCCACAAAAGTATTGGAGGTACCGATTAGTTCTCTCTTCTGCAAAATAAATTCTCTGTCCTTGATTATTCATGACCTCATAGGTCTTACTAGTGTTCAAATGATCAAGGACTACAGAGTGAGACAATATGATAATTTATGAGTAAAACTGTATTGACATAAGAACTGTATACATTACATATCAAATTACTTTCAAATATGGAACTTATAAAGAGTAATAAAGAATTTAGCTTTCAGTAGCTTATCTTAATTGGTATCTTAGTTTCCACATACAGAAAATTTTTTTTAAAAAGACAGACTAGGTACTCTAGTGGTTCCTTTTGCTACTAAAGTTCTTTACATGGCTCTTATATATAATTTTAATTCCATAGAAGTTAGCCCATTACTGTTATGTTTTGAATTATGCTAAATTTTTCTCCCCTTCATCTTTTTCTTCCTACAGGATATCAAACAGACCTTATCAGGATTCAATTTGAATAGTATAAATTAAGAAAAACATTTTGCTGGTGCCAAACTGAAGGGGAGGGGAAGGAATCCAAAATATTATATATGTAGTAAAATAATGCAATTCACCCTTTTGCAAGAAAGGAAAATGTTAGCTTTTGTCCTAATGATTTTACTTTTGTAATTTTATAAACAAAACATTTCATAAATTAAAAAAAATTAGGCACCCAAATATTCACTATTGGGCAAGTGAGATAGTTCAGCAATCTAAAGCACTTCCTTAGGCAAGCTTAGGCAAGCTCAGGAACCACGGTTCAATTCCTGGTAACACAGGCCTCACCAGCCCTGCCCATAGGGCTGGCTGAGCCAGCAACACACACACACACACACACACACACACACACACACACACACACATTCACTATTGTTGAATCTAGAATATGAACAATTAAAACACAAACCAAATAAGTATTAAATAATAACACACTATTCCAATACTTGCTCTTTAGGATTACTATATAATTATTTAAAATGCTAGCATTTTATGATTAAAAAATAACAAGTGAATAGCTATAAAACATTTCATGGGCACTGACTACAGGTGACATTTGACAAACTCTCACTGAAGTAATAATTATTTTTGTGGCAATGAGAATCAAAGCCAGGTCCCCACATGCTAGGCAGGCACTGTGCCACTGAGCTACACCACTGGCCTCCAAATATTGTGTTACAAGTCTTTAGAGGAAATGTGTCAGTTGTGCATGTTATTTTTTCTCTCACTTCTCATAATTTTTCAAATATTATTTTATGTATTTATGTTTAATGCATATGTGATGTTAATACATACTTAATATTGTTAATACTAAACTTTAAAACTAGCATATAGTTTCCTTATTTCATAGACATATGAAAATACTGGTATTTCCATGTGTCATACATTTTAATTTTATATTGAAAGCTAAATAATTATTCAAAGTTTATGACTGTGTTTCCTATTTCCCTTTCAAAATGAAGCTCTTTTTATAAATAGCAATTATAAACATGTGACAGAAATTTTAAAAATGCAAAATGGAATGTAAAATTAAAATTGATTTTTCCTTGTAGCATTATTCCACTTTCTGTCTTCCCTAACTTCCCAATAATCCTTACAGAGCTAATGCAAGCTTAAGTAACATCTATGTGTTTATATTTAAAATGCACACATACTACTATATGCTGTGCTTGTTAATTTTTTTTTCTTTTTTTGCTCGGAATGCCTTCAGGGCAGGTTTCGCTGGCTTGAGTTGTGGGGATCGAACCACAGCAACCTGAGCCTGACTGCTTTGTTGAAGCAGCCACTGAAAGAACTGAGCTAAGGGGCAGGACCCCAATATTTTTATATCGAACAATATATTTTGGAGATACCAATGACAGTTTTGTAGAGTTATTTTTTTTAGGTAGCTTCAGTGTTAAAGTACATGAAAATATCATTTAGTGTAGCAGTTTTCTAAGTTTATTTCACATCAGAATCACCTGTAGATTGATAATAGGCTGGTGTATTGAAAACCAACCTCTGGACTTTCTGACTGGATAGATCTGTGGCACAGCTCGAGGACCTGCAGCTCAGCCATGGCTCCAGGTGCCGTGAGTGTCGCTGCTCCAGGGCCCACTTTGGATAGCATCACCTTGGAGAGCTAGTCACCCATACACGACCATTTGGATTTCTCCAACAATTCTTCTGGTTTATTAAATTATGAACAACTACTACTGTTCCTCTTTTGAATTTCCACGACTAGTTTTGGCCCCTCTGCTAACTATCATGACTCAATTATATGCTTTACGTAACTGTGTTCATTCTTCACAAATCAGAACAAGTCAATCAGGGGAGGACAGATCGAAATCTTCTCAAAATGATTAGCACGTGCTTTGTTTATTGTGGGCATACAGGGAATTTCTGGAAGAAATGATCTTTCATAAAAATAAAGCATTTTCATGTGATGCAGTAAGAAAAGAAATGCAAAGAGATATTTTTAATAGCAAATTTAGGGCTGGGGATATAGCTCAGAGGCACAAGCACCCACCTTGTAAGAGCAAGGTCCTGAGCTTAATCTCCAGTACTGAGAAAGAAAGAAAAAAAGGAAGGAAAGGAAGGAAGGAAGGAAGGAAGGAAGGAAGGAAGGAAGGAAGGAAGGAAGGAAGGATATAGCAAACCAAGATTGGATGGTTCTTTTTAAATGCCCATTTTAGTCTAGAAATTTTATTTTCACAGACTAGTGTCATCTACTTCTATAGGGTGACATCAAGCTAACTGAGTCCTAAAGGTCAGTTTAATTTCTCAGACTTGAAAACTACCTGGAAAGCTCATTCCACTTCTACTAGCAGAATTGCTGAAATGATTGCTTTTTTAAAATGCCTGTACTGGAAACAGTCAGGACGGGTAAGCCATTTCAGCGCTCAGACCTATGTTCAATAAGCCTCAAGGTGCTATCAGTGTCTGGAGGAAGAATCCTGGCGCCAACGTCCTCTTCCTTGTCCACGAGAAACTACTGCTGCTTTCATCTTCTCACTTTCTGAGGATCTTCTGCATGCTTTCCTTATGTTGTCGTGTCACTTGTTTTTCTCAAATATAAGCAGCCCTTTAGGGGCCGGGGACATGGCTCACTGGAATAAGCGCTTCCTAGGCAAGGCCAAAAAAAAAAGCAGCACTCTAACTCATGGTGTTGTCCTAACTAAAACAAAACACAGCACGTCTGGAAATATGCAGACAGCAGTGTATTTGGGTACATACCTTCCAAATCAAATCGTTGACACACAATTAATTGATTTACCTAGTAGAGTAGAAAATAAAAGATAGGCAGTATGAAGTAATCAAATTAAAGTTAAAGCACACTATCAGAAATAAATTAATGCTTTTAGAATTTTTAAAGTAATTGATTATCAGTATCTAATTTTTCTGTCATATATCTTTTATGCTACAGTAGTGCCTCGCTATTTTGCAATTCGACTTTCACAGACTCACTGCTTCATGGGTTTTCAGAAAATATTACTCTAAGTTATTTATCACGGATTTTTCACTAGATTGTGGAATTTTGCAGTACCATACAGTATATGTACGTTGCTAAAATTATATGGATTTATGAGTTTAGAAAATGACTAAGAACTGGGAAGTGTTCATCAAGCTATATATATATATATATATATATATATATATATATAGTCACTCCTTTGCTGATTTTCACTTGTTGAGGGGGTGTCTGGAACAAAGCCTCCACGATAAGTACCACCTTAGAGGGAAAATTAAATATTAACATTTGTTTCAATATACAAACACAGAACCAGCCAAATAGCTCAGTGGATTAAAGAGCCTGCAAGCAGGAAAAGGGGCTGGGGTCTCAATCCCCTGGCCTGCGGTGCTGGGCCCATCCTCGGGGCACGCTGAGCAGACAAATGAAACAGTGTGGTGGGGCGCGTCTGTAATCCCAGCTCTTGGGAGGCTGCAAACAGGCTAATCACTACAAGTCTGATCTAGTAGTGAGACCCTGAACACCCTGTACACCCTTCCCTAAAATATAAAAAACAAAACAAAAAAAAAACCCAAAAAACAGGCAAATAGAAAATTGTTGTTTTGTAGAACGTTTTGTCTTATACCTATTGTTAATGTATTTAATATTTTCGTTAAGAGAAAGTTATTGAACAATATTTCGGTTATATTTTTTACAAATGTTATTTAAATTCTGAGAGAATTTTCTATATACAATTTGAAACAAAAATTACTGCTGTGTTTATCAAATTCTAAAAGAATTTATCACATTTATATTTATTTGTAAGATGCTCATAGCTAAGCATTGAAAATCTAAACAATTTTTTATAAAGTATTATGAAATAAGATGTGATCGATCATCATAGACATCTGAATTGACAAAACAAGTTACTCAGAGAGAGTATAACAGGAAACTATGTCAGAATTAATGACATAAACAAATGATATTTAATCTCATGCAATCTGGTACAGAATAAGTTTTCTAATATTAGTATCCATAGTTCACATTTATGATTTAGTCTGTTAATACCCAAATATTAGGTGAAATGAGGATTTCTGGAGTTAATTTTAAGTTGTATTCTCAAAATCCAATCTCCTCTTTTTTTAAAAAAAAAAAAAACTAAGCACTTATTCTTTTAAATTTTTTTAACTTTTTAAAGAATAAAAAATGGTTAAAAAATTAGAAATGATACAGAATTTCACTAAGGAAAACAATAGGAATTCAAAAATGGTTGTATTACATAATGTTATCTTCAAATTAGATGTTTAGATTAGCAGATATAAACATGCAAAATTGGTAAAAAAAATTATAAGAAATTTTTAAAAAGTAAAAAAAAAAATTAACTATTAACTGGTCCTTTCAATAGACCAGCAGAAATCAGCAGTACAGTTATCCAAGCTATCCTGCATATATACATATATTTTTTCACTTTACTTTTGTCCTTTTCCTCATCACAGGTTTTAGTCTCTTCAATAAGTATTTATTCTTCAATTAGTTTCCTAGGAAATAAATTTGTAAGTGGAAATATTGTAACATTTAAAATTAAGCTATCTTAATAAAAATGAAAATTGAAACTGGAATTAAATTTTAAAATCTAAATGTTAATGCTATAGTATTTTCATCTGTAGCCAAAATTTCATATCATAAATTATAGTATAAAAAATCTGAATTTATATCATGGATCTAATCAGTTATAAACACATTACTATACCCCAGCCAAATGTTCCAGTCCAGGTGGAGAGTTAGGTAATGCCTCCGATGAACATGTCCACTTTATTGAAGGTGCTTGAGCATAAAAATCCATAATCCAGATTGCATGAGTAGTCTAGAGTTGGAAAGATTGAATTGCTTTAGCTTGTCTGTTTTAAAAGTGAACACCACTGAAATATACTAATGTGAGGATCAACTTCAACTCCAGGGTTCTTTTTCTTTCAATTATGTAATATATATGCTTTATTCTAAGTTGTTTCAAATGAAAATGCTTGTGATTTTACATATTTAGTCTGTTTTTCAACCAAACCCAGAAAGCAATCTTGAGAAAACACGAAGTCAAGCCTTGATAAGTGAAGTGTAAATTGTTCTACATAATCCCAGGTGACCTTGAATATGCAAAGAAAACTGCATCTTTATGTTCCAGAGTCACTTGAAAATGGCTATCAGAACTCCACCCTCCATATGGCCACCAACCTTTTTTTGTGATTGGTAGATATTAGTACTACAAAATAATGAGATTTATTTGGTCTACTGAGTGCCTACATATAACATTCTGTTTATTTTGATCGCTGTTACCACCTTATTCTTTTGCATCCCCTGTTTCCCTTCCTCATCCGGTTTTTTATTTATACATTGCTTATATAAGAGAAAACACACACTACTTAACTTTCTGAGACTGTAACATGATTGGGCTTGCTGTTCTCTATAGTCCCATCCAATCTTCTGCAAATAACCTGATTTTTTTTCTCCTTTATTGCTAATAGTCCATTTTTTTTATCCATTTTTCTGTTGATAAGTATCTCACCTGCTTCCACAACTTAGCTATTATTAATTGTGACATTTTCAAACATGGGTCACGTATTCTCATAGTACACTATGTTTAATTCTTTTGGCAATATACTGACTGCAGTTGGAACAAATGATATAACTATTTTTAATGCTGTATGGATTCTCTCTACTAGCTTCTCTAATAGTTGTATTGGTTTACATTCCATATGTGGGGAATATTTTTCTGCAACCTCCCTAGTATTCATTTTTTCTATTTCTTTTTTTGTTGTTGTTTGTTTGATTTTGTGGGGGAGGACATTTTGTGGGGTTTGCCCCAGAAACTGAACTCAGAACCTAGCACTTGCCAGGCAGGTGCTGTGCCACTGAGCTAAATCTCTGGCATTTTTTCTATTATTGGTGACAGCTTTTCTGACTACAGTGAGATGGAATCTCAAATAGTTTTGACTTGCATTTTCTTAATGGCTAAAGCTGCTGAAGATTTTTCTCCTATACTTTTTGGCTATTATTACTTCTTTTAAGAACTGGCCATTCATCTATTCATTTATTGACTGAGCTATTTGTTTTAAGGAGTTTCTTGGGGCTAGATTTTTTGAATTCTTTATGTACAGGACTCTAGGTGTTACTTCTCCATTAGGAAAGCCACAAGAAGAGATTTACTTCTATTTTGTACATTGTCTTTTCCTTCTGCTGTTTCCTCTGGTGTACAGAGGCTTCTCAATTTGATTAGTTCATGTGTTGACTGCTGCTATTACTTACTAGGTTCTTGGCATCCTATCTAAGCAGTAGTTGATTAAAACACTTGCTTAGGCAGAAGCAGGGACCAGGGTTTCATCCCCAGTGTGCTGTGCCAGCTCCGCCCTGGTAGCACACTGAGATGGTGATTGAGACTAGGTGCACACCTATAATTCCAGCCCTTGGGAGGCTGAATACAGGCAGATCACTATAAGTCTGATCTACGTAGTGAAACCCTGTAGACCCTGTAGACCCTGTACTAAAATACAAAAAGAAGAAGAAGAAGAAGAAGAAGAAGAAGAAGAAGAAGAAGAA
>NW_004524604.1:14122069-14131612 GCF_000260255.1 Octodon degus | reverse complement strand
AGAGGACTTGAAGTACTCTGCTCCATGCTCTTCTTGCCTGCATGGTTTGTGAAGAGAAGTCAGCCGTAATTCTGATCGGTTTTCCTTTGAATGTGATCTGCTTCTTTTCTCTAGCGGCTTTCAGTAGATTATTCTTGTGCTAAATTTCTGGGATCTTGACTATTATATGTCTCGGTGTGTTTTTCATTGCTTTGAGGTTACTTGGCATTCTGTATGCTTCAGTTACCTGAACATCAGATTGTTTCCTCATATTTGTGAAGTTTTCTGCCGTTACTTCTGCCCATATTTTTTTAATGTCATTTGTATTGACTCCTTCTTTCTCATTGATGCCTATTAGTCTCACATTGCTCATCTTTGCATCATCTTGCAGGTGATGGATTATTCTTTCCTGCATCCTAGTTGTTTTTAAGAGATCCTTTCTGACCTTTTCACTAGCTGCACCAGCATCTTCAAGATCTAAAACTCTGTCTTCACTGTCACTTAAATGGTTTTGCAAGCTTGTGATTGGGATTTTAATTTCCTCTATATCTCTTTGACTCTGCTTCATGCAATCTATTTCTTTCCTGTATCGCTCATTCAAGGAATCTGTCATTTTTCTTATCTCTATATTTTTTATCAATGTCCACCTCAGAAGCAGTTATAAATTTGTTTACTGCAGTGTTTTTTTCAGATTGGGTTTCCTCCCTATGTTTCTGTAGTTGCTTCTTTACTTCACATGTTATGAGTTCTGAGAATTCTTTTTTTATTTCAGAAAAGAATTGTACTCTGAGTTCCTCTACATCTTTCTGCTGTTGCTTATTTACTATCGATGCTATTAATTCATGCATTTGAGCTGAGCTAGTGTCCTCTGCACTTGTTCTGGGTGGCCATCGGGTTTCCTCCATATGTTTCTGCATTTGATTCTTTAATGCAGATGTTATTAATTCAGGGATTTCTTTTTTTATTTCCAATCTGAGTTCCTGTATACCTTTATGCAGCTGTTTTTTTTTTATTTCAGAAGCCGTTGATTCATTGCTTTCAGCTGTGTGTTTCCCAAATTGTTCTGTGTTAGTGTCCTCTGCACTTGTTATGTTTGGGCTTGGGTTCTGAACTTGCATTTTGATCCTTCTCATCATTTTGTGTAGCACTGTCTCCTGACCTTTGTTGTAGATCTTCGTTAAGTTATAACCTTAGCACGTGTTGAAGTTCCGATGCAGATCTACAAAGTTTGGATTTATCAAGCTGTGCCTGGCTTGGTTCTGGCTGCTGTGCTTAGCTCCTTCCTGCTGCTGCCCTTGAGGGTGAATCTGTTGTGCCCCTCTGGCAAGATTTTCTGCTCCTGGACTAGCTGGGTGGTTCTATCCTCTAAACTCTCTGCAGGAATTTCAGCTGCAGGGTTTCACCCCATGCCTCAATGCCAGGCCTGAGCTGAGCCTGGAGTGGACGAGGTAGAGTAGTGGGGAGAGGAAGGTCTCCCAACTACTCACCAGACATGGGCTATGTCTGGGTCTTAGGGTTCCCGGAACTAGGAAGAAATTCCTACTCGGAGGGCAGGGTGGGGGAGGTGCTCTGCAGTGGTGGGGGGCATCCCAAAGGGATGGAAGAGGTTCTCACCCATGCTGCACCTGGGCTGGGACCAGTAATAGGTCCTGCTGGTGCAGGGTAGCCGGAAGCTCTCCCACACACTCACCAGACCTGAGCTAGGACTGGGTCTCTAAATCTTCTATTTCTCTACTGATCCCTGACTGTTCAATTATTGAAAATTGCACGTTGAAGTTTCTGTTTCTATTGAATTGTATATTTCTTCATTTCTAAGAATATTTCCTGAATGAATTCTGAGACTCTGCTATTAGGTAAATAACTATTTTTATTGTTTTATGGACTAACAGATTAATTTATTAGTCTCATAAAATTCTTCTATTATTTTTAGTAGCATTTTATCTTAAAATATATTTTTTCTGATAGTATCAACCCCCCTCCAAAAATATTTTAATGTTATATCTTTTCTAACTTGCATTTTTAACTTTTATTTATACTGAACCAGTAGTGTGTTTCATGTAGACAACATAGGCTTACTTGTATAGTTAGCCACGCAGCTAAGCTTATTTTCTCAATTGAAGGTTTTAATCAATTCATATTTAAATTTATTGTTGATAATAATTTGATTTACATGTGCCACTTTTTCTTTTGTTTTCTGTGGAATTCATGTATTTTTGCTTTTTCAGTCTTCATATATTTTTCTTATCTGCATAAAAAATATTTCCTCTAAGCTTGCCTTTTAATCCTTTATTGTTCTATTATATATATATATATATATAACATCTATTATATATTTTGTATGGTTAATATAATTTATGATGTACATAGTACCTTTCATGTGATATATATACAAGTAATTAATTAATTCTAGTGATATAAATATTACTTCAATAAGGTTACCTCCCTTCTCTCTGTTTGGTGCTGTTATTGTACATGTCATATGTACATACCCTCATTTATTATAAATCAACCACAATGATTGTATACAACTTTGGTTACATTACTCTCTTCATTCTTTCTCTTATGTTATTCTTCTGGACTTGTTGCTATCTAGAGTCATTTCCTTAGCCAAATACAGCTTTGTTCCAAACCCATCTTTTGAATAGTTATTGGTAGCATATCTTCTATATCTTACAGACTTCATATAAACAGAATGTTCTTTAAAAATGCTTTTAAAATAAGTTATATGATTTATCTACCTTTATTTTCATGTTACCATCTTCAGATTTACTGTTTTATGTTACTGGTTTTGGTTTTTTTTTAATTACATGACACAAAAAAGCTTGGGTGTCATAGCACGCATTTTTAAGTCTAGCACCCTGGGAGGCTTAGGCAGGGGGATGGCAAGTGCAAGTCCTTCCTGGACAACTTAGTGAGAGATTACAACTCAAAACCAAAAGTAAAAATAACTGTAGATGCAATGGCCCTGGATGCAAAACCCAGAAAAAATGCTACAATTTAAAATATGTTCATGATATACTTTTTATTTATCTATTCATACATGATCTTTTTTGGCTAGATATCATTCTCATTTTTCCCCTTTTGGCCTTTTTGAGATAGGGTCTTGCTATGCAGCTCAGGCTGGCCTTGAGCTCACTTTGTAACCCACACTGGTCTCAAACTCGCAGTGATTCTCCTGCCTCAACCTCCCAAGTGCTGGGATTACAGGTGTGCACCACTAGGCCTAGCTCATTCGCATACTTTACTTCTGAGAGGAACTTTTGTATTTTTTTCCTAATTAAGTTCAGTGTCTGAGTTGCCTAGGGTAGCTGACATCTTTTATCTATGTGTTTGGGCCTCGTTTTCCTATTTCTTTAGATATTGCATAATTTGTTGAAAACTAGATATTTGTACAAAATAACTACTCTGATCATGATAAGTGTTTCTTTTCTGGGATTTATTGTTGTGTTTTTCTCTTTGCTTGTTTGACTTTCTTGAATTTATTCGTCTGTATTCTGCGACACATGTCACCCAGTCAGCTTGTTTAGAATTCACTTCCTGATTAGACTGTTGCCCTTAAATGCTCTCCATACACGTTTGTTCCCACGACTTCCAAGGGTCTTGTGATTGCTAAGCAGACTCTCAATGTTCCTGGCACCTATTCACCACCTTGGCACAGTTTTCTCCTCACTTCCACAGTCAACGTCAGCCAAAGGTGAGATTATTTCCTTATTGGATTTCCTCCAGCTCTGTGTGGAGTTCTGCACTTATTTTTCTACATGTCTCTTTCCTTCTAGATTTCCAGGAATATATCAAAAATTTTTAAATATCCTTATGCACATATCCAGATTTTCCTTTCCAGAGATTTTGGTGAGCTTCTTACAAATTCAGCTGTTATTATGGCTTTATTGATAGCTATCACTGATTGTTTTCAAAAGCTGCTCTTTCCCATTACTGGAGCACAGAGTCAGATAAATCATAGCAGCCTCTGCCAGTAGGCTTAGAAGGAACTTCAAGATCAGTCATTTAGTGACAATTCCTTGAGAATAATTGAATATTTTGAAAATCTGATGCTTCAGAAATACCAGAAAAAGCTTGTCTAGCCACATTCCTGGCTATCTCTCCAGGGTACATTCTAGACAATGCATGTCCTTATTTTAGTGTCTTTGGTAAACTAGATGAGCTGACAGTTCACTTAATCATCCAGTCCTGGTTACTTTTTGCTTTCACTTAGTAGTATAAACTACACCCACTTATTGTATTATAGTTATGAAAGTTAGAAGTTTAAATTTCCTTAACTTTATTTTTCCTGAAGGATTTTGGGAAAAAACAATTCTTTGTTTGCCTTTTCCAGCACAAGGCAGCCTCCATTCTTTAGCTTCCTCAGCATTCAAAGTCCGGAATGCAGTGTTCTTTCTTCTTTTACTTTTTACCTTGCCTCCTAAAAGGGTAAGTGTGGCTGGCTGGGTATGGTGGTGCGAGCCTGTAACACCAGCACTAAGGAGACTGAGGCAGGAGGATCGCTGCAAGTGTAAGGCCAGCCTGGGCCACAAAGTGAGTTCAAAGCCAACCTGAACTGCATAGCAAGACCTTGTCTCCACAAGAAGGACACTATGATTCTATGAATCCCACACAGAAAATACGAAATACTAGCACACAACAAGATCTGTGCTTGGTTATACCTTCAGATTCGATTGATAAGTAAGGAACCAGAAGTTCTGTCTTTGTGTATTATGAGATGTACATGTTGGGTGAACATTATTCTGTCCATTACCGTATAACTACTGTAGTGTGAGGCTTCAGTGCAGGAGGAGAGAGGGAATAGAAATAAGGGAGCTTGAGGGCTTAAAAGCACACTCTGCTGACTGAGCTGCCTGGTGTCTTGGTAGAATAATGCACTTCAAATTGTTGTAAATCCTTAATTTTCAGAATTCTGAAAAAGTTGATTCTGACATCTACTTACAGGTGTTCTGAAAGCTTTTCTTGTAAAGCAGACAATCAGAAAGTGTTACTCTAAATTCGTGTGTGTGTGTGTGTGTGTGTGTGTGTAAGTGACAGAATCACCAGGTATGCAGAGACTCTTGGAATTAAGAACATCAAGCCATGCCATCTATGTGCCTCGGTATATATGTAGATATGCCTTACATATGGTGAATATACTTTTAAAGAGCTCTACCTGCAAAGTAATTCATATAGATTGCAATAATCATAGTGTCTTTACAAATTAAATATTAATATATATAGTTTTTAAAAAATTTTATTTACTTGATATAAAAATTTGAACTGTGTCTCCATACTCAGTTCAACTTGTAGTGCTCCTCCTGTCTCAGCCTCCCCAGGGCTGGCATTACAGGCATGCACCACCATGCCCAGTTTTGGTGGCTGGCAGGGCACCCCCCAGGTTCTGGGCCCAACAAAGCATGCAGCACTGGGGATCGAACCTGCGTCCTTGTGCTTGCCAGGCAGATGCTTACCCCTCTAAGCTATCACACCAGCCCTTATACAGATATGTTTAATATTTGTTAATTTGTATACATTCATTGGGTTCTAAATTCATGTTATTAAATAAGAAGTTATAATGTAATCATGGTGAATAAACTGGCGAGTTTTCATGTTTCCTCAAAGAATCTCCACTTAAATTGTTGCCCACTTCATACTTCCCTCTAGTATGATAAAGCAGGGTATGATTTCTAGTAGATATAAACACTGTTTTGAACACTGTCACAACTTAAGTGCTTCCTATATCACAGGTTTTCAAGGAATAATAATAATTGCTCAGTTATATAAAGCACATCTGTGCCCTCAGAGAAAATGATCATGTTAAAGCCGGCTTTAATCAAACATGTTAGGCTTATTAATTCTGGAAGAAAATTCTTTCCTTCTTTATAAGATAACATATGTAGAAAGTAGCATGTCTCTAGAAAGAGTTCACAGTTAGTTGAATGTGGGAATTAACAGGCCATTCCTAGATCAACTTTCATCTCAGTTTTACAGAGAAGTTATGTGAATCCAAGAGATGGTATTGTCACTTTAATATCTTGATGGAAACCTAGAAAGAAAGCCCAGGGATTCCAAAGAGGAAGAGCAAGAGGAGCCGTGAAGGATCATAGGATGGAAGTGGGGAGGACAGAAGCAGAGAATGTAACAGGGTACATAATATATTTTGTACACTTTACTAGTTATAAGCCAGGAAAGAAGATAAGGTTGGAGGCTTTCTTACGCTGCAATCACAGCATTGGTTTCTGTGATCTGTAGATGGAAACATAGATGTCTGTCTCTTGCCTATCTGAGATGCTGAGGGATTAACACTAAATTTATAAATCAAGTTATTCTGTATAAAAAAAAACCCAAGATTTTTCTCTCATGCAATTGATAGCAATGAATTAAATTATGGCCAAATAAGATTATGGCCCTGTTTGCTTGAAGACCATAGTTTTCTGGTAGAATTACAAAAATCTCCATTTTTTGGCCATGAAGGGGACCACAAAACAAAAGATCTAAACAGAAGGAAGCCATCACCTATAGACACCAACATTTGGACACACTGGGACTGAGGATGAAGTGACTGATTACCTTGGAAATCTGAGTGAAGAGGCTTGGTCTCTGCCTGGCTCCCAGTTATCAGGCTTTCGCTGTTACTGTAAGGAGGTGTCTAAGGTATCTGCGGAGATCCAGTTACCCAGTAAACATTCTATTCAGAACCCTGCAGGCAATTAGTTCTAGGAAGCTTGCTTGTGATTTTACAAAAAGCTGCTAACATTTCTGGTGGCCTGAAATTGTAGGCAGAGGCTCTAGGCAGAGGCTCTAGGAGGAGTGTGAAACACTACACAGGCTCAAAGTAAATAGATGACCCAGGCGAGGCCATCTCTCATAACATATTGATTTCTAAAGGACTTACCACTTACCACTCTTGGATAAAGAATGAATACAGTGGGCCTGCCCCTTAGCTCAGTTCTTTAAGTGGCTCCTTCAACAAAGCAGTCAGGCTCAGGTTGCTGAGGTTCGATCCCCAGGACTCAAGCCAGCCAAACCTGACCTGAGGGCATTGGGAGCAAAAAAAGAATGAATACAGAAACAGCTTAAAGCATTACATTGTGGACCACAAATGGTCGAGGAGACCTGCTCACGTTCCTCTGAAGTACCAGTTTCCTTGTCTTCACGTGTGTGAGAGGATGCTACTGAGAAGTACCCCCTTTCGGTCATATAAAAAGACTAATAGGATGTAAATTAGAGCAACAAATTTTATAACAAGCTTTGGGGAAAGGAGAAGATGAGGACTTTAGTACCTAAACATAGGACTGAAGAAATTCAAATCAGAAGAACAATAACAGTACATGAGGACTAGGAAAAAACCAGGACAGAGCTTCCCTCTTGACTTCAGTCTGTCAAGCCCAGCTATACACAATGAAATAGACTTGAGCATCTGCAATTCCTCCCACCAAACCAAAGGATTTGGATTTTTATGGAGACATGTATGTATGCAAGGTAATACCCATCCGGTCCGCAATGCCAGTACAACATCTGTAGGATGTTTCTGTGAAGAGGAACAGATTTAACCACTCATAGCACCAGCTTTTCAGACAAAGCCCACTGACACCACTAAAGGGGAGGAGCACTGGACAGATGATGTCATCGAGTGAAAGATGAACTTAGTCTATCCAAAAGGAAGGCTAACTTCTCCCTGGAGAAGAGAAACAAGGCCAAACAGGTCAGAACAAACAGGAATTTTATGAGCCTCTCACCCAACTAACATGCTGAAAATCCCTCTGGTAGTGAGATGAAGAAGAGCAGATGGGTATTCCAGAACTGTGTTCTATTGACTGACAGTAACTTCCAAGACAGGTTGAGGAAAGCTGACAGACAGCAGTGATTAAAGGAGATTTTGATTGACTGTCTCAATATAGTACAACCAGAATTCTGAGTAGTAGATATGTTCCCCCTCTCCTTTCATCAGCCAAAAGTGCTTTCTCAATTCTTTCAATTACTGAAAAGACTATGCCATAATTTTTTACATTTACCAAAGTTATGAGGTTAGACAAATATCTCAAGAACCGAAATTGAAAAAGATTAGTATTTGTACTCTAAGCTTTATCATTAAGAGATTTTACAGCCTCAGTTTTCTTCTCTAAATATGATACTTTTAGGTATTTTTCTAGTTATAAAATTTGTGTCTAGCAGGGACTGGGATTCGATCCGTGGCAGGCCGTGCTGGCCCCACCACTGGGGCATACTGAGATAGCGAATAAGACTGGATATGGTAGTACGTGCCTGTAATCCCAGATCTTGAAGCTGAAAACAGGAGTATCACTAGGAGTCCCATCTGTGTAACAGGCCCTGTACACCCTGTACTAAATACATTTAAAATAAACTTCTGAGGGCTTTGGGAGATGGTTCAGTGGAATAAGTGCTTCCCTGGAAAGTGCAAAGGCCTGAGTTCAATCCCCGGTTTCGCCAAAAAATAAACAAATAAATAATAAATAAAAATGAAATAAAATAAAATCCTGTGTCTTGGATATATTGTCAAATACTCTTCTTTGATGATTGAAGGAACTTCAAATGCTTATGGTTTGTTTGTTTGTTTTTGTATTTTTGCCGGGGAGACGGCTCAGTGGAATAAATGCTTCCCTGGCAAGTGCAAGGGCCTGAGTTCAATCCTTGGTTCCAGAAAAAACAAAAACAAAAACAAACAAACAAACAAAAACTCCTGCAAAGCAGGGCAGTGTATTTCTAGGGGGCTGGGGAGATAGCTCAGTGAAATAAATGTTTGCTTGGAAAGCACAAGTTCCTGAGTTTGATCCCTGGTACCACAAAAAAAAAAAAAAATTCTGTTTTTGTATTTTTTAGGGAAGGGTCTACAGGGTGTTCAGGGTAGGCTTAACCTACTTTTCTGAAAGTCTGGACAGAAGAAAATGTGAAGAAAGAAGTTCTCCACGCTTCCTAGCATGTTACTTGGCTGGAGCATTACGTTTTTGCTCTCATTACCACTGCGGGGCTCAGGCCCTTAGGCCTCGATTGGAATCTGCTCTGTTAACTCCTGGTTCTCTGAACTTTAAACTCACAGTGAATTACATGACTGGATTTTCTGGGTCTCCAATTTACAGACTGGTGATTAGGGAACTTTTGCCATGCAATAATAAATAAAGAATTTTATTGGGCCCAAGAGCTAGCTCAGTAAAATAAGTGCTTGCCTGGCAAACACAGGGTCCTGAGTTCAATCCCCAGTATCGGAGGGGTGCAGAATTATATAATCCAATTACACAGGCTGGGCCTGGTGACACAGGCATGCAATTCCAGCACTCTTGGAGACTAAGGCAAGAGGATCAGAAATTTGAGCCTAGCCTTGGCAATTTTGTGATTTAACAAGATGCTAATTCAAAGTTAAACATAAAAGCAAGGTCCTGCCAAATAGCTCAGCAGATTAAAGTGTGGGCAAGCAGGTGCAGGAGCTGGGGATTCTCTCCCCGGGCTTGCTGTGCCCGCCGCGCCCCTGGGTCACACTGAGACTGCAATTGAGACTGGGCATGGTGGCCTGCACCTGTAATCCCAGCTCTTGGGAGACTGTAAACAGGCGGATCACTACAAGTC
>NW_004524604.1:14119447-14121969 GCF_000260255.1 Octodon degus | reverse complement strand
GAAGAGGAAGAGGAAGAAGAAGAATTTGCTTGTTTCTAGGGCTTTAAGTGTGTCCCCTAGATTTTCATCCAGCCATTGAAAAGTTTATATTCAAGGTATTGGTCCTTTTAGATTTGATTTTAGTTCATGGTGAGAGAAATCCACTTCTAACATCTGTATGTGGCTGTCCAGTTTTCCCAGCAACATTTGTTATAGTGGCTTTCTGGTCTCCAGTGTATAGATTCAGCTCCTTTGAAAAAAGAAAAAAAATCCGGTAGCAACATGTACAACATGGGTTTTTCTTTGTTCTGTTCTGCTGCTCTACACTTGTGGTTCTGTGCCACTGCCACGTTATCGCTCTTAGTACAACTTACATTATGTAAGATCAGGTATTACACTGTCTCTAGAATTCTCGCATTGCTTACCCGTGCTTTGTCTATTCTGGGTCATTTGTGTCTCCTGTGAATTTTAGATTTGCTTTTTCAACTCTGTGAAGAATGTGGTATTTCAATGGAGACTTCCCATTGTGTCTGTGTGTTGGTTTTGGTAGCACACACTTCCCAATGTTATTCCTTCTGCTCATCCTCTGGGGCTCTCCCATGGCGTGTTTTTTTCCACTTCTTTCTTCAGTGTTCTCTAATTTTCACTGTAGTGTTTTGTTTTGTTTGTTTCAATTAATTCCAAGGATATTAGTTTGCAGCCTTGGAGAATGAGATTATTTTCCTGATTTCTCTCTCAGAAGGTTAATTACTAGTGTAAAGGACAGACACTGAGTTTTGTGTGTTGATTTTATATTCTACGTCCACCAATTTTAAAGTGCTTCTCGTAGTGCACATGGCAACTTTTGTGTGGGCCACAAAACATTTTGAAAGCATGCTTAGGCCAGTCTCTAGCTCTGGTGCCGTGAGTCTAACCAACTAGAAGGAATCTCTGTGGAGCTGAAGTATTCGTGTTGACCTTGTTAAGCTTTATTTTCTGTATTTTCTTCAGGATTTTCAGAATTAGGCCTAAGGATAAATGTACTAATCCTGCCTCCAGCTAACAGGCTAATTGTATTCTTTGTAAGGAAAAAGAAAATAGAATGGAAAAGTGGAAACAAAACTTGTGTAAATGCAGAGGAGAAGAAAGCTCGAACTGAGGAGAGGGGAATGAGGATTTAAAAAGAAGAATCAAGATATAACATGTACATGCACAAATTGCCTATGATGATAAGGGCCGGCCAAATGGCTCAGTGGAATAAAACACCTGCAAGTAGGCCCGGGGCTGGATTTTCGATCCCTGGCCTGCCATGCCGGCCCCATCCCCATCCACGGGGCGTGTTGAGACTGGACGTGGTGACACAGGCCTCTAATCCCAGCTCTTGGGAGGCTGTAAACAGGCAGATGACTGCAAGTCCGATCTAGTAGTGAGACCCTCAACACCCTGTAGACCCTTCCCTAAAAATAAAAAATAATGAAAATAATTTGACAATTTGTTTTTCTGTTTTCACGAATTTCAAAATGATTTTTGTCATCTCACAAGTGTTCCTCTGACGCACTGATTATTTGTGAGAATTATTAATTTCTTCAAACTTGTGAATGTCCCTACTTAGCTGCTTTTTTATCTATAATTCTACTTCATTGTGGTTAGAAAATGCATCTCATAAATTTCACACTTTGACGTTTAGTGTAAACTGTGTCACTGCCAAATGGGTGCTCTGTTACAGACAAGGTTCCACGTCCACATGACAAGGATGCCATTCAACTGTTGTCACAGAGTGTCCTATGGAGATGTGTCAGAATGAGTTCTTTTCTGGGCATGATGGTGCGCACCTGTAATCCCAGCACTCAGGATGCCGAGGCAGGAAGATCACTGTGAGTCAGGCCAGCCTGGACTATAGAAGTCAGTTCAAGGCCAGCCTGCAATACACAGTGGTACCCTGTCTTAAAAAAAAATAAGTTTGTTGGTTTATAGAGTTGTGTAAATCTTCTAATTCTTTTTTTTGTTTGTATCTTTGTTTCCCATAATTTTATTGATAAACAAACAGCAATGAGACAGTTTCAAATCAAATTGGAAAGACAGTTTCAATAATCAAAACGTTGCATACATTCTTCCTAGTGGTTAATTGTTGTACAAGATGTGGACATGATATCCTATCTACAAACACCATTAGAACAAATCGCTCTATTCATTAAGAGAATGTAACTATATATCTATCCTAACCACTTTGAATACACAGATGCAAAATAGACATTCATCTGTATATCCTTTTTTTTGTTAAGTTCCATTATTTGAATATTATAAGTATGTAAACTCAGCAAAATATTCTAAAAGAGTCCAGAAGCGCATAACAGTATTGGGTCTTCTGCTTGACTGGCAATGTCAGAAATTGTTGACCTCAGTACCCGACAGCTCAATATACCAGCATGGCTTTACTTCGTATATTTCCTTTTTATACTTTTCTGCTGGATGCTTAAGACCAAGGTAAAGCAGGACCTATGCAACAAGAGTTGTAGCTTTTGGGTCTGATAAGGTCAGTGAAATCCCCTCAGGATTTATCCTGA
>NW_004524604.1:14118025-14118673 GCF_000260255.1 Octodon degus | reverse complement strand
GAAGATTCTCAGGATCATTGCCTTGCCCATCTTCTACATATAACTGTATGGCTTGACTTATTCATGTTTCCTAGCTCTTCTACTTTCCCTCTCTAGTTAGCCCTTGAGATCCTTCTTTCCTTTTACTTGTATTATAACTTTCTATTTGTATTTCTTCTTTTGAGTTCTTATACTAGGGAGACTATATGTTATTTACACATGTGTGTCTGGTTTATTTCACTTATGAGTATATGTTCAAGTGGCATCCACTTCTATATAAAGGCTTCGGGTTTATCATTCTTAATAGCTGAGTAATACTCCATTGTGTAAAAATACCACATCTTTCTCAACCATTCCTCAGGTGATGGGCATCTTGGTTGTTCCTAACAATTGGCTATCACAAATTGTGCTGCTATAAACATAGGCACACGTATACTCCTATGATATGATGTTTTCAGATATTCTGGGAATATTTCCAGTGTAGCAATAGCTGGTTTAAAGGGGATTTCCAGTCCAACTTTTCTAAGGAGTCTCCATATTGATTTTCATAATGGTTGCCCAGTCTACATTCCCACCAGCAGTGGAGAAGGGTTCCTTTTTCCTCACAGCTTCTCCAACATTTGTTGTTGGGTGATTTCTTTATGATAGTCATTCTTTCTGGGGTGAGAT
>NW_004524604.1:14093022-14116626 GCF_000260255.1 Octodon degus | reverse complement strand
TAATAATAATAATAATAATAATAAAAACATAAAAGCAAGACTGGAGACTTAGCTTAATTTGAAGATATGGGTTCAATCCCCAGCACCATCCCACCACCCTATACAGAGAGAATGAGAGAGACAGAGAAAGCCGCAGTGCCGCGATCATTTCCTTATTCTGTGTGTTTTCTTTGCTCTCTTAATCTCTTACTGTGTGATATTGTGTAATCTCTTAAAGTGATATATAATATCTCTACGGTACCTTTTTTCTAGAGAACCCTACCTAACAGAGTGCATCTATTCAAGATACTATAACTTAATTGAGAAAATGATTGTGCTATGAGCTACACAAACTATTTTACTGAAATTAACATGATAACTACATTGAGTCCATAAGTTTTACTGAAAAACAAATGCTAGAGAGACTGGGGAAAGCAAAAGCTAAGCCAAAAAGAAAACAACTATGAAGTCATGTTATATTGTACCTCTGGAGTCATTGGTACTCTAGGAGACATGTAGATTTTCAAAACACAACTGATTATTATACACTTATTTCTTATGTTCCTTTAAGCAAGAATTTTAGAGGAACTCTAGACATTAGTCAACTTATACCTTTTGACACTTTGTTAAAAATCTTTTTAACAGAAATTCTGATTCTTCATTGCTGTTCTGGGCTCTTTGATGATTATAAACATCCACCAAGGAAAGGGAAAAGCTGCATAAGACACCCAATTCTGCTTCGCAGTTTCTGCTACAGTTGTGAAACAATGCTTCTAGGAGGCCAGTGATTTCACTTGAGCTCCTCTGCAGGCTCTACCGAAACAACCTGAAATTGTATCATTTATGATAAAGTTTCATGTCACCAAACTGAATCTCCTTTACTTGATCTTCCAAGAAGTTGGGACAGGTACGACAGCAAAATCTCCAATCAGGCAGCTTTAGACTTTAGGTAACCTGAAGTTATCTGATATTAACCAATTCATTTTTATAATGTTTTCTTGGTCCCATTTTAACTCTTTTATTAAAGAAAAGGAGTTCTTGTTTCCAGTGTACCATCTCTCAATTTCTAGATGAGAAAGTGCTCTATTTATGAGTATCTAATAAACATAAATTATATCTCTCAATTAAATTTCTAAAATGTTATCTTTTTATAAATCTTAATCAGTTCATTGTACCTTTTGGTGTCTTGAGTTTTCTGTCTAACTGCTTTCAAAAGTATTAATGTGCAATACAGAACCCAAAGAAAAGTATGCCTAGTTGCATAAGATCCTAAGACTATTATAGCTATAAAGTAGGCATCAAGTAGATTTTCCTTACTTATCTGTATTTACTTGCTATTAGCTGTAGAAAGTCTTCAGCTACTCTGACTTGAAACACACACCAATTCACAGTCCTAAGCCTCAAGACAGCCACGTAGGCTCTAAACTGCTTTTGCAAAATCTTACTGCTATAAAAGCAATGACCAGAAATCTAGATCTTAAATTTCTTACCAAGAAGTAAGAAGAAGATGGCTTGTTGAGGGAGGAGAATTGCCAGCAAGCTAGGGAGAAGATGACTTCTATAGAGGTAAGTCACAGATCAAATAATTTCTATTTTATACAAGGTATATTTTTAATTTTAAAAAAAAAGTTTTATGTATTTGGTACAGAGTCTCACTACATAGATTGGATTTGCAGTGATCCTCATGTTTTCAGCCTCTGCAGCACTGGGATTACAGAGGTGCGCCACCACGCCCAGACTCAGTCATCCACTCAGCGTGCCTTGGGGGGGTGGCCGGTGCACATGCAGGACCAGGGGCTTGAACTCTGATCCCTTTGCTTGCCAAAGCAGACACTTAGTCCGCTGAGCTGTCTCATTGGCCCTCACAACAATATTTTTAGATGAATTGAATATATTTTAAATGGTTTAATTTACATCAAAGAGAAAAATACATCATTTGTTGAAGTGGTTTCTTTTTTTTTTAAATTTATTTATGTGTGTGTGTGTGTGTGTGTGTGTGTGTGTGTGTGGCCAGCTCAGTCCACCAGGGGGCGGGGCTGGCTGGCATGTGGTGCTGGGGGATTGAACCACGGTCCCTGTGCTTTGCTAAACTTGTTCTAAGTAGGTGCTTTAGACCACTGAGCCATCTCACCAGCCCCTGAAGTGGTTTCTGATAACAGACAGGTCAAGAATACTTCTATTTCCTGGATGCAGCCAGGAAAAAGTGAACATTTGCATTTGTCAGCACACCTTCATAAAGTGTGAATCAGAAGTACTTTGACAGGCAGAAGTAGAAGGGAGTCTTTCTATATAAAAGAATTAAGGGTTGTATACTATTGAGAGACATGCATACCCATTTTCATGACAGCATAAATCTCAATAACTAGACTCTGGAAACACCCTAGATGTCTGTCACAGATGAACCAATAAAGAAAATGTAGCATACACACACAATGAAATGTAGTTCGCCCATAAAGATGAATTAAGGTCATTTGTGGGATCGTGGCTTGAACTAGAAATTATCAGGGAGATTAGCTAGGCTCATAAAATTAAACATCATGTGATGTCTCTTACATGAAAAACCAAAAAATACAAAGATTAATAAGGAAAGAATTAAAATAAAGCAAGATAGACCAAGAAACCATGAGGTGTAATTCTGGAGACTGAAAAGGAGATGAACAAGTTAAGAGAGCAAAGGGAGAGGAGTTAATGGGGTTGAAATTTATTAAGATATATTAACTACATTTGCCATCTTCCTGAAACAAACCCCATTATTATGTAAGATGATCATACCTGATAAATTTTTTAGTGTTCAAATCCGATATGTTAAGCTAAAAAAAGTGCTTAGAATTGATTTGGGATAGCATGTAGTAGTATTTTATAGGAAACCTTGCATTAAAACTTAAGACTATTTCTAGGATAAACCTGGTACCAGCCTATTGTTCTACAAAAAATAACAAAACAGAAACAAAAGCCAATGTTCCCAATCAGCTATCTCCACTTGATTGATGTATTATTCCTAAAATCTTTTCTAGACAACCCACTGCTCCCTTACAAATTTGAATTATTTCCTTTTTTACTTCTAAGAAAGTAAAACTATAAAGATAAGATAGTTACTTAACACTACACAGCTCGCTCATTAAGTGAATGAAACGACTTACTATTACAAAGTGAAGTTCTCTGCTGTTAAGTTCAAAGAAAACAGGTTCTCAAGTTGTTAATTTTAGGCCAAATTTGTTACAGGCTGTGTTTAAGGCTATTTTTCATATGACTAAAAAATCTTGAATTTCAGCTTGCTATATCATGACTGAAAATTTTTTTTCTGGGTCCTTCTAGAAAACAAAATTTGGAAAGTGGAAGAACAATTACTAGTGCTGATTAACAAAAGGCTTTGGCTTTTAAACTTAGCACCATTCTGTGAAGCCCTACAGTGTGTGTGTAGATGCATACATACACCTATGGGCAGAGAAAGGTTCACACGTAACTAACAACGCATTTACTTACTGTACTAGTGTCACAGCAATTTTAGGGTTACCAGAGGTGAAGGACTGGAGACACTCGGAGAAGTGGAGGGAACCAAGCTTTACTAGGCCAGCAGGCTCCGAGTAGCCGCCTACTCCAAAGTCTCAGCCTCCAACTAGTGTAGGAAGTTACTTTAATACCCTTCATCAGGTGGGATGAGAGGCTTTTGTGAGCAAGCAGAGCTGTACAAATATGGGAACAAACAAAACCAGGCCAGGGACAGCTTGTACCTACCTGGCACACCTTGTGGTTAGCAAGCCTGTCTACAGAAGCGGAAGGAATGTTGCAGACTATTCACAGATTTGCTTTCTGAAATGTTTGGAACACAAAAGTCCTGTAGTATAAAGGTTGAGTCCAGTTTTTTTCAAGGAATACTAATGAATGCACAGAGCATATGAATCACAGCTCTGGACAACAGAAAAAAATTGAAGAGGCAGATAATCAACTAAATTGCACCAATGTGTTATAATAATTAAATATAAGTGTGTGCATATATAACAATATAAGTGTATGGCATTGTTATGGCTCATACTTGGGGTCAACTTAAGGTCTAGAAGCTCAACTGAATAACTCAGCAGTTCTGTGTTCTGGGGTACAGAAGACGTGCCCGCTCAGCTCTAGCATGTTGTGCATTGTGTCAACTTAAGAAGTTTAAAAGTTTAATGAAGAGATTCAGGAGGGAGCCAGGGTCCTACCTTGTAAGCATTCTCAGCTTATTGCAGACAAGGGCACAGAGCTGGTGTCAGCTTGGGCGGAGAGCCAGCATACATACAAGGGAGGAAAAGAGGCTTGCTTCCTCTCTTTGCTCTCAATGCATTTGCTGTCTTCCGTCGCCTCGAACTCTTACCCCTGTGCCAGGTCACCCTGCTTTGGAGCCAGCTGTTTACAGACTGAAACCTTCATGAACTGTGCCCTAAATAAATGCTTCCTTCCTCAGTTTTGGGCATGTGATATTTTTGTCTCAGCAAGGAGAGAAAAGTAAGTAAGACAGGCATATTTACAAATACATAAAAGTTTATGAGAAAAAAAAGTGGTGTCATTAGCAAGTGGTTATGGGAGCACTTGCTAATGACACCACTTGGAAGGGTTATGGCAGTGGCATTGTCAGAAAAATCAGACTTAAGTTGAAAATATGTCCAAGCAGCTAGGACAGGCAGTTGTGGCGCCTTATGGATGGAGAAGTTCACAGGGAGAAGCTGCAAGACTGGAAACACTTTGGCCGACTCAAAGAACAGCAAGATCAGGGACGTTACAGAGGAGCAGAATAGGGGAGGATCCCCAGAGGTGAGAAGGGAGAGGTGCACGGGGCCAGCACACACACTCCTTTGTCTCTCTCCCTGTAAGCTAAGCTTTGCACACCCGGATCTACCATCCACCTTCTTTTCATGCCACTTTTTTATTGTACTGCAAAAGCTGTACATTTCACTTTTAAATTGTTGGAAATGTCAGTGATACAAAGGAAAACGTCTACTGTTAGGAAAGTTCAGAAAGGGGAAAGCCACTAAATTGCTCAACAGTTCTCACTGGGCAAATGTCACCCAGAGTGACTGTGTACCTACACTTGTTAGAACAGAAAAGACTACAGCTGGTTGTCCTGGATTGAGATGAGGTCGTGTCCAAGCCATCCAATTGCAAGGAATAATATTAGTACCTAGATAAACACAGGAAATTGCTAGTGAGCCACAAAGAGCCATGTTCTCAAATATTTGAAGTAATAAAAGCCAGCTTTCACTAAGTACTTTCTGTGGTGCAGGGTATTGCTCTAATTCTTTACATGAATTAGACATAATTCTCCACCTGAACTTTTTTTTTTTTTTTTTTGGTCTTTTTGAGACAGGGTTTCCCTGTGCAATTCAGGCTGGCCTTGAACTCACAGTGATCTTCCTGCCTCAGCCTCCTTCCCAAGTGCTGGAATTATAGGGGTGTGGCCCACCCTCCCAGCTTCCATTTTGACTCTTGAAACTTTTATAATAAGTGTACCATTTCAGAGATTAGTCCCCAAAGAAAACTACATGAAGAAGTGGATGAAGTTTCTGTGGACCCACATGGGATCTTTTCAGGCAGGACTCATCACCACACGACGGCTTCTGGGGTGACTCAGGTGTTCTGCTGGAAGTAGGTGCTGAGTCCCTGCTCCACTTCCTGAGCCAACATTGAAAGTGTTAGGTGCTGGGCCAGTGACCTCTAAAGTAAGGAATTTACCAAGATGGGTGCAAGAAAAGAGAATTTTAGAATACAGCTTACTGTCACAGAGCTAAGCTGGCAAGTTCTCAGAGAGAGAGAATCGCCTATCCTTGGGAAAGGCAGAGAGACTTTCTAAGGGTTTCTTCAGGTTAAAAATGTTGTAGATAAGGTATGCAAGTGTTCAAAGAGACTGTTAGGGAGAATTTAGGCAGGGAATTCACTTCCTTGTCTCTTCTAGGCTGATAACATAGGTCATCGTCCTGGTAAGATCTGAATCCAGGGCTATGAGTCACTTGTTACAGGAAGGGATGCTCACGGCTATTTTGCCAAAGGGAACCGAGACAGCTCATTTTGAAGCAGAGAATCTGACTCTGGGCTAACAACCTATTGAAGTACCCCAGACAAATAAGCCTCTCCCTGTTGCTTAGCACACCGCAGGGGTCACTTCAAGACCTCCATACTCTATCCACACTCTGAAGCAAGCAGCATGACTCAGCTAGAACCTCTTCAGTTCCAACCTTGCAGGAAGTTGGAGCTGCCACTTGGAGCTGCCTGTGGCAATCGGATTCAGGCCACTTGGGGTTGTGTTCTGGGCTGCAGCATCCTGCAGGGACGTCTTCCCCTCAGTCCCATGGCTGTCACATGATTGCCCACAAGGAGACAGCAAAGGTACAATGGAGTGATCATGCCGACCGGGTCGCTACTGTTCTCTTTGGCTGGATTCTCATTGGTCTTCTGAGTTGAACTCTCTCTTCTGCTGCTGGTTGCTGAGTCACTCCATGCTGCTGCTTTAAGGCTGTGATTTCTCACTGAGGAGAAGCTAGGGGTGTCTGCTCCATGTCCATCCAGTCTGGTTTTGATTTTTTGTTTGTTTTTTGGGTTTTGGTTATATTAAATGGGAGAAATGGGGTAGACCATGCCTGGACTATCTTACCTGCATGTGCGTGCTTCTGTTCATCTTTTTCAATTCTGCTGTTCCTTATATATTGTAGTGCATATTGCTTATGTTCATCTATGTATGATCATTGTAGGCTGTACCTCAAAAGATGTACCTAAAAAAGAATAATTTCAACATGCAGACATTGTAAAAACACGACACTGGTAGGCAATTATACTTTATGATTGTTTGGAGGAAAATCACAGATGAAAAGGGAGATGTGGTGAACATAATAGATAATGTATTTTTTATTTTTTAATAATTTTATTGAAAAATAAATAGCAATCAGACAATTTCAAAACTGATCAGTAGGACAGTTTCAATAATAAATACATTGCACATTGTTGTCTCAGTGGTTATTCATTGTATAAGATGCAGACATGACATCCCGTCCACAAACACTATTAGAACAAATCTTCTTATTCATTGAATTAAGAGAATATAGCTATCTATCCTATTTTGAATATACAGATACAAAATGGTCATTCATTTGTATCCCCCTTTTTTTGTTTAGTTTCATCAGAGAAGGGTATTCCACTGTCATTTAAATATCGTAGGTGTGTGAATTCAGCAAAATATTCCAATAGAGTCCCTTACTGGCTAATTTAAAAAATATTTTAAAGTTATCCCTTAATAATTCTCAGGTTATGGAAAGAAAACTTTCTCTCAGGCTTTCACATAGAGCAAATTGGTCAAGCAATGGCCATGACTCATTCACATGGTTGACACTGACAGAGGATCTACAAACTGCGGTACAGGGTTTCAGGATAAATCCTGAGGGGATTTGACTGAACTTTTCAGATACAAAAGTTACATTTCTTATTATATAGGTCTTGCTTTATCTTGGTCTTATCCATCCAGCAGAAAAGTACAAAAACAAGGTATATAAAGTAAAGCCATATTAATATACTGAGCTGTGAAAGGCTCAAGTCAACAACTTCTGTGGATAACCCTCTACTATTGTAGACTGCTGGACTGTGTTGGATTACATTGCTGAATCCACAGACCTGTAGTATTTGGATGCCAATGGAATACCCATTTCTGACAGGACTAAACAACAAAAGGTGATATAAAGGAAGGACCATTTTGCATCTGTATATGCAGAATAGTTAGGATAGATATACAGCTACTTTCACTTAATTCAATGAGAAGAAAGATTTGTACTAATAGTGCTTGGATAGGATATTCTGTCTGTATCTTATACTATGTATGGATAACCACTAAGAAGATAACAATGTACAATGTATTAATTATTGAGACTGTCCTATTAATCAGTTTTGAAACTGTAAAAAAAAGAAAACTTTCTCAAAAAAAATAATTCTCAGGTTACCTAAGCAATACTTTTTTTTTTTTTTTTTTTGGCAGATCCAGGGATTGAACTCAGGCCCTTGCACTTGCCAGGGAAGCGCTTATTCTACTGAGCCATCTCCCTGGCCTACATACAATTCTTGATACTTAGTATTAAAATAGTTTCCCTCTTCTAATAAATACATTCTTTCTCCATGGAGATAACTACATTAACTAAAAACTTTTAAAATTAAAGTATGGAATAGTGAATTATTTATAATGACATTTTAGAGAAGAATCTGTGCTTTTCTTCATGAAAATATTTATTATCAGAAAATATTTCATGGCAAATAAGATCAAAGAAATATAGAACTATCATTCATATGCAAATTAATTTTGTCTTTTGCCTTATATAAGTTGTGTAGGAAATTAAAAAAAGAAAAGGGGATCAGCGAGCTAACTCAGTAGACTAAGTGCCTGCTTATGCAAGAGCAGAGACTGAGATTCAATCCCTGGCACCACATGCAGTGCCAGCCCTGCCAGGCACTCTGAGCCAGCCACTGAAACCAGGAGTCGTGATGCACACCTGTAATCCCAGCATTGGGGAGGCTGAAAACAGGAGAATCACTGTGAGTCTGAGCCGTATAATGAGACCCTCACCAAATACATTAAAAAAGAATGGAGGTATAGCTCAGTGTGAAGGCCGTGGTTCACCCCCCAGCACCTCCAGGAAAAGAAAAAAGAAACAGCCATATGATTGTTCTTACCTTAAGTGACACATGAAAGTATTAGAGTTAATTCAATTACCAACTGACTGGTGTAAGAGCAACCTCAAGAATTAATACGGCACATTCTGAATGTGTCCTGGTTGTATCAAGGAAGCATTCCCTTAGGTACCAACCCCACTTCCTTTCTGGCACTTATTATTCTGTTTTCCAATATCCTCAATATGAGCAATATTGTTCTACCATGCACATCTGCCATGATTTTTCCCCCTTGGAACTAGACAAGTAAGTAATGATACCTCTGAAACTATGGGTCAGGTTCAACCTACCTTCTTAAAAGTTGCAAGTGTCACACATATTGTCTAGCAACTGGAATGCTGATTGATATAGAAAATCGCTACTGGATGGATTGGGTCACTGCTACAGCTATACCTCGCCACGTGGTTCAAAAGTCTTTGGAAATGATCAAGGGAAGAAGGTTAGGAGGTTTGGAGTAAAGAAACCTAGAATTGATGGATAAGCAGAGATTGATGTACAGTTCTACTCAGAGCTCATGACTCAGTTACTTTTCTCTTGTTGCTGAGACAAAATACCTGACAAACAAAATTAAGGAAGGAAAGGTTTATTTAGCTCACAGTTTGTGGAGGTTTCAGTCCGTAATCAGCTGGCTCCAAGGCAGAGTGGAATGTGGCAAAGAGCAACTGTTCATGGTGGCAGAAAACAGCAAAGAGCAAGAGCAAAGAGGGAGGAGCAGCAGCTACAGTGGCCAGCGACCTGCCTCTCACCCCACCTTATGTTGTACTCAGCTCTCAGCCCCTGGGGGGTGCAGCACTCACACCCATAGCCCCAGAACTGGATCATGAATTAATTTCAAACTCTAGAAGCCTGCCCAAATGACTGCATGAGGCTTTGGGAGCACAGCTAAATGCAACCATAACAGCTCATCAAACCAGAGTGTTTAACCAAATGTGGATACAGAGGTCAGAGTCATGAGGTCTCAGAAGCACAGGTATTGATGGATGCTATTATCCAGATAAATGGTAACAAGTAGCAAAAGGCAGAGTATAATGCTGTGAAAAACTTAAATTTTGGCCTTCAAGGAACAACATGTAAATTTGGAGCCAAAGAGTTGTGGTTATGAGAATAACACCATAAACCATAATAAAGACATCAAGTACTTTGAACCCAAATAAAAGAAAGATACTTTTAGGACACTTTGGGAATCAACAAGGCCCCACCTATTGACAGCTTAAGGGTATGGGAGTGTAGAGTGATGACCCTAGAGGAGAAACCTTGGGAACGCTGCTCAGGAAGACTGCTTAGGGGATTGGTTCCCTGGATTTCATTTCAGCACGGTCAGCCACTCACATTGCTACACCCTGGGAGAGACTGGCAACTGCGTGAGCTGTCTGTAAGCCATGGCATCACACACAGGACGCCATGGTCTCAGGAATGCAGAATGCAAATGTTGTGGGACAATGAAGGCTTCCACCAGCTTTCAAAGGAAGATCTCCAAGGCCAGGCAGTGTGCCTCTAAGAGGCGGGCAAACAAAATGGTAGGGAAGAAGCCAAACGTGAAGGAGGAATCCCAAGAATTTGGAGACACAAAGAAGGTGGAACATGTGCTAAGGGAAGCTGCAGGCAGTAAGAGGAGCTTCCTCAAGAAAGACATTTGTGGGCTGCAACCCTAAGGCCACTGGGGTGGGGCCACTTAACCTTAAGAAGCTCATAGCTTATCTCCATGTGTTTATCATGCTGACTGTGGAATTACAGGACTAATGTTGGTCCTGTGAGTTTTGGTCTTTCTTTGGTCCCATTGATTCTTTTCTATCCCATTATTACTTTTTTCATTGGAATGCGAATGTTTCCTCTGTGCCATGTTACTTTGAAATTATATACCTTGCTTTTTGATTGTTAAGAAATCTCAGGGAAATTTTGGATTTTGATTTTTGAGTGATGCTGGAATTGTGTCTTAGGAAGGGAAGGCAGACTTGCTCTGTATCTCTGCTTGAGTGCATCAGCCATACTGGTTTGGCCCTGGGCCATGGCCTTTGTTCCATTTAGCTTTCATTCTGACTGAATTTGGGACCCTGCTGGCTCCCCACAAATACAGATATGTCTTTGTCTCTTTATTCTCTTAATGAGTTGCATTAGAAGCAATAGATTGGAATTCACTCAGAGTTCCAATAACTTCTCTTTGGGATTACAAGTTATAAACTTCCCCAGAACTACAAAGAAGTCCAGACAGGATCCAATAATATGAAACCAGAAGAGACCCAGAATAGCAAAAGCAATCATGAGCAAGAAGAGCAAAGTGGGAAGGTGGCAGTAATCAACACCTGACTTTAAATCATACTATAAAGGAACAATGATTAAAAACAGCATGACATTGGCACAAAAACAAATATGTGAATCAGTGGAATAGAATGGAGGTGATAGACACATCCCCAGACACAATCAGCTATGTGATCTTCAATAAAAGGGCCAAACACCTATTTTGCAGGACAGATAGCCTGTTTAAAAAATGGTGATGAAAAAACTGGCTGTGTCTATTACATTTTGTAGCATGGTTTACATAAAGGTAAAGGTGACAAGACTCCTTTGGCATCACTAAAGTAGAGTGAGTGAGGGTCACGCGGAAGAAACAGCAGAGTGTGTGTGAGCAGAGTGGTAGGGACATTCCTGTTACATGCCTTCTTATGTTAGTGTTTGGAAACCTCACCCACAGAAAATAGAAC
The DNA here is from genome assembly GCF_000260255.1 of Octodon degus. NCBI lineage: Eukaryota > Metazoa > Chordata > Mammalia > Rodentia > Octodontidae > Octodon > Octodon degus. The sequence continues at coordinate 14,105,275 of NW_004524604.1, read as the reverse complement.
AGCTGAGGACATCTGTAATCCCTTCTGAACCAAGGGTAGAGATGTGGATTCTTTTGCAGGGGTGTAGACATGAAAAGCAATCTCCATCTTGTCCATAATGTTCATGTATGGGGATACTTCCCATGGATAGGGTCAGAGATTGCACTTCCCAGCACCAGCACTACAGGAGAGAGAGAAACCAAGAGGCATTAAGGAGGGAAAGACCATAGGATAAAGGCTGCCATTTATTGAAATTCGAGTTCAACCTGTCCAAGTGGTACTATGTCCAAAAGTCACTATGCTGCTCAGAAGGCAAGAATGCTAAACACATCACAGGCAAAGAGCACTCTCCTAAGATTATCAGTCTGACTATTTTGTTGAATATCTTTCCTTCATGGTAGTCCAGAAACAAGTGAATGACTAGAATTGCTCCCTCTTGGACCTTACAATCTGAAGTATAGTTTCTGTAAAACTGTTAGAAAATGGTGAAGAAAGATGTGGCTTTGCAATGTCTGCTTCCTTAGCTATAGTATTTCCTTAGTCTTGAGAGACACACTGCCTCACAAGTCCCTTCACCCAGAAAGGCCCTTTCTACTTCCTTTTCTTTTCCAGTATGGAAATGAATATACCATATTTAATACTTTTACTAGAATCACACGTTTATAGAGAAATCTTAAAAAACAAAATTATTGAGAAGTAAAACTTATGCCATGATCTTTATCATCAACTAAATTAGTAATATTGATAGCCTCAATTTTTAAATTTTTGTTTTATTTATTATTTTTATTTTAATTTTTGCAGTATCAGGGATTGAACTCAGAACTTTGTGCTTTACAGGCAAGCACTTATTCCACCAAGCTATGCTCCTGACCTTTCAGGTTCTAAATTAAAATTTAATTCCTATAGCTATAAAATTTTATGGCTCTACATACATTTGCCAAATAATATTTTTGAACACTAACAAAGGCAATCCTGTTTTGACATATAGATACTAAGATTAGCTAAATTATGAGTTCAGAATTTAGCACAGCCAGGTGTAGTCCTCATACACCTGTAATCCCTTCACTCTGGAGGCTGAGGTGGGAGGATTGCTTTAAGTCTGAGGTCAGTGTGGGCTACAAAGTGAGTTCAAGACCAGCCTGAACTACATAAGAAGACTCTGTCTCAAAAAAAAGGGATAAAAATATCAAGAAACTAAAATTTAGTAAACTAAAACTGGAAAATAAAACTTTGTGTGTCTTGTGAGGCAAATAAACAATTCTATGCACTGGGCTGGTGAGATGGCTCAGTGGTCTAAAGCACCTACTTAGAACAAGCTTAGCAAAGCACAGGGACCGCGGTTCAATCCCCCAGCACCACATGCCAGCCAGCCCCGCCCCCTGGTGGGCTGAGCTGGCCACACACACACACACACACACACACACACACACACACACACAAATAAATAAAGTTTAAAAAAAGTTTAAAAAAAACACAATTCTATGCACAAAAGTGTACCTATTTGCATTATTTGCATCACATCTCAAAACCTGAAGTTAAACCACAAATACATGCCAAAAGCAGAGAAAAGGTAGAGCTTTCTTCTACCTTTCTCAGTGGAAAAGATGCTAGGTCCTGATGAGATGGCTTAGTGAACTAAAGCCCTGCTTTAGGCAAGCACAGAGACCATGGTTCACATCCCGGCACCAAATAGTCAGACGAAGCCCAGTGTGGTGGCTCACACCTGTAATCCCAATGCTGGGGTGGCTGAAAGCCAGAAGATCACCCTGAGTCCAAGCTGCATAGTGAGACCCTGACACAACCAAATCCATTCAATAAAGAAAAAGATGCTAGATTACTTGTACCCCAATTAAGAATGACTAAATTATTTTGCTTATAATATATTAATATCCCAACTAATCTTCTTTCTTCATCACCTGAAATTCACAAAAATTGTTTACAATATAATATAGCTCAGGTAGAATTGAGAGTTACAAGTCATTAGAAAAGAAAATAGGAATTATATACCATGGTTACTTTATCCCAAAAAATCCTCATAAAAAAGCAATTATTCTACTTAAAAGATATAAGAAAATGTAAAGCTTAGAAAAGGTTCATTAAGAATTTTGTTTAAATTCACAGTGAAGATACAATGTGCTTGGAATCAAATTATGATCACATTTGGGTTTCATAAGTGAGACTGTTAAATTACAAAGTATGTAAACAGCTCTCGGAGGCCAGGCAGATGGCTCAGTGGAATAAATGCTTCCCTGGCAAGAACAAAGGCCTGAGTTCAATCCCTCATTCTGAAAGAAAAAAAAAAAAATCTAACTCTAGGTAGCTGGACCACTGTGGTTTTGAATTGTGTCACATGACCTGGATAAGCTGATCACGTGATAGAACTCCAGAGTATTTTCTTTCACAATTTGATCACATAATAATAGATCATTCAGTGTTGGGGTACATTATATACATTAGCATGAGCAATAAGAATAGATTCTTAAAGGGAGGATTGCTTCAATAATACAAACCTACATTTTCAACAAAGTAAGAAAATGTAATAAAATGTAACAAATGTTTTTATTTCTTGACACACCCCGACTTCTAAGCTTCAAATTCTAATGCCCTCTTAGATTTATTTAGAAATGATGAATATCATTTATAGGCACAAAAACGTTATATATAAGACCAGAGTATTAAAACACTGAATATGAGGATCTGCACACCAGTGTTACAGTCAAATATAGAAGAGATAGGAATGAATCTTCCCCATGTTATCTTGCAATTTAAATTATATATCACTTGTGTAAGAAAACTGTTTCATTTTCAAGCTTGTTAGTGTTTTCACTTCTCTCTATATTAAATAATTTAATACCATTGCACAAATAATATGTATTAAAATTCCACAAACCATAGTTGAACACACTATAATTATAGTTCGTTAAAAAGAAAACCATTCAAGACGTGTCAGAAATTTTCATTCACATGCACATAAATCACATGTGTATAAACAATAAAGACTCAATAAAAGACTTCGTATGCTGATCTTTTTATTTTAGTACAATTTCATCATTGGGATGAATCCGAGAATGGGCATTGTTATGATTTATGTCTAGGTGTTACCCCAGAGCCTCATGAAGTCAGAGGTTGGGCTTCTAGAGTTTGGGATTGATTCACGTTCCAATGCTGGAATTACGGGTGTGAGAGCTATACCCACCCTGGAGCAGGGAGGGAGAGAGGCTGGCTCTTGTTGCTTTCCCCTTGTGCTTTTGCTGTTTTGCTGTTTTCAGCCTCCATGAACTGCTGCCTCTGCCATGTGCCACTTTGCCTTGAAGCCAGTAGAGAGTGGATTGAAACTGCTACAAACTGTGAGTTAAATAAACTTTTTCTTCTTCAATTTTGGGGAGCAGGTATTTTGTCCCAACAATGAAAGAAAAGTAACCAAGACAGGCATAGAGGTAAATACTCCATCCAGGGAGCTGACTCACCCTGAATAAGCAGTGATCACAAATAGTTTTCTCAGAGAACAACTACATTAATTGATAATTTGGAGAAATTAAAATCCCCACATTTATAAAATAAAATGTGACAACTAGTGTAATGTGACATGAATGGTACATATCCTAAGATATATATTAAAATTATTTATTTGATGTCTGACTTTGAACTACATAGTGAATAATATTAATTATATGCACATTAAATTATATTTTGTGGATGTACATACGCAGAGGAAATAAATGTACCATTTGCATATTCAAGTTTCTTTCTCCAATATATATTCAATTCATTTACTAAAACTGTGGTTCTCAAGGCTGGTTCCCAGGTCAGCAGTACTAGCATTGCATTTTAAATCATCAGAATGCAAATGTTCTGTCAGAAAGCACTGTAGATTTCCTGAGCTGAAAACCTCACAGGTGAACCCAGAAATCTACATTTTACCAAGCTCTCCCAGATACAGGGGTGACCATGTTGAGGGAGCACTAGGGGAAAAGTGACTACTCTTGATTACTTCAGTGTCTTCCCTCTTAAGATAGAAATACAGATATTAAAGGAAAATATAGCTCAGACCACAATCAGGACCATGGTATTAGAAACTGCAGGAAAGGCCATGTACTGCCCAAGGGAACATAGTTTGGCTGTCTTAGGTCTATGTTCTATTACTTTGTAGAAGGCAGAACTTAAGCTAAGAGCAGGAATGTTAATGAAAAAAATATCTACAGCATAGCATATGTATTAGTTACTCTTCTCTTGTTCTTGGGACAAATACCTGACACTCCAAATGAGGGAAGGAAAGATATATTTAGCTCACAGTTCCTGGAGGTTTCAAGACACTAGAGGAGAGGCTGGGGTGTTGCCATGTCCAAGATGACCCTCTCCACATCTCTGAGAAAGCATAGGCTAGCCAGTTTAATGGTTCATGCCTTTCTGGCCCACCCCTTGGGCCCCGCCCTGGTCCTCTGGCCCCACCCCTCAAGCCACCCATTGCTCCTCCAGCCGCATCTGCCACCTAACTTACATGAGGCTTTTGGGGGACAAACAGACACAAACCATAACAGCATGGAAGTCAGCATGGCCTCTGTCAACTGCTCACAGGAAAAATATGTGAAAAGAAAAATGAACTGAAGGAGAATATAAGGGGAGTGGCCACCAAGGTCCTTAGTCAGGGGCAATTTGCACAATACCAGCAATGAGCACAATGCCAGTGGGGGTACAAGGTGGGTCAGACTTTTATAAGCCCAGCAGAAAGGATAGCCCCTTATCTAATATTGATCTAATAAGGAAACAAGTTATGTAGTATGGGTATATGGAAAGAACAGAAGCATTTTTGAAAGGCAAGGGAATATAGGTGTGGATGTTCTAGTTGCCTACCTGTGTGTGTGAGGCCTACCTGGGCCTTCTGCATCAGGAGGTGCTGATCACAGTGTAAACTCTGATTACCATTTATCTCACAGTCCTGCCTATTGAGGCCTGGGACTTTTCAAATTTGCTTGCAGCAACAATTTTCATTTCTTTATTTTTTTGCCCTGACTTCCTTCAGGGCCAATCTCTTTCTAACTATATTTTAATTTCTATCTAATTTAGCTGCCCATAATATTTACTACTCTGAAGAGGTATCCCTAACCTCTGTCAAGGCAAAACAGGCACAGTTTCAATATAGCTGGTTTAAGCTGTGTAGTATCAGAGTAAGAGAGACAGCAGTCAGGGATTTTCTCCCTAGAATTAATCTAAGGGACCTTGCATAAAAGTAGTGTTGGATTGCCTGTAACATTGCCCCAGTTCATATTGGTAAGAGGTGAAAGAAATTCCCAACCTGCTAGGTATCTGGGCTGAGTTCCTGTTCTCTAAAAAATGCATTTTAGGAACAACAGAGTTTAAGAGCAGAATGTATTAGTTGAAGGAAAGAAAGCTTCTGTCTGAGAGAAAATGCATTGCCACTGAAGACCCTCTCTTCTAGGGAGTTTTATAAAGCAAATTCATGAGGTGAGGCAGGTTCAAGGTGGGGGAAAATGGGAAATTACAAGGTGGGCATGACTTTGGTCAAGCAACCTTATAATGAGCCAATAATATTACAAGCACAATTGCTGAGGTAAAATTGATTAAATCAGGATCAAATGGGGAAGATGTAGCAAGTGGACGTGAATACAGAACAGGGGCTTTCCCAGTAGGGTATTGGGTTAGGGTCTCTTCCTGGCTTTTTCAAGGTGCTTGATACCTATTAGAATATCAATCCCTGAGGTTTACCCTTAGGGAGGTATGTGGGTGCATTTGTTTGATCTTCTGTCCTGAGGTTAGCCCACAGCAGGATTGCCTGTGTTTTCACAGTTGCAAGATATCTGTCTTCCATATTGGATCCTTTGAGAGCGTATCCCAGTTCTGACTGCCTATAATATTTCTAGCCAACTCAGCTGCCTACAACAATGTTAGAACATGGGGAGTAGTTCCAGACCCCCAATTGCACTACATACACTATAATACCACAAGTGTATAGCTACCAGCATCCAACTCCCAGCTGGGACAGCCATGGCACAGGACAGAAATCTGTTGCACTGTAAACTTGGGCTGGTTCAGGTAAAACTGTAGACACAGGGTTGCCTGGAGCTACAGAGGCCCATTCTGCTCTCCCAGTTTTTCCAGAAGGCTAGATATGAATGGCCTTAAGAAATTAAGGCCTTAAGAAAATTATTCTGGGGCTTTAGTTTTGTTTCCTTTGTTAGGTTTCAGATTTATGTGGGAGCTACTGTCCTTTATTTTTTTCTGTCTCTGTTTAGAATGGAAAACCTAATATTATGTGTCATCTGCGGTATTGTGGAAACATAATTGTTTGATTCCATGGGCTCAAAGCTGGTGGGAAATTTGCCTCAGGATGAATTATACCTTAAATCTTACTCGTGTCAGATTCAGATTATTTACAGGAGACTTTACATTTAGATTTTAAAAGTTGATGCTGCAGTGAGTTAAACATTTTGAAGTTATAGAGAAGGAATAAAAAATATTTTGTATTTAATAAAGGTATGAATTTGTCTTGATTTGAATAAATGTGACCCCCATTTATTTGTTGAAATTTAAAACCCATTTGATGGCATGAAGAAAGGAGTCTAAGAAAGCTTTTCCTCATGAATGAAACTAATTAGTTACGCTGGTAACTAATTAAATATCCTTGGTAACTAATTATGTTACTGGCCATTCAGGTTCAAAAACTCAAGGGGTTTGCTTGTTTTTGCGGTACCAGACTCAGGACTCTGCGCTTGCCAGGCAAGTGCTTATTCTACTGCGCTATCTCCCCAGCCCGTTTTGTCTATTTCTTGACCAAATCAAAAGAACTCATTTATTTTGGCAAATGAGAAAAGGCTTTACACAAAGCTAGCTCTAAGGAGATGGAAGGGCCCATCTACCTGAACTTGCCATCTCACTGAGGAAGGGGGGGAGGGGCGAGTCCTCTACCGTAAGGAAGGGGTTGGGGGGAACAGACAAGGACTACAGATCTCCACACCCACTTTGTGACTTCCAGTCATCATGATGTAAAAAGGAAGCCATCATCCGCATATTCTTCCTGTTATAACCTGACCAAAGCGCCGCCAGCCTGTTCTGTGTGCGCCATCTTAGTGACCCATGTCAGCTGCTGTAAAATGTGCCTATCTCACAGAACTTCTGTTTCCGTGAGCCCTCATCCCACCCTTGAGTTCCAAAAATGTCCACTGCTGTTCCTATACCCTTAAATTCCAAGAACCTCTCCAGACCCCTAACCATATCTAGTCTCAACAGCTGCCATGTCTCCTTGAACTCCTTGAGTTGTACCCTGCCTGCTTTGCGGTTTTACGCTTTATAAACCCCACATTCCCCCTCTTTGGGGCGCACTTAGGTACTTTGTGCCAGGTGTTGCAGCTGGGTACCAGCTAAAATAAAGCACTTTTTAAACTTTTGAGCCTGTCTCATTTTTGAGTTATAACACTGCCCACTCTCCTGGGCTGAGGAGAGCTAGGGTTAGCTGTTTATGCCCTAAGCTTGAGAGAACTTGGAAAAGCCACTTGTCTCTAAAGAAAAGACATCTAACTTTTACAGTTCCGTTTTTCCAATTTTACAGGGGCATTAACAGTTAGACCTTTTTTCCTTTCCATTCTTTCCACTGCTGGAGGATGCAACACTAAGGTGCACCACGAGAGTGGAGACTAAGCCCTCACTACACGCTGAAACAGTTAGAGGCCTGATCTTGGGCTTCAAGTTCCAAAATTAGAAGAACTAATTTCCTATTCTTTAAAAGCCACCAAGTCTAAAGTATATTGTTATAGGAGAACTGAGTTAGTAGTATACAGTAGACTAAGATAATTTACTTTTCTAAGGTAATATAAGAGATGAAATTTCTTTGGGTTATTTCTAGATGGCCACAGTGTAATCACAATTTAAAATGTTGCCTAGCAACTGATTCTCAAAATAAACTTCTATTGTAAAACGGAATTAACCAGACAGAGTGACATCAGTACGCTCACAATAGAAGATCAGAATCCACAGGCAGAAAAAAGTTGATGTTAGCAGGCAAGTTGGCATCGAGCTTCAGTTTTACAAATCTAGGTAGCTGCCAACTTGGGAAGAAATTTAAGCTATTACTAGTTTTTGACCCAAGCAACACATTTGTGGCTGTACAAATTATATTGAATTTTAAGTGGGGTGTGTGGAGTCAGTATTATAGGGGAATGAAACTCCCAATCTGAACGATACCTGGGCCAAGTTCATGTTCTCTAAAACCGAAGAATGAATTTTAGGAACAACATAGGTTAAGAGCAGAATATATTTATTGGGAGAAAGAAAGCTTCTGTCCAAGAGAGGGACAGAAGGAAGACCTGAGTGGGTTGTCTGGGAAGCTGCTTTTTCTATAGATTTTTATAAAGCAAAACCATGTGGTGAGGTGGGTCTAAGGTGGAGAACATGGGAACTCACTTAGGTGGGCATGAGTGGGACAAAAGTATGATCAACCAATGAGATTATAAGCACAATTGCTCAGGTAAAATTGATTAAATCCAACACCAAATGGGGAAGGGAGTCACTGAGCAAGAGGTCATGAAAAGCAGGTGTGAATACTGAACAGGGGCTTTTCCGTTAGGGGGCTGGGTTACAGATCTTCTAGGCATCCTCAAGGTGAAAGACTCATAGAATATCAATTCTGGATGCCTATCTTTAGGGAGGTATGTGGTAGCATTTGTTTACTCTCTTGTCTTGAGGTCCGGTCCACTGCAGGGGCGTCTGTCTACCAAAGCTGCAAAGTCATCTTGTCTTCCATATTGTCTCCATGTGGGCCTAGCCCTGTCTGACTGCCTAGAATATTTCTACCCAGCTCAACTGCACACAGCATCAGGAAGTTAGGTTCAGTATACTGTGGTCAATTAACTGCAGACAATGATTCAGTGACCCTCCCTGCTTATTAACTTAGAGAATGAGTCCAAACCCCGCATTGTCAGTTAAATTTACTTATGCTACAGACTTTACTTACATTCTTTCACAGCTTGTCAGTTTGAAGTTATGAAGCTAGGAAAAGAAAGTTAATGCTCTTGTGTTTCTGTGCTATTGTGTCTTCTGTCAGATGAGAAACTTCTCCCAGTTTTCCATCTTCTGTGAGGACATCCTCTCTCTCTCAGGAGGAAAATCAGTACTAATCTTTTTGTTGTTGTTCTTTTGGGGGGATTTTTAGTACTAATCTTATGATTCAGAATGAATTTTATCTGCCATTACAAGACAGTTTAGCAATCTAACTTGGCCAACCTTTTTCACTTCCCTGTAATTTCAAAAAAAAAAAAATTATCAGTACACAGCCTTTTACAATTTTCATTACTTCTCTTTGGACCAAATGAGATCCAAATCCATACAACAGTGTAAGTTTGTTGCTGTTGTCCATTGACAGCTATGAGGCAGGAGATTATGGCATGACAAAGTGGTTGGCAAGTGTGCGTGACCCCTCCACCATGGAAATCCTGGGCAGATTTGCAGAGAAACACTTCCCACAGCCCTGCACCTGGGTGCAATCAGAAAGCTCTGTTGTAGGCAACTAAATTAGATAGAAATATGATAGGCAGTCAGACGGAGCTAAGCTCTCGAGGATAACACAAGACAAGGTATCATACAACTATAAGAGGGATGGATGTTCCTGCTGTGGGCCAGACCTAAAGACCAATGATTGAATAAATGCTAACTCCCCTAAATATTAGTATCGGGAATTGATCATCATCCTGAGGAAGTCAGGAAGAATCATTAATCTGGCTACTATGGGCTGGCTACCAGATAAAGTCCTGTCCTATATTCATGTCCACTTGCTACATGACTCTTGCTTTCCCATTTGGTCCTGGACTTAATCAATTTTACCTGAACAACGGTGCTTGTAATCCCATTGGTTTTCCATAGTTTTGTCCCACCTCATGCCCACCTAAGTGAGTTTCCCTGTTCTCCACCTTAGACCCACATGGTTTTACTCTATAAAAATAGCCTGGAAGAGACAGCTTCCCCAGGACAACCTGCTTAGGCCCCACTTCTGTCCCTTTCAGACTGAAGCTTTCTTTCCCCAATAAATATATTCTGCTTTTAACCTCTCTTTGTTCCTATAATTCATTCTTCAGTTTTAGAGAATATGGATTCATCCCAGATACCTTTCAGGTCAGGAGTTTCATTTCCCTATATCAGCTCCATCTTCAATGTTTCTCCTGAGAAATCAAGCCGGTTTTTGATAGAACAGCCTAGATCAGATTTCAGGATGAGGAGGGAGATACAAAAGGTAGCAGCCATCAATCTCCTGACCATTGCAAGCTTTCAGTGACTCACTCTACATTCTATAAAGGGTACTTATTTTCCTGTTTTTCACTGGCCCACATTCACTCTGCTGAACCTGTTTCTTTTACTACCTCCAATATCTTTAATAAACTTAAATCCTTGTTTTTTTCAGTTGTCTTGACCAACTATATTTGTTCAGGAAAACAAGAACCTTGCATCTCTAGAAGGAGCCCATGGTACCCTGGGTTCCCGGCAACAACTATAATACTGACACATGGAGAAGTTGGGGCACAGAGAGAGACACACCTTGAAAGAGTCAGGGATAGACGGACAAACATTGTAGGAAAGTCAGGAGGCAGGTCATGGTGCACAGAGACAGGAGGGGGCCACTCTGTCCGTGACTCTGGCACTTTACAGCATCAAGAATCCTTAACTGTCAGCTGGAGAGATAGCTCAGCAGCATAAGTGTCTGCCTAGCAGCCACAAGGTCCTGAGTTTGATCCCTGGTACCGAAGAAAAAATGAGGAATACTTCACTGTGCCATGAAGCATGTTAGATCATATTTTCCTCAAATGATGTCAGAATTTCACGACTGAGTCATTACTATTTAAAATTGTAGTTGTAGCCAAAACCCTAGTACCTTGGCTGCTAAAAGCAGTCAATTAATTGAATGTCTAAGACCAGGCAATGATTTTCTGGCCAACTTAGTCCCCTGTTCCTTTTTTTTTTTTCTCGGAACTAGGGATTGAACTCAGGCCCTTGAGCTTGCCAGGGAAGTGCTTATTCTACTGAGCCATCACTCAGGCCAGTCCCTTTTTCCTAAAGCTTAAAAAAAACAAAAAACAAAAAACAAAAAACCTCCTTCTGCCATTTTTGGGGGCCTGCCCATTAGCTTAGGTGATGAAGTGCCTGCTGAAACAAAGCAGTCAGGCTCAGGATGGTGGTTGGATACCCTCATCCTCAAGCCAAACCAGACCTACCATAAAGGCATCCTGAGCAGCCCAAACAAACAAAAAACTCCTTGTCCCTAATTCTTTACTTCCTCCCCATTCTTTTTTCCACTTCCTCTTTCCACTTCCTCCACATTTTACTATCTTCCAGAGTGCTCCTGACAGACTGCACCCCCTTTCTCCCTGCCTCCCCCTTCTTCATCCTCACACCTCACCCACTTACCACCCACACCCAACTTCCTTCTCACTACAGAAAACCCATCATGCCCATCACTTCTTTTCTCCATTCTTAGCTCTTAGGGAGACTCTCTCATGCATTGTTATAACTACCCAGTAGAAACAAATATGAACATTCCCAAAACTTTCTTTGAAATTAGAAATTAAGTCATTCATTCTAATTGTTGTTTGAATGTCCATTAATTTGCTAATTTTTTGTTTGATAATTTCTCTATATAAATATTGCCTGAGAAGTTTGTCTAGTATTGGAAGGTCGATGGATTATGTTGATAATATACTATGATGGTTTCTGCTCAAATCTTTGCAAAGCTGAAAGAACTGTGTTGCTTAGCTTGGGTTTTGCTCTATTTAACTTTGACCTAGGAATTATTTCATTGAAATAATTGGATCTCAAGTCATTAGCTGTGCCAACAGAGTAGAAGCATTCCAAACTGCTTGCAGGCAGCAAAACCAATCCAAAATGAGTCTTAGGGGTAATGACATCTCTGTGACAGCTGGTTTAACTTTCATTTCTTCCTATTTCCTTCAGTTTACCACCGAACCACAGTGATTAACATTACCATGTTCTGGGATTGTTAAAATACAGGAGCAAAATATTTCACACATAAATAATAACTTCACACATTGTATCAATAGTAAAGTTTTAGAGAAACTTAGTCTTTAAAATAAGGACTGTTCAATCCCCGGTACCTCAAATAAATAAATAAATTGATAAATAAATAAATAAAATGAGAATCGTTGGTTTGGGGCTATGGTTGAGTGGTAAACTGCTTGCCTAGCATACACAAGGCCCCGAGTTCAATCCCCAGTATCACAAGAAAAAAAAATGGTAACAATTTGACATTTGCTATTTA
>NW_004524604.1:14085708-14086757 GCF_000260255.1 Octodon degus | reverse complement strand
GCAGAGGAATGGAGAAATGTTTGGGATCTGACAGGCAACCCATGCCACCCTGGATCCATGGCCCAGCAGAAGCAACCAGGGGTGCTTGACCCACCACAGAGCCAGAAAGACAACCACAGTATGCGGATCCTTCAATCACAAACAGGAAAGCAAGCAAAGACACCCAAGAGTCCCAGATTCCATGAAATAGGGCTCTGTCCACAGCAAGTCTTTCCCCATAAGCCCTGCTAAACCCATAGTGACCCAGAAGCAGGGGGCCAAGCTGCGATTCCAGGAATCTCCCCGTCAAATCAGCTGGAGAGCTGGTTATGCCAGGGCCAATCAGCCCTCCTGGACAGAACTTGCCAGAGAGAAATCGCAAGCTTGAAGCAATGCGTCCCACATCATAAAATAGGTGGGCAGTGCACTGCTGAAGCATGTCCACTCCTTTCACAAGCTCTTTAGTTGAAAAATGCAAATAAATAACAGTAGATTCTACATTTTAAGGTTGATTTTAATTTTACTTTAGTGTTAAGATTGATTTGATCACCAAGTTATGACAATGTTGGGGAAGATGAAAGAACCAAGCAAAGCAAGTACACAGACATAAGCTGGACCAGAGGGGCCTCAGCAAAACACACTGAAAATATCCAGGAACGAGCCCTTGTGCCCAGCAGCATGGAAGTGAGACTTTTGGCATTCCCTGGGGAAGGAGGCCCCAGACAAGGCAGAGGATAGAAGTGGAATGTCCATTTACAAATCAGACACCCTGAAAGATGACAACTGAAGCTATCTCAGGACGACCCATGTTTGCCTGCTGCTAACAATTAGCCTATTTCTGACCACTGTCTTGCCTGTCTTCTTCTTCTGTGTTTACTACTAGGCAGGACATTTATGCTAAAAGAGGGATGCATGTGGAGGTCCACCTGAGCAGCTCTCCTTGAAAGAAGAGCGACTGTCTCCATTTTGACTGAGCCTGACCCTATTTCCTCATATTGTTATGTACAGAGCTGACTAGGACTTCTGTTTATCCTTCAGTTGGCCTTAAGCAATGTGTATTGGTCTAGCTG
>NW_004524604.1:14071570-14084968 GCF_000260255.1 Octodon degus | reverse complement strand
ATAAAAGGTTTCAAGCATGGAAAAGAAAACCCCAAGTTGAGTAGTATTTGACAAGAAGAAGAGGGTGGTTTAACTATTTAAATTGTATTTACAAACATTAGAGGGTTTTTTGTTTTTTGTATTTTAGGGAAGGGCCTACAAGGTATTCAGGGTCTCACTACTAAATTGGACTCAGTGATTCTCCTGTTTACAGCCTCCCAAGAGCTGGGATTACAGGTGCACGCCACCATGTCTGGTCTCAATTGCTGTCTCAGTGTGCCCCCGGGGGTGGGGCTGGCAAGGCAGGCCTGGGGATCAAACCCTCCTGGGCCCCTCTGCCTGTTTGCAGGAGTTTTAATCAGCTGAGCTATAAGGCTGGCCCTCATTAGAGGTTTTTCAAAATTTGTTTTCTTTTGTAGCGCTAGGGATAGAACTCAGAATCTTGCTTGTTGCCAAATGGTATGCAGCACTCAAGTCAGACCACCAACCCACAGTAGTTCTTCTGTTATGAAACAAGATATAAGAAGGCTTAGTCCCCACTAAGGGCCTGAGTTCAAGCCCCGGTTCTGAAAAAAAAATAAATAAAAAGGCTTAGTGGGATAGTTTTCTTATTCAATTTAACTCTAGTAAAGGTTTAATTTCAGTAGAAAAATGCAACATGAATCAGGATTTAAACAGCTCTTTGTAGAAGGTGTCATTTCCCACTGTAAAATCTCCTCTGTCCTTTTCTCATAATCCAGTGAATATTTTTTAAAAATATTAGAAATACAAAAAGCGATGGTGTAGGTGCTTCCATTGTTGCTGGGATGAAATTCCCAAAACTTGTAATTTAAAGGACAGGTGTATGTTGCCTCATGTTTCAATCCATAATTAACTGGCTCCAAGGCAAGAAGGCAAACAGGAAGCACTCCTGGCATGGCATCAAGGAAGCAGAAAGAGTGGAGAGCTAGGGAGGGACATAAACTCTTCCGGAACACACCCAGGGACTCACCTCCTCTGGCCAGACCCCACCTCCAACAGCAAGTGAGCTGCAAATCCTCTTAATACATTCAAAAGCCCTATAATTCCATGAGGCTTTGTAGATATTTTACACCTAAACCGAGTATAAGATATAGAAAATAAACTATAATCTGACAAAATATGACTTTATTCTTACATATATGAGTGATTTCCATAAAGAAAAAGACAAAGATCAAATTTTCTTTACATGGTCTCAATTACAGATTACAACTTCTCTGAGGATATTTTCTTTCATCATTGTACTCTTGGTTTTCATTCTTCTTTTCAAATCTCTTCAAAAAACATGAAGTTCTAGATAAAACAAAAATAGAAAAGTGAGTAATCAGGAAAAAAAATCAATTTTCAGGCACAGAAAGGTAAGAGAACAGACTACACACAATAACATGCTAAAAAAGAAAAATTAAATATTGAAGGGCCAGTGAGATAGCTGAGCAGTCTACAGCACCTGCTTAATCAAGCTTAGGTAGGCAGAGGGGACCATGGTTTGATCCCTGGCATCACATGCCAGGCCAGTCCCCACCCTCAGGATGGGCTGAGCAGGCAAAAAAAAAAAAAGAAAAGAAAATTATATATATACATATACAGTAAACCTCCAAAAAGTCCATCGCTGTATAAATTCTGCTTTCACTTGTTACTAAATTTTACACTTATCAATTGATACCGTATGCATTTCTAATTCCCTAGCAGTTTTTCTACATAGTAGTTTTTGTAAGTTCATGAAATCTTTCCCTTGCATTCTGCCTGCCTCAACTCTTCACTGTCTTTCCCTAGTTATACAATTTCTCTACTGACATGGCAGGAGTTCCATATACAACTTTTTCCAGGATAAGGACAGCCCTGTTAGAGGCACGGCACATCATAAACAGGATAGGGTGGCCTGGGCTCATCAACGCTTGTGTTCTGAGCTCCTGCACCCTGCTTGCTCCATTCCATCCCTGGCCCGACCTGTCTCCGGCTAACTAGACCTTGACCAAGGCCTGAGAGAACAACATACGATGAGGAAGCAGGCGCCCAGCATCACCGCCTTCATCTTCACATCAAGGTCCAAGGGGAACTGGATCCCGAAGTCGTCGGCGTTTGTGAATGCTTCTCTCAACCCAGTCCAGCGCTTGGAAATCTTGCCGATTATAGATCTTTCATCAAGAGATTTAATCTACATTGCAAAGGATAAAGTCTTAAGGATTTCTAGCAAACTCACAGAAAAGCTACTTTCAAAGGTACAGTAAAATTAAACCAACACAACAGTAAAAAGATACCCATATGTAACTATGATCTATATAACCATGGTTAGATATTCTTTGCCTCCTATATATACTTGTAGATATATGGAAAAGTGATTTACAGTACAGATAAATTACAGGAAAGCAATTTTAATAAAATAGTATTTTCTATTTTGTATTAAGACAAAAATAATAAAATTATTTAAGTTCACCCAAATTAAAATATAGGCAGAAAAGAATAAAAACATAAATTCTTTGATCTAATTTCCAGGAACAATAAGTTTACAATGACTTGCAAATTTAAACGTCATGGGGCTGGCCAAACAGTGCAGTGGATTAAGGCGCTTGCAAGCAGGCACAGGGGCCAGGAGTTCGATCCCTGGGCCTGCTGTGCTGGCCCCACCCCCGGGGCGCACTGTGATGGCAATTGAGGCTGGGCATGGTGGCGCACGCCTGTATTCCCAGCTCTTGGGAGGCTGAAAATAGGTGGATCACTATGAGTCCGATCTAGTAGTGAGACCCTGAACACCCTGTAGATCCTTCCCTAAAATACAAAAAATTAAACATCATGAAGGGCTCATCTCCCGTCACTATCAGAAGGGGAACACAAATTACTAAAAATCTAATATGATGGTCAGTTTGCAACCCATGTAAACTTCATGCTTCTCTCAAAAACAAAATCTAATAGACGTGTTCCTTATCATCCTGATGGCCTCCAGCAGAGAAGGCAAACCCTAACTGGGGAGTACATATTACGCAGTAGCTCCTCCCCATCATGGGGCTCTGGTGAGGCCTGAAGCTGTAGATGACATGAAGCCCTGTATTTGCTCCTATTCATGCACACCTATATGGTTAAATTATCAATTATGCACAAAAAGAGATTAGCTATAATTATTGATCAACAAATGGAAAAATATAAAAATGAGTATATTGTAATAAGTTATGTGACTTTGGTCTCCCTCTTTGGCTTTCTAAATATCTTCTCATCCTTTTTTATGATGACATGAGATGATACACTACTACTGCGCAGAGGTGAAGGAATACTGCTGATGTAGGCCCTGCACACACAGAACATTGGGGTGCAGCACTTAAAGTTACCTGAACACTAGCAGTGGGATAGATACCAGTATAATCAATCTGATCATCAATTATTACCAAGAAGGCTACTAAGTGACTGACCTAATGAGCAGGTAGCACACCTGGTGAGATTGTGCTGGGAAAAGGGAGCGCTCATGTCCAGGCTGGATGGCACGGGATGGGGCACAGGACCCACTGCACTACCCAGAATGGCGTGCAGTTAAAACAGAAAATCATTTACTCATGGATCCTCCCCCTTCAATGCTTTCAGGCCACAGTTCACTGTGGGTCACTGAAACTGGAGAGCAAAACTGAGGAAAAGAAAGTTCTTCTGTACCAACCTTATTAAAACCATCTTTATCTACTTGGGTTTTTTGCAGGAAGTCAGCTTTTGAGACCATGGCCCAGAGCACAGACTGGTCTGTACAGCAGATTAAGGAGGAATTCATGCATGTGGACAAGCAGATTTAGAGGGCCAAGATAAAAGGAAACTGAATAACAAAGTAGTGTCACTACCCAGAAGCCATCCCGTTTAAGTGTTAGACGTTTTGTTTATTTCCATTTGGCTGCACAGCTTCGTTTCCCCACTGATCATACTCACCACTGACCTCTGGTCAGAATCATGAGCCTCTCTCCGAGTGATGTTAAACATACAAGCGTATTACTTCTCTCCTGCATATCAGTACAAGAGATTCCTTTGATGTATTTGCTAGCATTCTATAGAATCCCATTCTTTCCACACTGGGAAAACAAATGTGTACACATTATGACCTTTCTTACCTTAAAATCAATATCTGTACAACACCTGCATGGTACACATGGTCCCGTAATTTTTAACACTGCCTCTCTCTTCTCATTCTGAACAGTATACTTTGGCAGGCAGGGGTGCCATGTCTGAGTGACAAAACCCACTGGGACACCAGGAGGAGCTTGGATTTCAATCTGCAGTAGCCAAAGAATATATGTAAATGTACTAATAATCAGACTGTCTACAGTCAATGAAGAGGTGAAAATTCTTCCTGCCCTGGTAACTGCACACTGACCTCCTGAAGGCAGCAGGGGAAGCAACAGCTGTCACACCTCAGTGGCCGCTCCACAGTTATGACTTCGCGGTTCAAATTATCAAGAACCCTCAAGGTAAAAGGCCTCGCTGAACTACAGCAATTTCGAGTGCAGCAATCCGTATCTTCTACGGCAAAGTAAATTCTCTGCCCAAGGTTGTTCAAAATTTCAAATTTGTTATTTGTTTCAAAACCTGTTAAGACTAAAAACATAAAAACATAACATCATTATCACAATTTAGCTAAAAATAGCGACTATCATAGTATGTCCTTTTGCTATACCAGGGTTGGATGATACTTCAAGAAACAGAAAGAGGAAGAAGAAATGTAATTAGAAGCGATTTAGATTGAGGAAAAAGACAAAGGGAAAGAAGGAGAGGGTATGCTGGTTGGAAGAAAATTTTTGTGAAGACAGACACTGGTAAATAATCTAGTTTACCGTCCCATAGGATTGCCAGTGTTATATTTGTGGGCTGGATTTGCCTCTGTCCACAAAAACTTTTCTTTGTAGAAATACAACCAAAACAGTGAATGCATACCGTGCAGAAGTTCAGTTTTCTGGTGGATCAGAATCTGATCTATCTATTATAAGAAAAAGAAAATGTATGCATATCATTATTACCGCTTACAATGATCAGTTTTAGGTTGACATTAGGCTTTAATGTTAATAGGTAAAGTTTTGATATTTTTCACTCAGTGTAAAAAACTTCAAGTAAAATAAAACTGATTTATGCTGGAATTCCTAAAACAACTTTCTTAAAGATGTCCAAGAAATGTTTGTTTTATTCACTTGAAAAATCTTTTATGATTGTGAATATACTTGATATAATCATTTTTTTTTTTAAATGTATTTGGTACAGGGCCTCACTACACAGCTTGGACTCATAGTGATCTTCCTGTTTTCAGCCCCACCAGTGCTGGGATTACAGGCATGCGCCTGTAATGTAATATAATGTAACGTAATCCCATTCCTGGTCTTGGGAGGCCAGCTCAGTGTGACCCGGGGGCAAGGCCAGCGTGGCATGTGGTGCCCAGGATCAAACTCCAGTCCCTGTGCTTGTCTACGCAGGTGTGTAGTCTGCTATCTAACCAGTCCAATCAGTTATGATAGGTGATAATTTCCTGTATATATTTTATCAATTCCTGATTTAAAAAATGGGCATTTTGGAGTATTTTTTTAAAAAAATATTTGTTTATTTAGTATTTAATACAGGGTCTACAGGGTTTACAGGGTCTCACTATACCGATTGGATTCTTAGTGATTATTCTGTTTTCAGCCTCTGAAGTGCTGGAATTACAGGTGCACACCACCACACCCAGTCTCAACTGCCACCTGAGTGTGCCCCAAGGGGGTGAGGCCAGCATGGCACACCAGGGTCCCGGTCCCTGCGTCTGCCTAAGCGGGAGTATTTTTTTTAAAGGTATTTTTCCAAGAATATGGTTGTTACTAAATTTCTTATATCCTGGTTGAATGCACTGTAGAAAATAAAGTTAGTAGACTATGTTAGAGACACACCTGATTTACTTAATACTGATTTGATATAACATCTGCTAATATGTTCATAGGCTGGACACACAGAGCTTTTACTCTATTTTTATATACCTGATGTCTTATACAAAATAAATGTTAAATTTCCTATGCCAAGATTCAATATCCTGTTGGTAGAACAAAATACTGGCCTTTTCTTCCCCTGTCTTGTTGGCATTTATAAAACTGGATCTTCCAAAGAGGAAAATGGGCATCATAAATACAAGGAGTGGTCCCTTGCACAAGGTGGAGGTTATGCTCCACACACACCCATGATAAGTGAAAATCAGCAAAGTAGCAACATCGTATTTATTTCAGCATTTACATATATTTTAAGGCTTTTTAAATCCTTCCCACTTATAAACCTTTCCCACACTTTTAAAAACACTTGTAGGGGCTGGGGAGATGGCTCAGTAGAATAAGTGCTTCCCTAGCAAGTGCAAGGGCTTGAGTTCAATCCCTAGTTCTAGGAAAAAAACAAAACAAAACAAAACACTTTTAATGTTCTTAACCATTTCTAAAGTTGTAAACCTATATAATTTTAATGATATGCCTATACTGTATGCTACCACAGCATTGTGCAATATAGCAAAAAAATCCATGAGTAATTTAGATTAATATTTTTTGAAAACCCACGAAACAATGAGTCAAACTGCAAAATAGTGAGACTACTGTAATTTCATTAGTTGTAAAGAAGTGAATCATATTATACATGAAACATCAACTTTTTGTTTCATCTTTCCTTTTTCCTTTTTTCTTTTTTGAGACAGTGTCTTGCCACATAGTCCAGATCAGTCTTGAACTCACTATGTAGCCCAAGCTGCCCTGGAACTTGGAGCAAGTCTTGGCCTCCCCAGTGCTGGGATTCCCGGCATGCATCACCACACCCAGGTTCATGCTTCTTATTGAAACTAAGCACTAAACTTTATTTAAAATTTCTTTCTGGCTGCGGAGGTGGCTCCGTGACACACCACCTGCCTAGGAAGTGTAAGGTCCAGAGTTCAATTCCCAATACCCCCCCCCAACCTCTCCCAAGAAGAAGTAAGATTTCTTTCAAGTCCCCAGGAAAGTAGTTTTGGCATGAAAGAGCACTAAGTTCAGAACCAAAGTCCACCTGTCTTAGCTTTCTGGCCCTGTGTGACCTTGATTAGTTTCTCTTGTGAAAAATGGCAATAACTGTAAAAACCTATATGCCATAGACTTTTCTGTAACAATTAAGCAAGATAATACATGTATGCTAAGAACAAAGATATTTTGGTGAATATTTACTATTGATGCATTGAAGACTAAATACAAGATTATAGAAAAATGGTTGTGTCATATATTTGTATTTTGCTTAAAAAGTGAAACTGACCTAGAAGAATCAGTGATGCTAGCAGACACTATTGTATCATTTTAGACTCTGAAAAGTTATTCCTTTGTTACTCTAATTATGTGAACTAGAAGCACAATTGTGTCTTTACTGAGCATTTTACAAATCTGTAATCACCTGACTTAAATATTCCAGCCCAGGTGGGCAGTGCGGCAGAGGTGGTGGTGCTGGCATCCACAGGATGCTGGTGGGTCCCCCTGGATGATATGCTGCTTGATTCTGGCTGGCTTTGCCAGCACCTGGATAGTCGGGTGGAGGGACTAAGCCATCAGGTGGGGAGCCTGGAAATGTACCCATGGGTCTGGGGTAGGCGGGATGTCCTGATCCTAAAAAAACAAGTGAAATCATGAATAGCTTTACAGGAAAAAGGAATCAACACATGTTTAATTATCCTATGTACTACAAATGGACCCCTTAGAATACTTGGATCTTTCAAGTTTAAGTTTTCTTCTTTTTTTAATCTTTCAAGATTTTTCAATGCACTCTTTGTGGTTTCACAGCCTCTTCTATTTTTGCAAGTTTCCCCACTTCTATTCTCTTCAAAACTCACATGGAAGAAGTGTACTCTCTACCTGAGAAAGGGCAAGAAAGCCAAGGACAGCCCATCACACAGACATGTAGACATGCCTTCAGAGCAAAGAGGCAGCATCAGGTAGCAGATCCAAGGCAAAAGCTTCGACCAGTATTTTGAAGACTTCTCACTCCCAGGATAATTTTAGAAGTCTAGTAAATGAATCTCCTGTATCAGCAGACCTGCAAGTGATTTTCCCCTTTCTCCCCAAGGGATTTTTGGGAAGGTTTGAGACATTTTTGCTTGTAGAGGAGGGTGGTTCTATCCTCCAGGGGGTAGAAATCAGGGATGGTGCTAAACATCTTAAAATGCCCCAAATAGTTCCCTGAATAGAAAAAATGCTCCATCCCAAAATATGAGAAACCTGAGTGTAGAAATAAGGGACCTCTTCTAGCACAGTCCAGTTATATACCTGGGGTCTCCCCATCCCCAATACTAAGGACAATAACGTGTCACTGGCTGTGATGTAGAGCCAGGAAAGCACCTATCAGAGAAGGAACTTGTTCTCACTGAGCATTCAATCAACTACTGCAAGACAAAAACGTTTTCATTTTGCTGCGATAGAGAAAATACATGGAGCTATTTCAGGGTGCAAGGCAGGTACTTTAGATACATATAATTTAGACAGATCAAAAAATGACAAAGGGGCTGGGGATACAGCTCAGTGGCACAGCACATGCTGCCAAGTGCAACATCCCAAGTTCAATTTCTGCTTCCAAGAAACAACAACAACAAAAAGGAAAGCTTTACGTAACAATATGGTGAGAAATGGTCCAGCCAGCAAGAACAAATGCAAAAATCCATCATGTGGGAATGAACCAGTAAGAACAGGCTGTCACTAAAGCAACAGGAAATGGTTCCTCTCTAGAGGACCTTGGGGAGGTGTTTGTATCGTATTCCAAGTGGCAGGTGTTGGAGGATTCTGAGAAGCGGGGTGAGCTCCTTGATGTCATCTGTATTGCGTAAGGTTTTCAGAATTTCTGAGCAATGTGGTGCACATAAATTACATATACCTTTTAGCCGCTAAATATACTTTAATCTCTACATTTCTGGGAATACCTAATAAAATGTGAATGCTATTATTTTAATAGCTGTGACAATACACTGTTTAAAAACTATCAAGTAAAATGTCTGTACATGATCAGCAAGATGCATTTTAATTTTAAAATATTTTTATATTGTGGTTAGATTATGAAAAAACTTACAGAGCTGACAGTAGCTAGCTCCTAAAAATGTTATGAGATTAAATGTGTACACCCAGAGGAAATTCACACTGAAAACAGTGCCTAGAACACAGTGAACTCTCGAGTTGAAATTGTCATTGTTCACATCGTTGTCATTTCAAGATGAGGACTATATATAGCCCTTTTCTTGGGAAACAAAGCAAAGCTATTTTTCTAATAAACGCTCCAATTTTACCTGAATTTAATTTGGTCTGACTAGTATTAGGTAGCTATGCGATGGATTCAATGATTCTCCGAGTGCCCTGGGTAAATATTACAGATCTGCTAGTACTCTGAACACTCATTCCGTAAGGATTTCCAACAGAGGTTCGATCTCACCCCCGGCTTCACATTAGCATCGCTTGGGATACTAAAACCTTAAGTCCTTGAGTTCAGAGGCCTCATTTAATTTTTCTGGGATGGGGCTCTGGTTATGAGCACTTTTAAGTGTTTCCAAGTGACAAGGGAGCCGCGATTGCAAGACCCTAGGGCCTTGCGGTTTATCTGGATTAGAGGCAGAACTCACCGGAAGATTATTTAAACACAATTAAATAGGCTATTTAGCTCCCACGCAAACTGGTATGTTTAGCGAAGAAATCAAAACGGATACATGCTTTTATAAAAGTCTGGTTATCTTTGATCCCAAGCACCCTCTCTGTTCTTTTAATACATGGTTATCCCGCATACTTGTAAATCTGGACACACCAAAACTTTTGCCATTTCCAAGAGTCTAATAAAGCTGAGAACTGCGTTATTATGTTTAACAAAACTTTTTTTTTTTTTTTTTTTTTTTTGTATTTTAGGTCAGGGTGCACAGGATCTCACTACACTGATAGGACTCATAGAGATTCTCCTGTTTTCAGCCTCCCAAGCCCTGGGATTACAGGCTCGCGTCACCACACACAGTCTCAATCACACAGCACTGTCTCAATTGCTGTCTCGGTGGGCCCCTGGGGCGGGGACGGCACAACGAAAATTTCTGAACTCTTGTATGCATGATTTAAAAAAGACGTACTCCAAACTCCACAATAGAATGATTTATACTTTTCTTACAGATGCAAGGCACGTTTCATTAGCATGTGTATAAAAATAAGATGCCATGGGTGTTACAAAGGGAAAATGCTTGTCATCCCAAGGTAGCTTCGTTGCTATTGATGGCAACTTCCGGTTGTAAGCAATTTTATCATTTTCTTCTTTTTTTCTCATTGAATATGATTTCAAAAACTGCTTAACTCCAAAATAGCTGTGGGCAAATCTGTCATGTCACATACAACCATAATTTTCAGAATAGATGAATGAAATGATAAGTATAATATTTCTATTTGTACTTTGAGATTTAACTATATACATTCTATATTTCATTTGCTAATATAAACTCAGTACTAATTCTATTAGTTCTGTTTTCTACTTTGTCTTCTACAAAAAATTACTCTTATATAATATACATACAAAAGAAAATGAGCAATAGCTAGGCTGTCAAAATTTATTAAATGCAATGTCAGTACTAACTACTAAATGGAGAAGCCCATTTTTTCCCCCTCTTCTCTTGCTCTATCTTGGGAGCATCAACTGATTACCATCATTTTTCTTCTTTAATCATGTATTTTACCTTGTAATGTTGCTGGGGGATACTGAGCCGTGTACTCAATTGGCAAATTGGTTGCTGGACGAGGAATATCCATTTTGATGCCTACAATTCAAGACATAGACACATGTCCACTTAAAATTATATTAGAAAGGAAAAATACATTATTGTTAGATAATTTTCACTTGTGTGGTCTTAAACAGTATTGAAATAAGCAAAATAAATTCACTTAATACTGGCCTTGCCTGGCAAACACTGGGTCCTAAATTCAATCCCCTGTACCACACACACAAAAAAAAAGAAAAAAAGAAAAAAAGAAAGAAAGAAAAGAAAAAGAAAAAAGAAAATTCTACTTCAATTTGGCTTCTTCCTTGGACAGACAGCACACATTCACCAAATTCTCTATTTCTCATCTACAGGTGAGCAACCTAGCTCTCTAGTTCTCTGGCTGTTAAGATCCTGTTGCAAGGGCTGGCGAGATAGCCCCACAGACTAAACGCCTGTTTTGGCAAGCGCAGACACCAGGGTTCAATCCCAGTTCCTCATGCCACACCGCCCTGCCCCAGAGCGTCCTGAGACCAAGTCTGGGCATAGGGTGGAGGCCTACACCTGTAATCCCAGCGCTGCAGAGGCTGCAAACAGGAGGACCACTGCAAGTCCAAGCTGCATAGTGAGACATTGTACAAAATTAAAAAAAAAAAAAGAAAAAAAAAAAAGATCCTGTTGCAGTCTACATTACCAGTATCAGATTCAGATCAGATTTCAAGCAAATAAGAGTCCAAATAGGACTTAAAAGTCTCCCTTTCACTGATATGTCACATTGTGGCACCTATCAACAAGCACCAGCATTTCACTAATATAAAACATATATTCAAGAAATCAATTGCTCATAGTACCTGGTCTGTGACCAACAGCAACAACCCTAAAGTCAGGAAGCCCAGGATGAATTCAGGCAAAGCAAAAATAAGTGAATGGAAAGATGGATATTCAAGTGGGTGAGAGAGTACGTGAATTACAGATCAATTTCTGCACACTGAAATGAAAATTAAAATAGCTTACAAAAAGCATGTGGTTGGCACACTACATTTAAGACTTTCTCTTTAAAAAATAAAAGTGCTAAGGCATTTTCTGTATTTAAGACATGATTTATAGTTCTTTATATGGCAATATTCATCAGACACATTCTATGCATGTTTATATACAAACACGGTCTTTATTCCTCTTTACACACAATATGCATACACAAGCATACAATTTTGTATACAAACCGAGGAGTTATGAGGTGACTATGACCATGGCAAATGGACCACGCTTTATTTTCTAGGTATTTTCTACTAGTGTGCAGTACCTTATGATTACTTTCTTTGTGGGGAGTCGGTCCATGGGCATCATATTTAAATTGCTGTTCATTCCCTGTTCCTTTCTCCTCTCCCCTTCCTCCCTCCAGTTCAGTCCCTTGCCCTATGTTTCTTATTATCCTTTTTTTAACTCAAACTATACTAAAGTTCCCATCAGATAAGACAGCTTACACATACATACACATCTTAAAAACTCTGAGTTTTAAAAATAAAATTAAATCCATACAGCTATTCACAGATGATCCCAAAACTTCTGGTCCAAGGGGCAGGAGAGCTAGGACTGAAAGGGGAAAACTGACCAATGTATGTACACACTTCTAGAGGTGTTATTTGTCCACACTTGCTTGTCTTCTTCCTATTTGGTTACATTACGTTTAGTCTTAGAATAGAGTGAAAATAAACACCTTTTGACATAACTAGTGTAGAATGAAATTCGGACCCTTGCTGCACAACAGATTTTATATGCAACAATTACATAATATACCAAGCACTAATATTAGTATTTCCTAATCTGTGGTGCAAATTAGATGGCCTTTACTCATGTCACATATGCTAATTTAAATAAAGCACTACGTCTGATAGCCATGTAGCTCCTGGATGCCTCTCGTTCATTGTCATAATGATCCATTGGCTTTCTTAACCTTTGTAGACTAATTCCAAGATGTTATCCAAGAGTTGATTGAGAATTTGTAAGATAAAAATAAAACGAAACAACTTACTACAGTAAGACACACATGGCTAAGAACAATCAGATAAATGTGTGAAGGTGAGTGAGAACATTGGGAGTGGAATTAATGGTACTGTATTTTGTGATCGGTCCTTCTTGATCAGTTTTTGGCATTTTCGGTCAATTGAAAACACTAAGGGACTCTTTGTTCACCATTTTCACTGGATCTGGCACCATGTGACTTTTAGCTCATCCCCAAAGTCAAAGTGCCCATGAAAGGCAAATGTTTTAAATAGATTCAGGACAATCAGCCAGCCACCAGGGGGAGTACTTTAGGGGCATAGCAATGTATTTTTATTGTAGTAATGTATTCAAGCAAATCAAAGAGATAAAAGGAACAAAAGATGATCTTTAAAGTGAGTGATTCTCATTTAACTGATGTACTATACCTGAAAAGTCTTTCTAAACAACTCCATGCTCCTTGACAAATCTGAACCTCTTTTTTAAAATGAGGGAACTCAGCCCATGGGCATAAAATGGCTATTTAATGTTCCCCAGCTCGCTACCTAGCTGTGTTAAGATGACCCATGACCATGTCCTTTACAGTTCATTGAAATTTTATAGAAAGGACCGACAACTTTCAGGCAGAAAAGCTGCAACGGGTAGCAATGTACGCTCAAGACCAACCACTCACCCACCACCTGGGAATAATAGGGCTTGAGAAAAAGATTTGTCAC
>NW_004524604.1:14055052-14061615 GCF_000260255.1 Octodon degus | reverse complement strand
GAAGAGCGGTCACTGAAGCAGCGCTGCTGGCATCTGTTCTCTGCCCGCCACTGTTTTCATCCCATTGCTTCCTCTTCTCCAGTTTTTTGGAAATTTGTGACCAGGTTCATCCTACTTGCGCATTTTGACTCTCCTTGTGTGCTGTGGGCCCTGGAATAGAGATTTCTCAAAAAGTTTGTTTCATCTTTTTGTATTTTGAGTTATTTTTAATATTTTCATGTAAATATTTTGTAATATTTTACTTCTAGTGAAATGGATTGCAATGTCATTTCCTAATTCAAAGTAAGATATGGGAAGAGAAAATGTACAATTCTTTGATTAAAATTATTTCCCACTGACCTAAAAAAAAAAAGTTAAAAAAAATTAAAAAATAAAAATAAAAAGAACTCATTTGCATTGTTCTTTTTTAGACTTAGTACACCAAAAAAGCTGATGTTGAAAACTTTAATAATTTTTCATAAACATTCAATAAGTATTAAAAGATTTAATACTTTGTTTACATAATTTTTTCCTATTTAGTACTCATTGTTTTGTTGGGACCAGATGGAAAACATGACACCAATGAACTTTGGAAGGAAACAGAATTGATTATTATGTTAGCAGGCTGAGTGAGAAGGAAGTAAAAATCATCAGCCCCCACCTTGGGTTTTAGAGTTACTTATCTAGGAAGAAAAAACATAGATACCAGGATATTACACAGGGGCCGGGGAGATGGCTCAGTAGAATAAGCACTTGCCTGGCAAGCACAAGGGCCTGAGTTCAATCCCTGGTTCTGCCAAAAAAAAAAAAAAAGGTTCCGCAAAAAAAAAAAAAAAAAAAAAAAAAAAAAAAAAAAAAAAAAAAAAAAAAAAAAGATTATATAATTGATTACATACGTTTGATCATACATTGTCAGGCAATGTATTGGTACTTTGAGTGAATTACTGTGAATCTCTCTTATGGTATAGCAGAGAAGTCAAAGGCCAGGGTCTGCAGGAAGAATCAATCATTGTCTTAGATTAAGCTGGTCCATCTCAAGGCGATATGTCCTTGAAGCAAGCTGGTACAATGAGAGGCACTGTCCGGCTGAATGGCACTTAGGTCATGAGTCGCAGGTGGCGCTGGACACCAAGACTAGTTGGGCTTTGTTTCTCTCTAATTATGAGAACAGGCTGCTGTGTTTGGTTCATCCTTGGGTCTAGTGTCTAGCTATAAGTTTCAAACTGCCTTTTCAGTTTAATATGCTAAAATTCATAAAGTTAGCAATAAGTTATCAATAGAAACATTCTAACAGATATACATGAGGATGACAGACCCATATTTCTGTGCCTTGATGACAAAATTGGTATTATGCTCCAAGATTGGTCACCCGTGCTTTGATTTGCTTAAAAGAGGTACAAAACAAAATAACGGAAGCCTAAGAGGGTGCCAAGCTCTAGGTGCAGAGCTCTGCGGCCAGTGAAAAATTCAGAGGGAGGCACCAAAAAGTTGGAAGTGGCTGAATCTTTAAATCTGAAATGCCTGAGTTATCACGGCCTGCTTTTGCTTCCCCTCCCCCTTCCCCTGTTGCTGCTGCTACCTTTCTGGTGATCTTCAATGAATGCTGCTACTTACTAATTACTACACAGGCTAGTGGGCAGTTCTTCCCAGGGTACACAAGAACCTGGACCATTGCAGTCCTGCTAAGTACAAATACTTGAAGGTGCACTAAGAAACGTGAGGGTGAGGACAGGGATAAAAGGGAATGGGAAGCAAGGATGTGTAAAGAGATCTGGAGAAAATGAGTGAATGACAACAGTTCTGAGCCCTTTGTCTTCAACTCCCCAACTTCCCATTCATCTTATGGCTCTGTGAGCTTGTGAATTTTACCTGCAAATGTCTGTGTGTCTTCTCAAGACATCTATACATGAGGATGGTAATAGAGTTTTGAGGAAGGTTAAGGAAATTAAAATGAATCAGGCACCTGGTAGGGTGCCTGCCGTACCAGGAACATGTTCTTAACCTCCTGGCCATTTGCTGCAGAAGATAAAAGAAGGCTGGAAATTTGGTAACTTTCATTTGAACTTGTTAAAATTATTTTACAGCTTCTCTTTCCTGGATGAATATTGTGGTTTTGAGCACAAAGAATTTTCTGGTCATTTTTATACAGAAGAAATCGCCCATCGTTTTCTAAGGGTGTGTCTCAGTTACTCTTCTGTAGTTTCTGGGACAAATACCCAACACTCAAAATGAAGGAAGGAAAGGGTTTTTTTTAGCTCACAGTTACTGGAGATTTCAGTCCATACTCAGCTGGCTCCAAGGCAGAGTGGCACATGGCAGAGAACAACCCTTCAGGGCAGCGACAAAGAACTAGAGAGCCAAAAGGAAGGCCAGCAACTGAAGGAGCTAGCTAGCCTCTCTTCTTGCCTTACACTGTAATGCAAATTACCTGCCCCAGGGCAGGTGCAGCATCCCCACCCACAATAATCAATCACAAACTTCTGAAGCTGTCCCTTGACTGCATGACGCTTTGTGGGGACAACTGGACACACACCTTAATAGAGTGGTTCCATGTCTTCTCCATGCCGGCAGTGATTTAAGGTAAGTATGTCTCTGAATATAGGCCTTTAAGCATTCCTTGATTTAACTGTCAACTTTATCTTGTCCTTTGTATGATGTTCCTTATTCCTCAGTCTCGTTGGGGCCTAGAGAGATATGTTGGATCTCCTTAGCCTGATCTTATTATGTACTTCTGCTGTTTTGTGATGTCAATTTATATCTGCCTCTTCATTTTCTTAAGTTGAACTCACTCCATACAATCCATTTTCATCTGTTCAGGGCCTTTGTGGCTTTGACTATTTATTTCTATTTTAACTATTTTCACTTTCATTGCATTGCAGTCTGTGAAGAAATGTACTTTTTTTTTAAATTTAGAAAATGTCTAGGTGTGGTTAAAAACTATTGGTTGCCTGCCTCAAACTCAGGATCTGCTTTTATACGGTAAAATAATGGCTCTCCAATTCAATATGTACAAGAAATACTTAGAAATCAGTTCAAACTGTGCTTGCAAAATTCCATCTTTCATGTTTTCTAATTTAATGTATCTGTTAGAGGCTTTTCCAGTAAGTTCCATTCAGTTGATGGTGTTTTCCTGGACCACAGTTTAATAACTTACACACCAACACACACACACACACACACACACACACACACACACCCCTTTTTTGTCTCTCAAATAAAGCAGTGTGATGTGCAGAACTGGGAAAGCTATCTTGAAGCCAGGAGAAAATAAGTTCTGAGGCTTCTGAAGTCCCAGTGTGGGAGGTGCCCAAGCCCTTGTCCCGGCCTGTGTGGAGGCCTGTGCAGTGAGCCTCAGCTGATTTGTGCCCTGAAGGCTGGCTTGTTGTTTTGAACTCTAAAGGATGTTTGTCATTGTCCTTGTACTCACTGCAAGTAAGCTACTGCCTCTCTCTTCTGAATGGGAGGGCTCATTTCTTTTCAGTTTTAAGCTACAGTTACAGCTATTTGTGATTCTGGCTTTTGTTTGCGCTACTGGACCTTATTTGTAGTTTGAAGTCTTATACTGCTGAAGATATTAAAACTGCTCCTTCTTTGATTTTCTTTATGGCTATCTTGGTCTTTTTGCCCAGGTGAAATGCTAAAACCAGTAGCAACAAGACTCCCATCACCCCAACGTGGAATGTGTGGGCTTCCTGGACAACAGCAGCAGGGGGCTGATTCCTTCTCTTGGCCTTGCTGGTCTGGACACCTCCATGTCTCTAACTCACTTGAATTAGGGAAACATTTTCTGTTTTAAAAACTAATCTTGAGGTCCAGGGAGATAGCTCAGTAGAATAAGCGCTTGCCTGGCAAACACAAGGCCCTAAGTTCAATCCCTGGTACCACAAAAATAAATAAATGAATAAATAAATAAAAATAAAAACTAATCTTGGGCAAATATTTTAATTTCTGATTGAAAATTCCTTATTAATCAGTGTTGGGACATATTATTTTAGGCTATGCCAAGAGTATTAACAACCTCCATATTTAACAACATAAAAGAATAATAAAACATATTTTAAAATATTTACCAATTGAAAGGAACTATTCCTCTTTGGTGTGTGGGTTGTGGTGGTCTGCCTCGTGGCATCATTCAAGAACCCATGCTACAATAAGTGCCCACATCTTCACATAAAATTTCTTAGATTGATCTGGACATTGACATAAAGTCTGTAGAGAAGTGAAGGGAGAAATGGTTGTGCACATACATTTTATGGGCCAGGCCTGAAATGTAAATGTATTACTTCTGTTTCTTTTTATCTTTTTTTTTTTTTTTTATGAATCAGTCAGTGAGGGCACACTAAACTGGAAGGGACTCTGGAATTTGCAGTCTTCTGTGTTCCAGAAAGCAAAGAAAGTAAATTTATTACACATTAAACAAGGAATGTTCAAAGTAGCAGAAAGGAGACTACTGGACAAGAAGGGGGGGGAAGGGAAGGGAAGGGCTAACCAAGAGGATGATGGGGGCTGGAAAATAGCCAAGTGTGCCATATGTAGGTATGCAAAGGCCAAAAATGAAACATTATTCTGTAGATCTAATTTGCACTAATAATAAGAGAAGTCTTTATGTCATTTTCTGAGAATTTATACTAAAAATTGTCACAAAGGTCTAAGCCCCTCTTTAACAAAATATACATAGCCAGATCGATAACCACAGCCATGTATAAAATTTTAAATGCTCTTTAGTGAAAATATTTCCAGGAGATTGTAATAAAAATAATTCTAGATGAGACATGTTTAACGACCAGGTTTTTCAGGTCATCTTATAAAAAAGAAAATTGACATTTTAAAGTAATGATACATAGCACTGGGCATATCAATAGTTCCTAAGCATTTATTAGGGAGAAAATACACGTTACCCGGAGATGATATTAAACTAAAAGAAAGACGTCATTGCAAGATCTGTGCAGTTAGAGATTGCTCAGCTAAGCTTTGAAACAAGAGGAGCTGGCCATGAAAAGGTGGGAACACATGCAAGGGGCAGCCGTGTGTCTTAGGATGCTAACAGATGGGCTTTTGGTCTAGGAGGCAACAAAACTGGACTTGCCAGAGACTTTTGATCTTGTGTTAACAGTTGTCCAAATTTTGGCTTTCCTAACCAGTCAATTTTCTTTTTTGCTTAATTTAGTTAAAAATCACAAAATTGTCATGCCATTGAGCATGGTCTGGGGATCCTGAAAGAGGATACAGGGATCCAAACCTTTCTCACAAACTCTACAAAACAGGATTGTTGAATTTTGTCATAGAAAAATTTCTTTTTTTTTTTTAAATGTATTTAGCACAGGGTCTATGGGGTCTCACTACACAGATTAGACTAAATAGTGATCCTCCTGTTTTCAACCTCCTAAACTTTGGGATTACAGATGCACACTACCACAAAGCCCAGTCTCAATCACCATCTCAGCGTGCCCCCAGGGCACTTTGGTCTACTCTGACCATCCCTGCATCTGCCTAAGCAGGCATTTTAATCTGCTGAGCTATCTAGCCAGCCCAAAAAATAATCTCTGTTATTTAATTTTTTCTTGTATTTTAAGGAAAGGTCTACAGGGTGTTCAGGGTCTCACTACTAGATTGGACTTGTAGTGACTCTCCTGTTTACAACCTCGCAATTGCTGAGATTCCAGGCATGCACCACCACGCCCAGTCTCAATTGCCATCTCACTGTGCCCTGGGGATGAGGCCAGCATGGCAGGCCAGGGGTTGGAAAAAATAATTTCTGGACATACCCATGAAAAGCATAGGCATATTTATTATGCAAAATTAGAAAATAAGGAAAAAAACTTCCACTTGAAGAGCTAATGGAAGCATACTCTGATGTAGAGTGATAGGTTTTTGAGTGTCACA
The DNA here is from genome assembly GCF_000260255.1 of Octodon degus. NCBI lineage: Eukaryota > Metazoa > Chordata > Mammalia > Rodentia > Octodontidae > Octodon > Octodon degus. The sequence goes on along the minus strand of NW_004524604.1, from coordinate 14,055,753 downwards.
GCAGAGAAATATGCAGAAGGAAAAAGGAAAAGGGGCTTTATTATTTTGGAGGACAGGGAGAGAATCTTGGGAAGATAAGCAAGTCTTTGGATTGGAACAAAGGGAGGCTGAGGCTTTTCTGGCATTTTGCCAGGGGTGGAGTTTGAAGGGGATGTTTAGGTATACCTGAGGAGCTGACTGGGGCCTTCCCTGGGATGGTGGGAAAGGTGAAGGGAAATTGTATCCTGGGCTGAGTTGGGGAAGTGGTCTCTGGGAAGATAAGCTGTTGTTTTAAGGGCTTCAACTATATTAGATGGCCACCATAATGATTCAGCAATTCATAGTAGTGCCAGAACCTATCATAGAGGACAGACTGCTCCATTAACAAAAGAATAGGACTATTTTTCATGACTTCTCTCAGGTGGGTGAGGGTGAAATTTACCTCTGGACCATGAGCAAGGTCTCATGTTTTAGAAAATTTCCTCTGGCAGGGGAGCTGGGGAGATAGCTCAGTAGACTAAGTGCTTGCCTGGCAAGTGCAGGGTCCTGAGTTCAATCCTGGGTACTGGAAAAAAAAGGGGGGTGGGCATCACTTTGGGGTCCTGCCCATTAGCTCAACTGTTTAAGTGATTGCTTAAACAAAGCAGTCAGGCTAAGGATGCTGTGGTTCGATCCCCATATCCTCAAGCCTTGACAGACTTGTCCTGAAGGCATCCTGAGCC
>NW_004524604.1:14048372-14054952 GCF_000260255.1 Octodon degus | reverse complement strand
CCCCCCCCCCCCCCCCCCCCCGCAACATTTACTATGTTTAACGGGAGCAGAAAGTACACACCCTCGCAGACGGGAAAATGACTCTTCCCCCAGGCTGTGTAAGGTACTTTGGGGAATTCACGAAAGGGTACAACCTCAAGGATGGAGAAACTGAAATAAATAAATAAATAAATAAAATAAAATAAAATAAAAATTACAAATAATAATAATAGGCACGGTGGCCTATTCCTTTAAGCCCAGCCTTTGGAAGACTGACACAGGAGGATCAGAGTTCCAGGCAAGCCTGGGCTACCTCGCAAGACCCCGTGACAAAGCAAAGCAAACCAACAAGAGCAAAACAGGAAACTGCAGCGATTTTCTTCACTTAAGAAAAGGAAATACGTGCCCATAAATGTCAACATTTAGACTTCATTTTTAGTAGATTTCAGATTTGAAGGCTGAGAAAAAACAAATTGCCTTAATAGTTACAAAATTCTGGAAACATGTCGTTGGATCTAAAGCCCGGAAAGGCCATTTTCCCTCGGAGTTGGAGGAACATAACTTTGGTTACCGGACCTCAGATCAAAAGACCTGTGAAGGGGAGAACCCCCAAATTGGAAAGAAGTGCTTCCAGCACAGGTTTGAAAGAGTGTGCGCTTCCCGTTTGGGGCAGCCGGGGAAGGAACTTAGAAACTGAGCGAAAAATCTCAGCGCTGAAGCTTCTTAAATGGGTGCTCTGCCTAAATTTTCAGAACTAGAGACTACAATCGCACATGCGGGGTTTTGAAAAAGACACGTGCTCCCCAGAAGAGGACAAAAGGTAATAAAAGGAAACCGCCTTACCAAAACACAAGGCAACAAACAACAGCTGGGCCAGGTGCTGAGGCTCTGGGGGACCGCAACCCAGGGTCTGGCCTGGCGTTTGACCCTCTCACCCACAAGACGGGCTGCTCGGCCCCCTACCCCAAATTGCCCCCACTTGGGGGCGGCGCTGATTGGCCGCGGCTGCGGTCGCTTCTCCGCGCCGCTTCAGGGATTGGGCGGGGCTCTAAGGCTAAGAGGAGGTGCAGGCAGGGAACCTCAGCTGGGAGGGCGCCTGGCAGCCGCCGCCGCCGCGCCGCTTGCGGATCATCCGAGTGAAGCTGTTATTAAGTCCTTTCTGCAGTGCCAGGTACTGCTGTAACAAATTACATTAATGCACGTAATACTCTGCGTTAACTCTTACAGTTTTCCTCATGCACAATTTAAGTGATGAAGCAACTGATGGAAACATCAGAAAAGCCTCTGAAAGACGCACTAAGTTAGGGACCCCCAGGGCTCTGCTAATTCAGTTTGAACTGAATTTCTAGGCGATTCTTGTACATGCTGCAATTTCAGAATCACTATTTTACCTTATATACTCAGATCCAGAGTTGGAGGCGGCAACTACTAATTTCTACCATAACTAAATATTTTCCAAATAAAGTCAGTACATTTCGTCACAGACCACAAGGCAGCGAAAAGACAAGAGTCCAAGCACGCGAGGTGGTGGAGGAAGAATGCAGACCGGGCAGTTGGGCTCTGGAGCCGATGGTCTCATCTCGTCCCTCGCCTTTCCTCTACTCGGGTATTCTGGAGTCCCGAACAGTTTGGGCTACAAAGGTAGTCCCAATCAATACTTATTATTCAACGAAAGCAGGCTTTACTAACCGTTCCTTCTAATAGCCTACTATACTTAAAATGTGGGGAGCCCAGGTCCTGCCCGGGTTTAAGGGTGCCCTGCCAGCAGGGAAGTAGAGCAGAGCCCTGGGGGTCCCTCTGGCAGACACCCCGTCTTTAGAATGGTTCTGGGGTAGAAAAGCAGAGCCCTGGGAATCTTTCTGGGGCGGAACAGGTATTTCCGCTCCTTCCCTAAAGTTCCCCAAGCCCCGTCCCCAACCTCCAGCTGACTTCTTCCATCCGCCAAAGCAAAGAAAAGCTGTAAGCCTTTGGGCACAGCCTCCTGGCGAGACTCAGGCCAAAGCAAAGAATAGCTGTAAGCCTTTGGGCACAGCCTGTTGGCGAGACTCAGGCTGTTCTGGGATTGGGGTTGCGACGTGGGAGAAGAGCCCGCAGCTCGCTCACCTGCAGCAGCTGCTGAGGTTCTCCAGCAGGAATCTGGGGTAGGCGCTACTCCCTGCAAGCCCTGGGGGAGGCCCAGAGACTGTTACCCTCCTTCCAGTTTGCGCTGAAGGAGTCTAGGAGAGAATGGTGTTTGAATTATCCTTTCAGTAGTTCTTGCTCAACTTCCTTCGCTGCCCTCCCACGGCCCCAGGGTGGGAGGAGGAGCTGCCGCCCCGCCTGCCCTTTTGCTTCCTGGAGAAGACGGAGAAACACCTGCCCTGTGGTTAGAGATGCATTGAGATGTGTGTCTCCACCTGCAGCCGGGAAGCCATAAACCAGGGAGTGCCCTTTTCGGGGAACCTGGTTAACTCTGGCCTTGGGTTCATGTCATTAGACTACAATTGGTTAGGACTTGTGATTGGATTTTGGTGCCTTTTTATTTCTTGCTGTCTCTTTTTAAAATTTTATTTGTTTGTTTATTTGGTACAGGGTCTCGCTACGCAGCTTGGAGTTCCAGTGATCTCTCTGTGTCCCCAGTGCAGGATCATAGGCATGCGCCCCTTCTCTGGGTTCTAAGACCAGCACGGCATGCGGTACTGGGGATCCAACCCCGGTCCTTGCACTTGCCAGGCAAGTGCTTAGACCACCAAGCTTTCTCCCCAGCCCTCTCTTGGTCTTTCTAACACATAATGCTTTGCATGTATTTTAGAAGTCTAATGGATCAGATTTATTTAGAATGGCATAGAGGCATTCAGTATTTATTAAATTCATTTTGATTTTTAAATTACAAATGCAACAAGTAATCTTCCAAATATAACTGGATGAGTGAAAAAAAGTGATAGTTCACTGTTTTGACTTCCTGTTTTTCTACCCAATGTCCTAGTACAGTTAGAAACAGGAGTTGAATGAGTTACTCCCTTACCTAGGTTCAATAGTAAACACAACCTGGAAACATGACTGGGTCCTATGGACCCACCTCTTACTTTTTTTTTTTTTTACCATAAATTTATTTTTTAGTGTAACAGCATTGGGAAGTTTGGCTCACTACCTTTCCCTGGGGGGGGGGTACAGGAAGCAGTCAATGTGACTACCCACTTTGTATGACAAACCGAAAGCAGTGCAAAACTGTAAAAAGAGATTGTTTCCCCCACCTTATGCTCCATGTAACTTTTTTCGTATGTGCCTGAGCATTGCAGAGGTACAATAGATCCATACCACTCCAGGATTTGTTACAATTTTTTTTTCCTTTGGATTTTTCTGCTAGAAGTAGCCCAATTCAGTATAATAGCATATAAGAATACAGAGTTGCAAACCAGATTTTTGAGATCAAAAGTGAAGTATCACATATATACATACATGGTACAGATGATTATGGTAAAAGACATGCTCTTATGATTGTGGTGGATTGACAACTGGTGCACAACTTGTAACGCCCAGCTGAACTGAATCAGCATGGTGCTAGGCGTGGGAGCCCACCTGAGGGTTGTTGCCAGCAGCATAACAGGCAGAACTAGAGAAGAAGAGAGGCTATAGGGAGCTGATGGGAGTTGTTGCTTGTCCTGCAGGAGCTGGTTTTCCTGACAGATTCATCTGTTCTCATCATTAAAGGAGCCCAGGACCTGGGTGTGACTGAGAATAGCTACGGTTCACTTTGGGAGAGCTCTGGGCATCACTTTGAGCATCTCTTCCTGACTTTGGAGGGAAGGATCAGTCTCCTGGTAAAGCTTGTCATGCTGGCTCTCAAGCTTGTCTTGCTGATAGAAGCCTACTGCTATCATCTGAGTAGCTTGGGACCTCACTGTCACTGAGGATGGCTGTGATACCTTTTGGGAGAGCACCAGTTTTTACCTTGGATACTGCTTCCTGGCTCCAGTTCAGCTTGCTAGCACAAACCTTTCATTCTTCTGGCACTGATTTTCTAGCTTCCAACACTGATCTTTGGGTCTTTCCAGAGCAGATCTGTGAAACACGCCTGCCTGAGACTTTATCGTGGGCTCTAGGCCTCCATTTGGACTCTTGGGAGGCATTATTGTAAGCTCTAGGTCTGCAGCTGGACTCATGCAGGACATTGCCATGGGATCGGTGTCCTCAGCAAGATTCTTCAGTCTTTAGTGTGTGGCCAGATTTCCTGTACTCTCTTTGTATATGATTCTTTGAATGACTATTATAAAATAATCTTATAAAATATGCATCCTGTATCATATTGTTTCCCCTTGCAAAACCTCAAGCCAAGACAATAGCAGAAGAGTGGTGTGTGTGGATGATGGTGATGATGAAGACTTTGACACCAACCATGTGAGCCGAAGTTCCTATAACAGTGAAATGGAGCAAGAACCGACTGATACAGATACAAGGAGTGCAGCCCTCCTTGATTCAGATGAGGACGGTAACAGCAATGTGACACATATTTAAATAGCCAAAATTTTTCAAAACAGCCACTCAACCAAATGGAAATATGCAATGTTAAGACTAGGTCTGAAAATTTAGTGAGGGTCTTGGTAGGGGTAAATGTATTGGACAGAATGCCAGCACTGCTATTCAAAGTTGGGAATTGTAACAGATGAAATGCTGTAAGCTACTGTGAAGGCCACAAAGGCTGAAATACAAGTAAAACATTCTTTATGCACCAATAGCTATATTAAAAAATACACATATTATGATGACTAACTAGCTGAGCTGAAAGCATTCATGGATCTTCTGTACTTAACAAGGATGTCTCATGGTGATTGTGAGGATGTAAAGGACTGGAAGATTAATGGGTCAAAATATGGTATAAAACTTTATGCCTTTGTGGGTGCAAATAGTCATAAACTGATGTGTGAACAGAGTCGATGTTCCCATCTGCTAAACTAACTGGAACACAACTGGAATGTGACATTCAACAATTGGCTTACCAGTTTCCACTTGAATGTTACATTTGATAACAGCACATAAGTTGACCTGTGTAGGAACTGTACACAGGAATAAAAACAGAAATTCCAAATGAAATGTTGCAAGTTAAAATCAGAGAATTATATAGTACAATCTTTGAATTTCACAGAGATGCAACATTGGCCTCATACATAGCAAAGAAAAAGCAAACTGGTATTACTGATGTCACTGTGTCACCATTGTGGAAATATTGGTAGAGAAGCCTTGAAAACAGAAGCCTAAGTTGGAAACTTTCTACGACAAAAGCAAAGGTGAAGTAAATGTTGTTGATGAGCTATACACCAACTATGGTGTCATTTGAAACACAATTGGCCAATGGTTGTATTTCGCTCAGTCTTAAACATATGTGACATTAATAGTTTGATAGTTTCCAAAGAAAATCATAAGTGCAAAATATCATAGAGGAATGTTCTAGGGCCAAGGAGATAGCTCAGAGGCGTTAAGTGCCTTCCTGGCAAATACAAGGTCATGAGTTCAATCCCCAGTACTGAATAAAAAAAGGAAAAAGGAAAAGAAAGAAAGATTCTTAGAAGATTGAGACTGGAGTGCATAAGAGATCATTTATAGAAGAGGAAAAATAAAATGTTTCTACCTAGAGAACTACCCAAAAAATATTGTGGGATACATTGATGATCTCACAGGTGAAGAGGCACGTACAACCTCAAAAAGACTTTCTACAACCAAAAGGAAAGCTAAAAAGATTCAATTGCACCACAATAAAGTACAGGAAAATTAAATATACCTGCAAGCAGTGGGTGTGATCCTTGTGTGTGCAACATGTAGTTGTGTGAAGACCATCTTGGGTGTGACAGTGAAGCAAACGTTATGTCTGTGGTAGACTTTTGTGTTTACATTGTAGTTCACATAGTTGGGGGTTTTTTTTAGATTTTTATTTTTGATGTTATTTTTTAGGTTTTGTAAGCAAAGAACCAGCTGGTATGAAAAATGTTAATATTTATTCTAAGCATATATTATATCTTTGATTTTTTATTGATATCTTATTTCTCTAAGTGCATGTTGTATAATATAGGAGGATCCTGACAAAACAGGAAGAGTTGACAAGACTGCCACATAGAAGAGACATACTATTAGTGAAAGAAAGATATGTACATGGATCATGCAGTTCTCTGAAGACTGCTGTGGGTGTGACATTTGAAGCAAAGCTTTTCTTAGCAGTGTTCTATTGGTATGCTTGTTATAGTTCATATAGGAATTTACTTCTGATTTTATTTTTAGGTTTTGTAGGCAAGTACACAACTGGTGTGAAAATGTTGATGTCTATTCTAAACATAAAATACAGATTAAAACTTTAACAATTTATAGTTTATGCCACTGTTAACTTATACTATATAATGAAATAAAAACCTCCTGACAAAACAGCTAAATCACTGAGATATCAAGTATTATCTACAAAAAGACCAGGAAAGCAAAACAAATGTGCTGTCGGGGTAAGCAACAGGTGTGCATGGCGTGTGGTGGTGTCACGTGTGCAGACTGCCTTAGGTATGATAATTGAAGTAAAGAGTCTTTTTTCTTTTTTCTTTCCATAATTTTATTGAGAAACGAATAGCAATGAGACAGTTTCAAA
>NW_004524604.1:14032462-14038342 GCF_000260255.1 Octodon degus | reverse complement strand
AGAGAGAGAGAAAGAAAAAGAAAATTTCCTCTGGGTACAATATGGATTATTGGTCATTCCAGCCTTTAGTGACACCTTGGCTTCTCCCTCTGCTGCTAGAATGCAAGTTCAGCCATTGGAAGTAATCATGAGGAAAATGTATTAAACAAATTCCACACACTTGTAACCAGAAAGAATATAGGAAAAGATATGTCACCATCTTGAGTGTATAACCATTCAGAGATGAAACCCTGAAAATATATCTGTCCTGTGCTGTGAGGCTACCTGACCTATTTTATTCCATCTTTCATGAAGTGGAGTTGTTACCAATAAATGGCTGTTCTTTCATTTAAATGTGGCCATCCGACTGAGCTACTTACTGGCAATGGAATTTAAGAAGAAACAAATATGTGATTTCCAAGCTCAGGGTTTTAAGAAGAGGATGTGCCTTCACGGTGCAGTTTTCCTGCTGCTTGCTGCAGATGAAGAGACTTTAATGGATGGTATCCCCTCATCAAGAGGGGTGTCCCTATTCTCAAATCCATGGGTGAAAGTGATATAGGGGAATGAAACTCCCAACCTGAAAGATATCTGGGATGAGTTCCTGTTCTCTAAAACTGAAGACTGAATTTTAGGAACGAACAGAATATATTTATATATTAAGGTTAAGAGCAGAATATATTTACTGCGGAAGAGAATGCTGTCCGAGTGAAGGACAGAAGAGGGACCTGAGCAGGTTGGCCACAGGAATCTGTCTCTTCCAGGAATTTTTATAGAATAGAACCATGCAGTAAAGTGCGTCATAGGTGGAGAACATAGGAACTTGCTTACATGGACCTAAACTATGGTTAACCAATGGAAGCGAGTCACATAGCAAGCAGACATGAATACAGGACAGGGTCTCTTCCTGTTGGAGGTTGAGTTACTGACTCATTTGAACTCTTTCAAGGTGATTGATACCTAGTTAGAATATCAATCCCTGATGCCCAGTCCCTAGGAAAGTATAGGGCTGCATTTGTTTACTTTTCTGTCTTGATGTCTGGCCCACATCAGGAGCATCTGTCAGTTCCAAAGCTGCAAAGTCACCTTGTCTTCCATATTGTCTCCTTGAGGCCTTGGCCTGCCTATAATATTTCTGTCTAATTTAGCTGCCTACAAGAAAAACTGCCTGCAAATCAGAGGCCCTTGCATAGGAAGTTTTTCAACTTTGCAGCTTGAAAAAATGACTTCTGCTGTTTTGGCTTAAATTTAGGGTTAATTATCTCTTCAAGTTGTCATACTAAAACAGGAAATCTGAAAGAAAAGCTTTAACTTGGTACGATTTTAAAAACCAAGTTGTTCTAGTTTCCTCATGCTGAAGGTAAAATTGTGGCCGCCAGGCCTGGAAGTATTATAGATAGATAAATTATTTAGAAATATTGTAAGTCATCAGACAGGGCTAGGCCATCAAAAAGTCAGTGCAGAAGACACTTGTGGCTGGATGCAAATTCACTGAAGGCCAGGATTCAAGAAAAATGGGAACTACTCACCTGTACACTTCCCCTAGAAAGTTACCAGCAGTGATTAATATTCTAAATAGGCATCAATCAACTTGGGTGGAGGACAAACCCTAACCCACCCAGTTCAGGAAAGTCCTTGTCCCTTTCTTGTACATTTGCTGCCTGGCTTGCTTCCCAATTTGTTCCCCATTTAATTGATTTACCTAAGCAACTACAGTTTTTGTAACCTTATTGGTTCACCTGAGTCTTGGCCCACCTCATGCTTACTTTGTGGTTTTCCATTGGATCAATAGTACCTAAGAGACCATACTTATAATCTTATTGATTGATTGCAGTTCTATTCCACCTTGAACCTGCCTCAACTTGTGGTTTTGCTCAATAAACCCTTGAGAAGCAGAGTTGGCAGACAACTCACTTTCTGGGCCTCCTTCTGTCCTTTGACATAAACTGTCAAGAAATTTTACTATTCTTAGCGTCCATTGCCCCTAGGAATTCATTCCTTGATTTTAGAGAACATGAACTCAGGGTTGTAGACATCTAAGAGGGTGGGAGTTACATTTATTTCCCTTGTATTATCTGGAGGTCCTCTATCCGCACCCTCTATCAGTACTAGGAAAGTTTCAGCAGAACCAGATTTTCAAAGTTCTCACAGCCTGGTTGCATCACTATGTGCTTATTTCTGGGCTTTTGCTCTGGTCACCCATCCTCCCCTCACTAGTTGAATCTTTAGGGTGTGCTTCCCAGCTGCCTTAACATTTTGTCCAAATTGTGAATAAACCCATCTATACTTTTTAAAATTTGTTTCCTAATATTTTTGATGACGACAGACAGACAAATCCACTAACTTCTCTACTTTGATTATGGGAGCTGAGACAGCCCATAATTTGTTTTCTGCAAGTAGGAGCCCTCAAAAACCTGGGTTCCAATCTAAACATGAAGACCAGGAAGACCACAGTGCTCACACTATAGGCCCCAATAGAAGTCGAAATGTTTGAGAACCACAATGGCTGATGCCTGCCTCATGGATAGGGTAGCTAAACAAGTGAGCTGAATAGTCATTAAAAAAATAACAAAATGCTGTTGAGGACAGGAGACAAAGGAATGTTTGTACACTGCTGGGGAATATAAATTAGTGTAGCTGATATAGGGGAATGAAACTCCCAACCAGAAAGATACCTGGGATGAGTTCATGTTCTCTAAAACTGAAGAATGAATTTTAGAAACAACAGAGGTTAGGAGCAGAATATATTTATTGGGGGAAAGAAAGCTTCTCTCCAAAAGAGAGACAGAAGGGGACCCTAAGGGTTGCTCCAGGAATCTGCCTTTTCTAGGGATATTTATAGAGCAAATCCATGAGGTGAGATGGTGTGAAACATGGGAACTTGCTAGGTGGGAATAAGGTAGGACAAAACTATGGTCAATCAATAAGATTAGGGACATAATTGCTCAGGTAAAATTGATTAAATCCAGGACCAAATGGGAAAGCACATCACATAACAAGCAGATGCGAATATAGAACAGGATTATGCTGTAGGGATGAGATTAGTGACTTCCTGGCTTCCTCAAGGTGATTATCAATCCCAGATGCTTATCTTTAGGGAGATATGTCTTTGTTCAATCTTTTGTCTGAGGTCTGGCCCACAACAGGGGTGTCTTGTCTCTCCCATAGTTGCAAGGTCATCTTCTCTTCCACATGATCTCCTTGAGGACCTAGATCTGACTGACTTATAATATTTCTAACTCAGCTGCCCACAACACAGCCACTGTGGAAAATAGTATGGAAGTTCTGGGGGAAAAGAGATGCTTATGTGTTCCCTATGATATTATTCATAATAGCCAAGAAACGGAATCTGCCTAGGTGTCTACTATTAGATGAATGGATAAAGAAAAGATGTTTGTTGTATTTAGGTTTTGCAAGGGAAATAGCTTAATACAGGTGTTGTGGTCTGTTTTGTTTTTGTTTTTTTTTTCCCCAACGGGAAACAATACAATACAGAACATATTTTATAATATTATTTTATAGTGAATCAGCCAAAGAATTATTGCAAGAAGTATGTCACACACCAAAGACCAAAGAATCCAGCCAAGGGCCTGGATTCTAATACTGTGCATGAGTTCATTTGAAAACCTAGAGCCTATAACAATGCCTCTCACAAGTCCAGCTGGAGGCCTAGAGCCCACCACAATGTCTCATGTAGGCCTCCTTTATATATCTGCACTGGGAAGGCCAAAGGTCAGTGGTAAAACCTAGAAAGTCTATGACAGCTGGATGAAGGATATGTGCCAGCAGGCTGAGGGATCTGCACCAGAGCCAGGAAGCAACACTCAAGGTAAGCAGCAGAGTTCCTACAAAAGTACCACAACCATCCTCAGCAACAATGAGGTCTTGAGCTCCTACAGCAATAAGGAAGTCTGGGCTCCCATCAGGAAAGCCAACATGACAATCTTCTCCAAGAGACAGAGCCATGCACCATACTCCCCTCTGCACCTAGGAAGTGATGCTCAAGATGAAGACTAGAGCTCCACCAAAATGAACCATAGCCATTCTCAGTGACAATGAGCTCCTCCTCTAAATAAGAACAGCCATGTTCATCAGGAAAGCCAGCATGACAACGTCCTCCAGCAGAATAGCCCAAGAGAACTAGCAGCTTCCAATAGCTCCAACAGCTTCTCCAAACAGCATCCTTAACAGCATCTCAACAGCTTCTCCTGTTCTGCTTTTTATGCTACTGCAAAATTCACAAGTGGGTCTTCCATACCCAGAATCACACTAGTTCAATTCAGCTGGGTGTGAGAGCTTGCCCACCAGTTAGCTGTCCACTACAACAGGACACATAATTTATAGGGTTATTTTTTATGATATTCACCCAAACAGTGAAATGCAAAACAATACAGATCTGTCTACACACTAGAAAACCAAATACTCTGGTTCAGGGCCTGAATCCCAAGGCATTGTCCCACATGAGTCCAGCGGAAGACCTCGAACCCAAGGCAAAGTCCTCCATTTACCCAGCTGGAGGCCTGGAGCCTACAACAATGTCTCACACAAGTCTGTATCACGGATCTACAGTGGAAAGGCCCAAAGGTCAGTGGTAGATGTCAGAAAGTCTACACAAGCGGGGATGGATTATTTGTGTCAGCAGGCTGAGGGGTCTTTTGCACTGCAGCCAGGAAGAGAAACTCAAGGAGCACAGCTTTCCCAAAGTAAACTGCAGCCATTCTCAGTGACAAGGATCCTCCTCTGAGGATGAGCACAGCCACACTCATAACAGGAAAGCCAGTATGCCAAGCTTCTCTATGAGCATCAACGGCACACCATCTTCCCCTCCAGTTCTCTTTTTATGCTGTTGGCAACAGTCTTTAAGTAGCCTTCCACACCCAGCACCATGCTGATTCAGTTCAGCTAGCTTTTACAAATTGACCACCCCTTGTCAATTTACCACAGTGTAATAAATACACAATACAGAATTATTCACCCATCATGAATAAAATCATGTTATTTGCAGGAAAATGGATGGAACATTTTGACATCAGATTAACCAAAATAAGTCAAGCTTAGAAAGACAAGGATTGCATTTTTTTTCTCTCATTTTTATAAACTTGAAGCCAGGTGTGGTGGTACACATCTGCAATCTCAGCAATCAATAAGCTGAAGCAGGAGAATAGCTGGGAGTTCAAGACCAGAAGGGCAACACAGTGAGTTCAAGGCCAACCTGAACTATACACAGTGAGATTTTTGTCTCAAAAAAAGAAAAAAAAAGACACTTGAAAAAATGACCAGAGGCCAGAGAGATGGCTCAGTAGAATAAGCGCTTGTCTGGCAAGTGTAAGGACCTGAGTTCAATACCCAGTTCTGAAAAGAAAAAGAAAAAAAAAAAAAAAAAAAGACCTAATCATAGAAAAGGAACTATTAGGGACAGGAATGGAGATTATGAGGTAGGGGCAGAAAGGAATGTGGACATGATCAAAGCATGATACATACATACATGGGAATGGGATCTTCACAGAGAAACACCTTAATATGGAAACTAATATGAATATGATAATTGTTAAAGCTGGTAATAGAGTGCAGCGGCACAGCACCTCGCTCGCAGAATAGAATATTTACATATTCAGAATATAAATTATGAAAAATCAAACTGGACTTTTCTAGAGAAAACTTGGAGACATGTAATCATAGTTACTTTAAGACAGATACAGAAATTTAAAACACAGTCTAATTACTATTCACTATTCCCTAAATTGCTTTTAAGTGAGAACTTTGGAGAAAATTGAATGAGCACGTTTTATATGTCTAAATACTTCCTTTTCCTCTTTCTCTTCCTCGTCCTCCTCCTCTTCTTCCCCCTCTTCTTCCTCTTCTTCTTCTACCTCCTCCTCCTCTTCTTCCTCTTCCTCTTCC
>NW_004524604.1:14028892-14032195 GCF_000260255.1 Octodon degus | reverse complement strand
CTCCGTCTCCGTCTCCGTCTCCGTCTCCGTCTCCGTCTCCGTCTCCGTCTCCGTCTCCGTCTCCGTCTCCGTCTCCGTCTCCGTCTCCGTCTCCTTCTCCGTCTCCGTCTCCGTCTCCGTCTCCGTCTCCGTCTCCGTCTCCGTCTCCGTCTCCGTCTCCGTCTCCGTCTCTGTCTCCTTCTCCGTCTCCGTCTTCATCTTCTTTGTCTTCTTCGTCTTGGTCTTCTTCTTCTTCATCTGTATTTACTTGTTACTTTCTTAAATGCAAATTTACCCCAGTTACACATATGAAAGATAGTTATGTATTCTCCTAGAGGCCCAAGATCGTAATATAAGTTCTGAAATCTCAAAATTCTACTGCTCTGAAAACAACCTCTGAAGTTTAGTTCTCTAATTTTCTGCCAATAAGAAAGAAAGAACCCTGCCTGTGCGCCTCGCCCTCTGGCCCTGCTGCCCCTCGCTGTACTGCCCCTGGCCCTCAAGTTGGCCCAGCCCTCAAGTGTACTATCTCTGGCTCTTGCAGTGTCACTGCCATGGTTCAGCAGCTTCGGCTGGAGGCTGGGCTCAACCGCATGAAGGTTTCCCAGGCAGCTGCAGACTTAACACAGTTCTGCCTGCAGAACGCTCAGCATGATCCTCTGCTGACTGGAGTATCCTCAAGTACAAATCCCTTCAGACCGCAGAAAGTCTGTTCGTTTTTGTAGTCAATGAATTCTTAAGAGTTTCCCAGACCACTTTTAACCAACCAGTGACTATTCAGAAAAAGAAAATTGAAGCCTGTACAAAAACTTCCCTTTCTTAACATGTGCCATACAATACAAACGTCTACTTTTGTCAGTCCTTAACATCTACCTCTCTGGATTTTCATGAATTTCTATTTCATGAGGGTATTTTATATACACTGGTGCCAACATATAATAAAATACTTAGTATTAAGAAAAAAAGAAAGAAAGAGACATTATGTTGGGAGGGTGGAAGGGGGAGTAGTAGTAGACCAGGGTGAGAAGGCAGTACTTGTTGAGGTAAGACACAAAATGATTTCACCATTGTGAAGGTTATATTTTTAGATAAATAATGTGTCATTAATGATATTGATACACAAGAAGCTGATTTACTTTGCTTATGTGTATGTTCTGAAGTTAACAGACTTTGTTTCTTCCAGTGAACATGTTTGGCCCCTTTGTCAAAGATAAGGTGGCTGGGTGTATTTGTAGTTGTGTCAGTATCTTCTAATTTGTTCCACTGATCTTCAGGTTTATTTTATTGCCAGTACCATGACGATTTTATCATAGTATCTTTGTAGTATAATTTCAAGTCAAGAATTGTTCTGCCAAAAAAAAAAAAAAGACTAAAAATAAATGCAAGGGGCTGGGGAGATGGCTCAGTGGAATAAGTGTTTCCCTGACAAATGTGAGGGCCTGAGTTCAATCCCCATTTCCACAAAAAAAAAAAAAGACTAAAAAAAGAATTGTGATGTCTCCTGCTTTGCCTTTGTTGCCTAGGATTATATTTGCTATTCTAGGTCTCGTCTGCTTCTGTTTGCTTGTGGATGATGTTTAATTTCTTCTTTAATTTTATCTGTGACTCAGTTGTTTTTCAGGAAGGCTTTATTGTTTTCCATGTGTTTATAGAGTTATTGCGTTTTCTTTTGCCATTAATTTCCAATTTCACTTCACTATTGTCATATAGAATGTGTGGGATCATTTAAATTCTTTTGGATTTACTTAAGCATGTTCTGTGTGCTAGTGTGTGCTCTATTTTAGAGAACATCCCATGAACAGCTGAGAAGACTGTGTATTCTGATGCTGTTGGGTGAAATACTCTGAAAACATCTACTGAGTCCACTTGGCTGTAGGTTTCATTCATTTGTGATGTTTCTTTGCAGATTTTTTGTCTGGTTTATCTATTTGTGACAGTGGGCTATTGCTTATTTGACCTGTTTCCAGCTTTCTCATCCTATGTTACTCTTCTTCACTTCATCTTGTAGCTGTTGGATTGATTTTTCATGGTCTCTTGCTGTTTTTAAGATATCTTTCTTTTCATGATCACTAGCTACAATTCTGATATTCTCCTCTCTCCTTTGTTCAGTCTGTTGTGTATATCTTCGGTGGAGATTTTAATCTCTGTTATTTCTTTTGGGGTTGTTCCCTGAATTCAATTTCTTTATTATGTTGGGCATTTGTTTGTTTTCATTTTTCTAACCCCATTTATTCTTTTATCTGCATCTTCTCTAATATCTTTGATTTTAAGCATCATTTCCTTTTATACCTGAGAGATTATTTTCTCCAAAGCCTTTTTCACTTGTTTTTTCACTTCTGTTGCTATCATTTCTGAAAGTTTCAGTGTTTGACTTCCAATTTCATTTATTTCATCATTCTCTGGACTTCTTCTGAGTGGGTTGGGGCCTAGGGTTGCATTTTGTTTATTTCTTGTCGTTGTCTATTTTTTCTGTTTTCTTTGTTGATGCTTGTTCATTTCTTAGGGTAGATAACTTTATCACTAGTGTTGAAGCTTTTTTAGATGTCTGTTCTTTAGGATTAACTTCTAATTGTAGGTGTTTTATTTTTTATAACTATCCCAAGAACCTTCTCTCCCAATTTGTAAAAGATGCAAAGTTACTATTTGACTTGGCACTCAATACTTTGGTACTGGGTTGTGGTGGTGGTTATAACCACATACAATTATAATATTACCATACAGTGGAAAAACTGATTATAACAAGCATGACATACAGGCCAAAGTAGTACAGTTAATAATAACAAAAGTTTCAAGTGCAGCTTAACTACTGGTGAGTAGTGGTAATATTAACCTGCTACCTCCAACAACAGGAGAAAATTCAAAAATAATATAACAAAATCAAACATATATTATTATACAGTAATTTTCTCCTTAGTGGACTGATTTTACCTTTTTGTGGGGACCAGGTGGGTTAAGATGGGTAGGGAACAGTGATGAATATGGTCACATATGGTAGGGATGGAGGTCAATGGATGAGCACCTGAGCTTTGGGCAATTGGAGAACACAGGAGGGAAAAAGACGAGCTAGAATATGAAACAGTCATCAGAAAGGGAAGTGAGGGCCAGCGAGGCTAAGCTTCTGCTTAGGTAAGCACAATCCCGGTACTGCGGCTGCCGTGCCCCCAGGTGTGCTGAGCCAGTGACCGAGTCTGGGAGTGATGGCACACACCTGCTATCCCAATGTTAAGGAGGCTGAAAACAGAAGGATCACTATGAGTCTGAGCTATGTAGTAAGACCCTATACCAAATACATAAATATTAAAAAAAAAGGAAGAGAATATTACT
>NW_004524604.1:14026769-14028401 GCF_000260255.1 Octodon degus | reverse complement strand
TGCCTGCCCCTGCTTCAGGCACTTCCACCTTTCTGGTCCCACTGTTGACACCATGCTCCCAGAACAGCTGCCGAGGTGCCATGTGTTCTAATGAGTTTGCTAGCCTGAGTGCTGGTGCCCATCCTGGTCTGGGGGTCAGATTCTCACTTTGAATAAAAATTACAAGAAGAGATCTAGTAACTTCATAGGATTTACAAAACAAACAAACTATTAGACTGGGTGTGGTGGCACAGGCCTGTAATCCCAGGGCTTGGGAGGCTGAAAACAGGAGGATCACTATCAGTCTGATCTGTGTAAGTGAGACCCTGTAGACCCTGTCCTAAATATATTAAAAAAAAAACTGTTATAAGTTTATTTCTTAATAATCTTCAGGTCACCTAAGTAATAGTATACAGAATTTCTTTATGTAAATAAGTCATTAAGTCCTTCTGTGGAGATGAATGCAGTATAGTTTTCTAACAAAAAAATAGCAGTTTCATTGTATTATTTTGGTAGAAAATTAAATGTTATTTATTTTTAGTATTAAACTACCTGAATTTGTAGTAATTTTCAAACTTAATTTCTTAACAAATTAGAATTTTTTTTTCTTTTTTTCTTTTTGGTGGAACCGGATATTGAACTCAGGCCTTTGCACTTGCCAGACAAGCACTTATTCTACTGAGCCATCTCCCCAATAAATTAGGATGTTAATAAAGCAACATTTCATATTTTCCACTTTTAAGTCTCTAGACATAGAAGGTCATGTAGTTCCCCTTAGTGAACAACAAAGCCCTTACAAATAGTAAAAAATTAAAATATGGTAAGAGAAGAAGTCTTCAGGATTTTATGTGAACAGCCCCTAATCCCATCAGTCAAATATTTTCATACATCAAGTCTTAATTTGAGAACTACATAGTGTTTGCACCTTGAGTATGTGTGTGTAAGGGCAGAGGAATATGTGCTGGAGTGTATTTGACTGTCCTGTGTTTCAAGCTGATCTATATCCAAATTCTATTTTATTTTACTTTTTTTGGGGTGTGTAAATGAGTTTATTAGGGTATAGATACAGAGCAGTGGACATGTGGGCTTTGGCATTATCAAACTCCCTAACTTCCCTGTGCTAGTTTACTGGTGTTATAGAACACTTATTAAAACAACAAAAGCAGAGTCAAAAGCAACAAGGGTCTTTTGGAAAAGTTATTTATCCTTCGCTTTCATCCTGTTCTTATCAGGAAACCCAACTAGTCTCAGTAAGCACAATCTATCCACAAGGATGGACTTGCTGTGCTGAAGTCTAACACACAGCCTCTAGGCCTGGAAGTGGGGCATAAGGGACCATGGACACAGGGAACAGCTAGATGGAGTGTGGAGATGCTTCAGCCAGGTTTTGAAGAATATTTTTTACTGCAGAAGTGCACACTGGTACAACCATTATGGAAGTCAATATGGAGACTCAGTAAAGACTCAGGACATAGGAGAACCTATACTGTAACATCATGTAACTCAGTTATGTCCCAAATTTTCTGATCAAGGAGATTATGGAGCCACAGAGCAAAGTGATCAATGATGTAGAGCATGCCTAAGGAGAGTCACATAGAGAGAAAACATTCTCTCAGGCTGTCACAGAGAGCAAATTGGTCAAGCAATGGTTGT
>NW_004524604.1:14006933-14009207 GCF_000260255.1 Octodon degus | reverse complement strand
TTTACTAGAGAAAATAAGGAAAGCCCTGTAGCTATGATTCCAATAAACTACTAAGGATTTTAGCTACAATTCCAACATATAAAATTATTTGGTAAGTTTCTGCCCGTTACTTTCAAAACTCACTAAAACATGAAAAGATACCATTTTTTCGTAATGCCACAGAGACGGCCAGGGATAGATGAAAACTGATAAATCAGGGAGTGTCTGATAAATCAGACCACAGCAATAGACAGATTACTAGTGCTTCCCATTACCTGTCTCAAACTAAGTGTATTGATGACCTCACATTTACATGAGCATATGCATATATGTATAGCTACAAGAAGTTTAAATGCCATAGCATTTGTTACATTTTCATATATATATATATGACTTTATTTTTGCTCAATGTTTAATATGTTGTCAACCCATGGCCACTACTCTGCCTCAGTTTCCTTATTTGTTGTCTCATCTCTTAAGTGTAGATACCAATATTACAAAAATATCATAATTAGTATATTTCCTTTCAAATAACAAATGGTCAGTATCTGTTCATTATTGGCATAATGATTATATGCAAATAGTAGACAGATGTGCTTTGACTTGTGACTAATCTATTTTTATTTTCTCATCCATTTTAATGTTTTGAAACAAGGTATTTCAGATTAACTGAGGATCTTTTATCAGTGGGGAAAGTACAATTATATAGAAAGCTACAAAGTAAGTTTATAGGGCTGGGACAATAGCTCAGTGGTCTAAGCACCTTCCTGGCAAACCATAAGGACCCAAGTTCAAACCCCAGTAAATCATGCTGTGCTGATCCTAGAGACGCAGGCATGGTGACACATGCATAGCAAGACCCTGTAACCAATAAATAAATAAAATTTAAAAGTAAAGGGTTGGCCAAACAGCTCAGTGGATTAAAGCACCTGCAAGCAGGCACAGCTGCAAGGGGTTCGATCCCTGGACCTGTCATGCTGGCCCTGGGCCATGCTGAGACAGGTATTGAGACTGGGTGTGGTGGTGCGTGACTGTAATCCCAGCACTTGGGAGGCTGTAAACAGGGGGATCACTGTGAGTCAGATCTAGTAGTGAGGCCCTGAATGCCCTGTAGACCCTTCCCTAAAAGACTACAAAATAAAAGAAAAATAATTAAGAAAAATAAAAGTAAATTTATAAACATAAAAGGAAGAATAGAATGCACCCACTCACAAAATTCCTCAGTATGATTTGAATTATACTATTTTCAGGTTTTTCTTTCTGTTTAACAGTAATGTATTTACTTCTTGAAATTTCAAAATGCTTATTCCCTTGTACTGTCAGAAACCTTAAAACAGCTAACTTCCTCTGTGTAGGTGCAGAAATTGTCACATGGCCAAGAACGTGAAGATGTGCCTGCCCACATACTCAAGGGAGGGCATAGAAGTTCAGCCTCACAGTGTGTGCTTAGGAAAACATTGGACGTGGATGGTGAAGCTAAAATCATGATACTGGGGAAAGATCACAGTACCTGGTGCATGGGAAACCAAACTCCGGCTGGGAGAGCCCAGCAGCATGGGCAAACAGAAGGAAACAGCAGCCGATTGAGCATAATAACAGGCAGTGCATTTGGTGATGGGGATGCGTGGGTCTGGGGTGCCCCTGTAGTGGTCAGTGGAAGGCTGGGCATCACTAGCCTTTAATATTAAGCACAGAACTTATGTATCTTTTCCCCAATCTGCTCAGAGATGTTCAGTATAAGCTCAGCCACAATTTTGTGATACTTTCATTTCTAGGTATAAAAGAGAAGAACTCAATGAGTTCGAGTCACTCCAAGTACTGGTCAACTTCCTGAGCATTCATACACAACCAGGAATTGTGGTAGCTCATCCTCCTGCTTGGTCTAAATGGCCTTGCCTACTTTGACAGGGGTCGGCAGGTACTCTGAACTGAAAATTAATAATTATTTCACATCTCACCTTTATATCAGGCGGCATCCAAGAATTCACTCCACTATAAATACTACCACAAGGAGAATCTGTTTAGATGTATGTGTATTTTTGTGATAGGTAAAGTGAGCAGTGAGTTCTAAAAAGAGAAGCAGCTGAATGAATATTTTACTAAAATGATTAATGACCTCAAAGAAAACACAAACAGCTGAATAAATGTGGGTTATGAATGATCTCTGCAGTGAAAAGACAGCCCTGAACAAGAACCAAGCAGAAATCCCCTAAGTGGGCACCTCAACAGTCAAATAAAAAGCTCAATTGAAAGTCTTGACAGAAGGCAAGACATGTCAGAAGAAAGGATGTCAGA
>NW_004524604.1:13976333-14005843 GCF_000260255.1 Octodon degus | reverse complement strand
CTGCTGGGATTATGGGTGTGAGTGCTGCTGGGATTATGGGGTATGAGTGCCACACCCAGCCTGGGGCAGACAGCCTGAATGCAACATAAGGGAGACAGACTTGCTCTCTGTTGCCCTTGTTGCTGCAACTCCTCCCTTTTGCTTTTGCTGTGTTGCTGCTTTCTGTTGCCATGAGCTGCTGCTCTCTGCCATGTGCCAGTCTGCCTTGGAGCCAGCCAAGCATGGATTGAAGCCTCCACTAACTGTGAGCTAAATAAACCTTTCCTTCCTTCATTTTGGGTGATGGGTATTTCATCCCAGCAACAAGAAAAGAGAAACTGAGACAATGTGTTACCAGCAAGAGATACATCTTATCTAAAAGACATATACCAACTGAGTGAAGGGATGAAAAATGACCTTCAGGTAGCTGGGGCCCCAAAGCAAGCATGGAGAGCTATATTTATGACCAATAAAACTGACCTCAGATCAAAGCTCTCAGTAGAGAAGAAAACTGTATACTGCATACTGGTCAGGGGAGCCGGACTTCAAAAGTGATCAGTATAGAGAAATATATATGTACCAGCAGTCAGTATAACTAATTTCATGAAATAAACCTTATTGGACATTAAAGGCAGAATAAACATTTTTTCTTAGCAGCTCATGGAACTTTCTCCAAATAGGCCAACTTTTAGGCCATAAAACTGGGCTTTGAAAACACAAATGAATTGAGAGTCTCATGCAGGCCATGGAGATAACTCAGTAGATAAGTGCCTGCCTGGCAAATGCAAAGTCCTGAGTTCAATTCTTGATACAAAAAAAAAAAAAAAGTCTCAAGCATTTTATCTCACAAGTGAATGAAACTAGAAATCAGAGAAAAAGCACAGAAAGTATACTAAAAATTTCGAATAATGCACTTTTGCACAATAAATGCATCACTGAATAAATTGAGGAGAAATTAAAAATTTCCTTGAATTAAATGGAAATAGACACAGAGGTTATAGGAATTTGTAGGGCACAGGTCAGCAATACTTTTTTTTTTTTTTTTTTTTTTAGAGATTGAACTCAGGCCCTTGTGCTTGCCAGGCAAGCACTTATTCTACTGAGCTCTTTTCAGCCCTACATCAGCAATTCTAAGAGGAAGATTTGTAGCTATGACTACTTATATCAGAAAAATATGATGCTAAGTAACTGTGTTATGCACTCAAGGTTATAGAAAAACAAAACCAAACCAATTCCCAATCCAGTAGAAAGAATGAAATAATAAAGGTCAGAGTGAAGATTGATAAGTTTAAACTAAAAAAAAGGAAAATAAAAAAATTAAAGGATCAATGAATCAAAGTTACTTTTAAAAAAAGAGATTAATAGATCCTAGAAAATCTATGAATTAATAGATTTAAAGATGAAAAATGTAAAACTGATGTCACTGAAGTCCTGAGGATTACTAGAAATTACTTCAAAACTTTCATTTCAATAAATTGGAGAATTATAAAGAAATAGAAAGATTCCTAGACACATCTCACCACAAAATTAAACCAAAATGACATAAAAATTTATTCCATAACAATAAACTTGGGGCAATAATAAAAAATCCATTTCTTCTATGTATTCCAATTTGACAGTTATAGTTTTTCATAATAATTCTGGATTATTCTTTGTATTTCTTTCTCTTTTTTTGGTACCAGGAATTGAACTCAGCTTGCCAGGCAGGTGCTGTGCCACTTTGCTATATCCCCGGACCTATGCTTTGTGTTTCTGTAATAGTGCTTGTAATGTGTCATCTTCACCTTCAGTTTTGTCTATGTGGGTCTTATATCCTTTTGTCTTTGTAAGTCAGCAGTAAACATGAAAAGAAACCGGAATGAATACCAGTTGCTTGAGAATTCAAGTTCCCAGAGGTTAACTTTCTATTTAGCTCACAAATTGAAAAATAAGCCAATGAAAATAGTGCAAAGTTCATGCAGCTATTTTCCATTAATTTATTGACTTGTAGTAGCTGATACTCATCATTCTGCATCAACACAGCCAACAAGTGGCCTCAAGTTCCTGGTAAATGGAAAGGATAGAAAGAGCAATTTAATTAATCGCTGCTGTAACTCTTATGTTGCCAATGTACACAAATTACCAGGAAATACCCTTCCGTCATTCCTGGCCCTGTTTTTCCTTTCTGGTGGAGTGGGCCAAATGATTTATGAGCCATACTTTTTTTTTTCTTTTTTGTATTTTAGGGAGGGGTCTACAGGTTGTTCAGAGTCTCACTACTAGATCGGACTCATAGTGATCCTCCTGTTCACAGCCTCCCAAGTGCTAGGATTCTGCTTTTCTGATGTGAGAATTCACCACTAAAAGTTTTCCTCTGAGTGCTATTTCTATTGCATCCCAGAAGTTTCAGCATGTTGTATCTGGATTTTTATTTGATTGTAAATATTTAATTTTATCTGTGACCCATTGGTTGTTAAGGAGGGTGGTATTTAATTCTCACGTGCTTATGGAATTTTTGTGATTTCTTATGTCAATAACTTGTAATTTCATTGCACTATGGTCAGATAATATGCATGGAATAATTCTAATTCCTTTGCATTTACTTAAGCATGTTCTATGTGCTAGTATATGGTCTGTGTTGGAGAATGTCCTGTGTATAGCTGAGAAGAATGTGTATTCTGATGTTGTTGAGTGGAACACTCTTTAAAGGTCTTTAAAGTCCATTTCTTTACAAATTTTGTTCAGTTCTTTTTTTTTCTTTGCAGATTTTTGGTCTAGTCTATCTCTTTGTGATAATGGGGTGTTAATATCTCCCATTACAATTGTATTCTTGCTTATTTGATTTTTTTCATGTCTGTTAGAATTTGTCTTACATAGTTGGGTGTTTCTGTATTGGATGCATATGTATTTATTGTTTTTATCTCTTCCTCTTGCAGTTTTCCCCTAACTCATATGTATTGATGTGGAACAATGTAAGTATACTCTGTCTTCACATTTCAACCACTAATTTTTATAGCCATTAAAGGTTTCCTTCTTGGAATCACATTACTTTAATGATGATTGTTAAAGGATAATTTTCTATTTGTAACATATTTTATGTATTTTTTCTTGGCATATTCTAAAAAACAACAAAAAATTTTATTGTTTTTTTCTTAAGATACTTCCTATCAAATTTTTTTTATTATTTCTATCTATGGATTGATGGCAAGTTATTGTTTCCCTGCTCAGAAAATAAACACCAAAGGGAATTATGATTTTAGCTTATGCAAATTACTAGATTGACATTTTTTATGCTTTCTTCTGAATTGTGGTTTATTTGAACATGTGTACAGTAGATAATGTTGATAACCTTTGTGGGAGGTTGGTACATGAATATAACACATCCCAATCCCTATTTTTTACACCACCTGACCCCTGGAATATTTCTGGCATTTTACCTTTTGGTATATTTTTGATGTTCATCAAGTTTACATTCCTTATGTGAAATTGGCACCTATACATAACTTACTCTAGTTTTGTTTCTCATGTTATCCCTTCTGTCCTTCCTTCTACCTCCATCTCTGGATTGTCTTCCCTGCTGAAAATTATCTATCTTCCTCCTCTCTCTTATCTATCTTACATTTTGCCCTTCATTTTTACTCTTGGTTTCTTATGTTACACAACAACATTATACTTAAGCTTGTGTGTCTGATTTATTTCACTTACCATTATGGTCTCAAGGTGCCTTTTAAAAAATCTACACCAAGTGCCCAAGTGCTGCTCTGTATATATGACTAGTGAGTTAAAAGAACATATACTGGATCTAATTTGTAAAGTAAATCCCTTTTTCATGTGCCCAGGTAGAACAGGCCTCACAACTTTATAGAAAGGTTTAATTTGGCTTGTGTTTTATGAAGGTCCAATCGATGCTTGCGAGGCTCCAATCGTCATGTGGTAGGGTATGGTACAGCAAAGCTGATCATGTCACTGTAGCCAAAAGCAGAGCATGAGAACTGCATCAGAGATTAAGGCATCAAGGGGATCACATGTAACTCCCTAAAGCAAACCTGATGACCATGAAGATACAACAAATTTATATTTTAAAAATTCTCTAGGCAACTCTTAAGTCAAGCAACTGACAGTCAACTTTCTGTCAATTTAACTGTCAATTTTCAACCACTTTTTAACTTGGTTCCCAAGCACATCTCCTTAAGTCACACTAAGTCTCCAAGTAACTACAAGATCATAATTACATTGGCAAGACATAATTTTCCCAGAAGCCCCAACATATACTTATGTTATACCAAAACTTCAAGAACATCTCAAAATTTCAAGTCAAGGTCTCTGTTAAGACTCAAGGCAAACTCTTAGTTGTGAACTTTTATACAATTGAAAAAGCAGGTTACTTAGTCCCAAAATATAATGGCAGAAAGAAGGGAATTGGGAAGACATAAAGAAATTGGACAAAAGCAACACCCAATCTTGTAGGGCTCCCTTGGTCTCTCAGTGCGGTCCATTGTACCCAAGGAGAAACAGAGGCAAGAATGAAGAAAAGATAGACAAGAAGTCAAGAGCTTGGTTAGGTGGTGACTCATATGCCTGGTTGATAAACCAACCCCCTGGACAATAACAAGAGCCTTTATTTATACTTTTACAAAGTTGCAAGACACAAGGTTGCCTAGCAATTACTAGCCCATGCAGTCCATGCAGGATTTTCTTTTTTTTAAATCAAGACTGAGGTAGCTTGACTATTTTAGGCAATGAAGCCCCATCCTGCCCTCCCACAAAGGGTCAGTTTCCAGTTTTAGTGGCTCTCAACACAATTCCAATAAGAGAAATGTTAAATGTTTTACTGCCACATCCTATTTCCCAGGCAGACATAGTGTGATGTTAGTTCCAAAGGGCTTGAACAGCTCCAATCTTATGACTTTGCTTGTGCAGTCCACATAACATCTTTCTCAGGCTAGCTTTACTTGTTGCTTGCAGTTTTCCTTGGTTAAAAGCTCACAATTTGGTATGCTGTCTCCACTGTATCTTCTACTTCTCTGTTACAGCTTGGTATACCCACCACTTAGGTATATTTTACCTTGCCCTGCAGGCTTTCCTTTGAAATTTGGGTGGAAGCCACAATGACCCGACAAGTCTTATATTTAAGATGCCTGAAAAGCAAGCATCATGTGGACAATGCAGCTCAATCAAAGGACAGGTCTTCTGTTCCATGACTGAGTATCTGGATGGCTGAGAATATTGAAATGATTTCTGGGGAGCCAATTCATACATAGCTGTTCACTGGGAAGGGGCCCACAGGCTCCTTCCACAAATGAAAAATTTACACATTTGCAACTGTGAGCCTACAATATGTCAGGTGTTGCACATTCCTGAGATGCCCTTGTCTTTATTTCTGTCCTGGTTAAAAGTATTTGTTATCTTTTAATATTGTTAATATCAACAACCATACTATTATTCATTCCAGCAACACATGCACTCCAACTCTGGCCAAACTACACATTTTAAAGTTATTTAGTATTCCTTGTCACTCTTTTTTTTTCAACCAGGAATGGAGTTCAGGAGCTCCCACTTGCCAGCTAGGTACCACATTGCCTGGCTATATCCCCAACCCTTACTCTTGATTCTCTCTGGATAACTGGCTAAAAGCATTCAGCGGTACTCATGCCAGATCCTGCTGTTGAGCACTCTTGAAATTTTTTCCAAAACATTGTTAGTCTACCACTTTTAAATTTGCCCTTATACAAATTATTAGGATGTACTCAAAATGTGGACACATTCTTTTTCAGAGTGGAACACAAATCCACTAGCCTGATTCCCTATGGAGTCCTAACTCCTGTATTAAACCTTATGAGCCTGGTCTTCACTACAGCTATTTCTGTCTATCCCCAACCCATCTTTAAGTCTCTACTAGAATTGTTCATCAAGTTCTACATATAGCATTCTAGTACTTCTCCAGCACAGCCCAGCAGACCATTCCAAACTTCTTCTATAAACAAAGACTCCTGAGTCATATGGCCAGGCAGACCCAGCAGTGACCCAGCTTATCATAGCACTCTTCTGCCCTCAAGCTTCTGCTTTGGAGTCAGATGACCGTGGAATGAAATTCTGAGCTATAGCTGCTACAAGGTGAATCTCTTCTCCCTAAATATATAGATGCCCAACATTTTGTACCACCAGTGAGATAGCTAAGACAATAAAACTGGTTCTGGGAAAGAGGGTCATAGCTGTGTCTAACTGATCATGTGGTTCCCAAGGCTTTGTTTAGGGAAGAAGTTTACAAGAGTCTACAGGGGTGCTCTGTGAATAAAATCTAAACAAAGCTTTGAGGATAAGCCTGGCTTCTCTGGATTGTGTATAGGAAAAATACATGAAGAGAAAAACCAACTAAAGGTATAAATTACAATCAAAAGTGAGGCCGAACTTTAGAGTTGGAAAAATTTCCAGTTTGCAAAAATACAGGAAAATTTTGGAGAAAATATCAAGGGCTTTGTCTTCATTACTTTTCTTTTGTTGCTGAGATGAAATGCCCAATACCCAAAATTAAGAAAGGAAAGGCTTATTACCTCACAGTTAGTAAAAGTTTCAGTTCATACTTGGCTGGCTCCAAGGCAGAGTCACAGCAGTTCATGGTGGTTGAAAGCAGCAAAAAACAAGAGTCAAAAGGAAAGAGCAGTGGCTGTGGCTGTTAGCAAGTGTCTCTCCCTTCCTTATACTGTATCCAGGCTATCAGTCCTGGGCTGGCTGTAGCACTCAAGCCTATAATCCCAGCATTGGATCATGAATTAATCACAGACTCTAGAAACTTGCCCAACAATTACATGAGTCTTTAGGGAGACAACTAGACACAGACCATAGCAGGCTTGGCCAAAGGAATATTTGATTCATCAGTATGACCAGAAAGACACCAGATACTATTTAACCAGCAATGGAAAATTACTCTGACTTCATTTAGAGACTCCTTTGACTACTACTTTTATCACAGGCCCAGAGACTCAGGTTCCTGAGGGCAGAATTTCTTTAGAAAAGGGCCCAGGGAAACCATGAGAACCTAGAATTTGCATCCTAACACTAACTGGCTGGCAATCACAGGGACCTGGGTTCAGTCCTAGGCACTGTATTCCATGCAGGCCCCACACTGGGTTGCTCAGCTGGCCGCCAAAACTGAGCATGATGGTACACATCTATAAACCCAGTGCTGAGGAGACTAAAACAGGAGGATCACTGAGTCAGACCCGAGTAGTGAGACCTTGTACCAAATACTTAAAATTAAAAAAAAAAAAATAGTGCTTCTTTGCTCCATCCTTAACCCTTAGTTGGGGGACACTTTAAAAATGTGTTATAAACCACCACTGTCACTGAGATTAAAAATTAAACACACACTATAGTTATTGGGATTAACTTCATTTAATTGTTAATTTTCCATGTTTGATAATTTTCACCAATGTGAACACTGAACTAGAAGATGTTTGCCTTGTCCTGGAATTTGCGTGGGCTTTGATGATATTGGGCAGGTTTCTGCACAAATCTTCCTTGCAGAGTTGAAGTAAAGAAGAAACTGTGGATCAGTTGCAGTTTATATCAACTTAAAGAAAGATTTACGCTTCTACATGGGGAAGAAAAGGGAAGAAATGAAAGTCACAACATAGCTATCCCAGATATGTCACTACTTCTAAGCCTCATTTTGTGTTGTTCTTGCCACCATCAACCAGTTGGAAATGCCTCTCATTTTCTATCTGGCACAGATAACGGCTCGAGATCTAGTGAAACCAACACCTCCACTTTCTTGGCATGCTTCTTTCCCTGAGTAAGCTAGAGGTGAGGTCCGTGGTTCCATTTCATCTTTGGGATCTGGCACTTGATGAGTTATTCAAGCTGATATGACACTGCTTCTCTTGCGCTTGCCCTGTCTGTTTGTCCTGCCAGTGTTGTCCTCAACTGCCTCTTGGACATACTGGGGTTGTGAAATGTTGTTGGCCTTCACACCTATGTTGAGAACAGTGGCTGCTGGAGTCCTGCTGGGGCTGAATGGGAGTCTCCCACATGAGTTCATTTTCCATAGGGTGCCTATATTGTTTGATCAACTTTTCATGCTTGTCTCTTGTAATATAAGCAAATGATTTGAAGATAACAATACACAAGGACTATTGTTGCTCTTGTTTTGAAATTTTACACCATTTTTAAAAAATTTTCTTCAAAATGAAATAACTTTGTTTTTTTTAAAAAGTTATTTTCTAAGCTTGTTTTGTTTTAGCATGAAGATTATGGTTTGTGCATTTCCTTTCTCAATCCAGTCTTCCTTATAAAGCAGATTACAGAATTCCTTTAATTTCGGGCAGGAAAATAACACAGTGGATAGCACTGGTTTTGCCAGAACGCACTGCATGACTGTGTTCTTGTTAGAGGAGCTAATGAATGGGAATGCGAGTAAAATACACTGTCACTGTTCAATGATCACCACATTTTGATAGGAATAAAAATCAAATGTGAAAAAAAATGCACGAGAAATTTTGTTTTTTCTGTATTTAGGACAGGGTCTACAGGGGCTCACTAAGTAGATCGGACTTGTAGTGACCTGCCTGTTTTCATAGGTGGGGGAAATGCATCAGAAGCAGTGTCTTATGACTTCCTAGCAGCTTGAACAACTCATCAAGTGCCACACCCCAGAGATGAAATGGAACCGTGGACCTCACCTGTAGTTTACTCAGCTTCTCAAGCCCTGGGGTTATAAGCGCATGCTACTACGCCCAGTCTCAAAGCCAGGGATGGAACCCCGGCCACTGGGTCTGCCTAAGCAGGCCCTTTAGTCAGCTGAGCTATCTGGCTGGCCTCTGCACAAGGAATTTTTATGAAATATTTGATTTTTGTTAAAATCTGATCAGATTATGTTGAAGTTTACAATCTATGAACAATGTTGTTTTCCATTTAGTTGACACTGAATAATCTCATCTTTTCCATGTTATAAGAGTATTAGACTACAGAAGCTAAACATTTTACATGTAGATAATAGCTTTAAATATTATATCAATAATAAACTTAAAGAAAGCCTGCTTCAGCAGGCAGTCACCATTTCTTTGTTCACTGAAAATCTTTTAAAATTGGCTATTCATTATTTTTCAGTATGACAATAACAATTATAGGTAGAAGATTATTTAAAGGGAGTACTTAGTGCCAGCCCAGTAGCTCAGTGGGGTGCACTGAGACTGAAACTGGGTGTGGTGGTCCGCGCCTGTAATCCCAGTGTTTGGGAGGCTGAAAACAGGAGAATCATTATGAGTCCTATCTATGTAGTGAGAGGCTCTGTAGACCTGTACTAAATACGTTTAAGAATAAATAAATACATAAATAAAGGGAGTTCTTAAATGTTGTATGATTTCCCAATGAAAAAACAAAGAACTCTTTACTTTTGCTTAACAGTGTCTCTGTTAATATTATTGCAATATTAGACCATATTTGCAAAGGAAATAAAAACTACTTGCAACCTGTGCAACACATGATATTTTCAAAATGGCAAAAAGCCTCTTGTATGAAATAGATTATAAATACATTTAAGAGAGTAGTTTATTTTTATATTATTTAATGAGGCTTTAATTTTGGCCTTAAAATGAAAATTAAGTCACAGATCATAATTCTAGCCAGTTTTTGTAGGATGGTTCATTAAGAAATATAAAATCTATCATGTTTTTTTTCAAAATTCACAGTAAATACCTAGAAGTATGTATATAGCAGAGACATAGTCTTCATAAGTTGAAAGCAAAATTGCACAACCAAGGCTACAGGCATCACATTCCATTCACAAAGACTGAATGATCTCAAAGAAAATCAGGTCACTCAGTTTCATTTCTAGGTAGCTCAAAGTGCAGATTTAAGGTGTTCTGAGGCTAGTCTTAGAAATCCAACATCACTTTCCTGTATTTATTTCTTATACTCACCTTTTCAAAATATACGAAGTCCTAAAGAAAGATAAAAAACACAGAAGTAAGTTTTCAGCCATTCGAAAGTGAGTTTTCAAAAATCAATCTCAGATACGGAAAGCGAAGGGAACAGCTTACACTCAGTAGCATTCCAGTTACATAAGATATTAAATACATAAAGTGGGGAAAAGTTGAGAGCTACTCAAACTCTTTCCTCACCTCTCCAGTTGAATACCATTTACATTCTTTACGTATCTGCTGATACCTATATAAATTTAATTAATTGCTTGGCAATTGCTCTAATATCACTTTTGATATCCTTTTATGTTATTCTTCCTCAGTGTTTTGTTGTTCTTTTCTAGTGACCAGAAAGCCATTTATAAGTTTAGGTAACTCTTCTTAGGGTAATGGCATCTATGTTAGAGGAAGAATTCAGTACAGACAGAATTTTTCTTGGCTCAGGATTAGCAATTTGCTTATAAATTTATCTATTATGCCACAACCTAATTCACTTCATGATTATTTAACTAGATATTTAACTTTCTTTATTGAGTTCTATTAAATCCTTTGAATTTAATTTTTCTCAAATCTATTGTGTTTCTTATCCTTTCAGCAGTAGTAACTTAACATCTTTGCCAATCTCTTGCATTTCACTATTGAAATTTTACCTTCATTCAATCCATGTCCCTCAAGCTAGCCAGGATTTCTCTGTCCAAAATTTGGGTTTATGCCTATTGAATTTTACCTAGATTCAAATCAACCATTTAATTAATATTCAATGCTTAAAACCATGTCTACAAAAGTTCCCTAAATCTTAAAGGTGCTTTTAAAATCTATGTGAATTAACACATAAAAATTATATTCATTTATGGGGTATTTTAATACATGTGTATACTTTGGGCTGTTTCAATCAGTAGACCATATTTACCACCTTAAAATTTATAATTTCTTTGTGGTGAAAATATTCAAGATTTCTGTTCTTTTTTAAAAATATATAGTTCATTATCATTATGTGTAGTTGTTCTACTGTGCAATAATAGAACACAAGAACATGTTTCTCTCCTCGAGCTATATCCTTACATGTTCTTGAAAGAAGACTGCAGTCATTTCTCAACAAGCCTCCACCTCTACCAGCCCCATTTCCCATCATCTACTTTCTATAGTTTTTAATATGACCAATTATAGTTCATCATTACTTCTTTTCCTAAGTTCACCTATCTCTCCTCACTGACATTATTTAAAAACAAATAGTTGACTGGGGAGATAGCTCAGTAGAATATGCGAGCACAAGGTCCTGAGTTCAATCCCCAGTTCTGTGAAATAATAGATAAATAAATAAATAAATACAAACAAATACTTGATATGAAGCCACTCGGTACAGAAACAATTCAATACATGTCCCTAAAGCATATGGATTATCTCATTTTTATGTAATATTGATTATCATATCTAGAAACCCCTTTATAGTCATCAAATAGAAAGTCAATGTTCTAATTTTCCTAACTGTCTCATAAATTCATTTTAAAGCAAATTTGTTTGAACTGCTGTGCAAACATTAGTTGTTGTTGATCTTTACAAGTTTGTCACTTGGTTTTATTTTGCACTTTTACTTTCCTTGCAATTTATTTATTGAAGGAACTGAGTTCTTTTTTGTGCATATGTTTGTATTTTGATTTCATTCACAAATCAGTGCTTACCATATTCCTCTAGCGGTTCAGACTGGGCTGAATAGTGTAATCACCTGTGGCTTCTGCACTGATTCAAGGTTAGGACTCATCTGCAGTGATGCTGGTGCAAAACGGACAAGGGTGTGTGTGTGTGTGTGTGTGTGTGTGTGTGTGTGTGTGTGTGTGTGTAGGTTACCCAGGCATTTCTACTAAGCAGTTAATATTGAAAACCTTTGCTGTTCCTGTAATTCTCAACTTTGGCTGCATATTGGAAATCAACTTCTGCTATACAGTTTTCTGATTTATTTTCTTTATTTAACTGAGCAGGGATACAGCTTAACAATCAAGGTTTTGTTTTTATTACTGCATATGTCATATACCCTTTCTGTATTCCTAATAGTCTGTTTTTTTCTCATTCCTTCCTTCACCATCCCTTCCTCTCTCCTCTCCTTCCTTTCCTCTTCCTTTCCCTTCTCTTTCCCTCCTACTCCTTCTCTCTTCCACCTCTGTCCTTCTGACATTTCTTTTTCCCTCCATTTTCCAAATGAGACACATGACATTTGACTTTCTAACTCTGACTTACTTCATTAAACATGTTGGTATCTCATTGATAGAAGGAGATTTTCCTGGGAATGGCATGACTTTATTTTTTCTGGCACTTGGGTTTTTAAACTTTAAAATCACTGTTTCAACTTACATATTTTCTACAAACCTATAGACCTGAAGCATTATGTATATATGTTCCTATTGTACTTCTACAATAGATGATTTAATAGTAAACCAGGGCAAGCTATCCATTTCATTTTTTTCCAATTAGGCTCAGACTCAAGGTGTTACCCCAAACACTACTTTCATGTTTTAAAGTGAATGTTTTGAGATAAGCAATTCTGAAAAAAAAAAAAAAGTATAAAATCTTCTTGGCTTGTAAAAATGCAGACTCCAGACAGAAACTGTATATCTCAACCTGGAGCATCAATGTCAAATGGAATTTCAGAACAACAAACAAAGGGGAATCATTTTATAAAACAATCACTTAAGAGGATAATTTTAGAATGCATAGCTTACTGAAGCTTTTGAGAGAGAAACTAGAAAAGCTCTCTGTGAAGCAAGATGAGGAAGAATGGACTTACAATGAGCAAACATGCTCCAAGCATCACAACCTTCAACTTCACATCAAGGCCTACACGAAACTTGACAGTAAAGTTATCAGCGTTTGTGAAGAATTCTTGAACAAAGCCAGTCCAGTGCTTGGAAATCTTCCCAACTACAGATTCTTCATTAAGCGATTTAACCTATATTGCAAAAATAAAGTCTGAAAGATGTCTAGAGAAATATCCAATTTACTTCAAGTGTTGGAATAAAATTTTAAAAAGTTGTATTAAATTTATATCCATATGTAACTATGAGCTATAATTCTTATATATGTATAAGATTATATAATCCTATTATTCATATATATATAATATATATTCCTATTACATAAAAAACTGTTTCATTGTACTGACAAGTAATGTGAAATGAGTTTTGCTGAAATAATTAACATTTTATATTTTGCACTAGAAAAGACAATGTTATTTTAATTGATCCAAAACAAAAATCTAAGAAATAAAAACAGTTTACAACATTTATTTGATAAAAGTTCTAGAAGCCATGAGAAAGATAACAAAATACTTATTATATTTCTATTTTAAGAGATGTACGCAGAGTTTACATAGGTGGCAAACTGAAAAGTGATGGGGCAGTCACTATGCCAACTGCCAGAGGAACAAGGAGCACGCTAACAGCCTCAAAAGCGATGTCATCAGTTTTGAACATACGAAGTAACCAATAGACAACTTGACTGGATATCTAATGGGTTTAAATAATAAAAGAAGAAAGTTGTATGAACAAAGATGCTGAAAACAGTCCCAAAGTGAGTCCAGAGCTATTATATAGTGCAGAGCAGACTGTACACACATGAGCTACACTTGGGATGGTTGGGTAGGGGTGGGACACAACCAATGTCACCGTGCACTGTACACGTAGGACTGTGTTAAATGTGGAGGAGGTGTGTCCTTTTCATAAGTACACCAGGGAACTCGTATGCTAGTAACACCTCTGCTAGCCTAGGAGCCACTGAATAAATGTCAGGAAAAAAAAATTTGACTCATTTCATTCAGACGGACATAGATAATAAGATCTCAAAAGCTCTGAAATATATTTTTAATGTGAATTTGTAATGGCATGGATTACTATCTGTCAAATATTCATTTCATTCCCCATCATACTGCAGGCCCATTGTGCTCATTCAAGCCTGGGTTTGGTCATGCAACGTGTCAAAGGGCAAAGTGGGTGTGACATGAATACTGATCTTCAACATGGCTGCTGACGTGGCTCTTGCTGCCGAGTGACAAGCGACTCAAAAATTATCTTCCAGTCAGTTCCTGTTGTTACAGTGCTAGAATACACACCCTCAGATGAGACTGGAGACCTATTGGCAGGCTAATTTGGAACCATCTACCTGTGCCTAGGTGTATCCTCTGAACTAAAGGAGACTTCCACACTCTCATGTATGAGAATAAAGGCTTCTTGCCTTAAGCCAGTGAGCTTCAAAGATTATGTGACACGTGACACTATCATGGTGAAGTGGTCTTCCCTTACCTATGATAGCATGTTATCTGAAACTGCTGACAATTAAAAATTAAAATGTATTCATGAAATTTTTACATTTAAAGTTGCATATAATTTTTAAATGAAAATGTCTGATAATAAATTGCTAATCATCATGAATCCAACATTACGTTGATAGAAATATTAGTATTTAACTTTTTGATCATTACTGCAATACTTAAAAATTTGAGAAATATTTCTCCAGAAGGACAAAATATATTTTTTGGTCACTGATCAGAAATGTGAAAAATGGTCTGGGGAGATAGATTAGTAGAATAAGCACCTGCCTGGCAAGTGCAGGGTCCTGAGTTCAAACCCTGCTACTGCAGGAAAAAAAAAAAAGGAATGTGAATAATGAACTGCACTTGAAAATCATCAAGACTAGAAATGTTTTAACTAAGTTCTCAATAACATTTCAAAGTATGATATCTCTATCATAAAACATCAATCCCTGGAAATAACAAATTGGCAATTTATTAATGCTAATTTTTTTGCAATACTGGCAATTGAACCTAGAACCATATGCACTCTAATAAAAGACACCCCCAGCACTTAATGTTAAATTTCTTAATTTATAAATTTAATAATTCAATACCAATAACTGATAAATAGTATTCTAAAAAGTCTTTAGAATCAGCTCAGTTTATACACAAATATAAAAATTGAAACAAAGCAGTAGCACATATAACCTAGGTAAATATCAAAAGAATATAACAAAATGTAATATATGACTTTTAAAAAGGAAAGTTTTTTATTTGTTTCCCAATGAAACACTTATATAACACTTAGCATATTCATATCATATATAGATATTGCAATTGTTAATAAATTAACCCTAATAATGAAGATATGACTAGAGGTTTAAAACATAAATACAGGATGGCTTTGGGATAACAATTTCAAATGGGCAGATTTTTTTTTTCCTACTAAAAATCCCTGGAAGGACTCACATGTATGCAGAGTGAAGGTTTCCTCGATTCTCTTCTAATTATTCTTAGGAAAGTCATCTCACAGCATCAACTATTACACATAAGAAAATTCCCTAAACTTTTTATTACATGACTAGGATCCAATATGACTGAAATACAAATCCCTAAGTTTCACATTTAACAATTTTTTTCAATAATTTTGTTGAGAAACAAATAATAATGAGACAGATTCAAATCCTATTAGTAGGACAGCTTCAATAATTAATACATTGCATATTGTTGTCTTAGTGGTTATTCATTGTAAAAGATGCAGACATGATATTCTGTTTACAAACACTTTTAGAACAAATCTTTCCATTCACTGAATTAAGAGCATGTAGCTGTACATCTATCCTATTTTGAATATGTGGATACACAATGGTCGTTCATTTGTATCCCCATTTTTTGTTTAGTTTTGTCACAGAAGGGTATTCCATTGTCATTTAAATATTATAGGTACATGAATTCAGCAAAATATTGCAATATAGTCTAGTAGTCCCTAATAGTAGTGGGTTTTCTGTAAGACTGGCAATGTCAGAAGTTGTTGACTTGAGCCTTTTACAGCTCAGCATATTAATATGGCTTTACTTTTTATACTTCATTTTTACACTTTTCTGCTGGATGGTTGAGACCAAATAAAGTAAGACTTATATAACAAGAAATGTAGCTTTTGTATCTGTTAAGGTCAGTCAAATCCCCTCAGGATGTATTCTGAAACCCTGTACCTCAGTTTGTAGATCCTTTGTCAGTGTCAGCCATGTGGATGAAGCATGGCCATTGCTTGATGAGAGAATGTTTTCTCTCTATGTGAGTCTCTTTAGGCACACTCTACATTATTGATCACTTTCCTCTGTGGCCCCCATATAACAGTTGTTTACCCCTAAAATTATTAACTTGGCCAGTATTATCATTATTTATGTTTCCAAATATGTGACATCAAAATAATTTTTTAAGGTTGATTTTTTTTCTTTTTCCATAATTTTATTGAGAAACAAATAGCAATGAGACAGTTTCAAACCAAGTTGGTAGGACAGTTTCAATAATTCACACCTTGCATACATTCTTCCTAGTGGTTAATTGCTGTACAAGATGCAGACATGACGTCCTATTTACAAACACTATTAGAACAAATCCCTCTATTCATTAAGAGAATGCAACTATATATCCATCCTAACCATTTGAATACACAGATACAAAATGGACATTCATCTGTATCCCCTTTTTTGTTTAGTTCCGTTATTTGAATAATTATATGTGTGTTAACTCAGCAAAATATTCTAAAAGAGTTCAGTAGTCCATAATAGTATTGGGTCTTCTGCTTCACTGGCAATGTCAGAAATTGTTGACCTGAGTCCCCTGCAGCTCAACATAACAGCATGGCTTTACTTTTTATACTTCGTTTTTATACTTTACTGCTGGATGGTTAATACCAAGGTAAAGCAGGACCTATGCAACAAGAGTTGTAGCTTTTTGGTCTGATAAGGTCAGTGAAATCCCCTCAGGATTTATCCTGAGATCCTGTACCTCAGATTGTAGAACCTTTGTCAGTGTCAGCCATGTGGTTGAGTCATGGCCATTGCTTGGCCAATGTGCTCTCTGGGAAGTCCTGAGAGAATGTTTTCTCTCCATGTGACTCTCCTTAGGCACACTCTACATCATCGATCACTTTCCTCTTTGACCCCATAATCTCCTTGATCAGAAAATTTGGGACACAACTGAGTTACAGGATGTTATAGTACAAGTACTCATAGTGACATGAAAATAATAAGACATGACAATTATATAAAATTTCATTTAAATTGATATCAAATAAATTTGGTAGTCATTACAGATAATTGATGCTGTAGTTTTTACTTTTTGTCTCTGGGACAAACCTGGCATAAGCAGCTTAAAGAAGGAGAGATTTCTCTTGGTTCATGGTTACGGTGGGTTCAGTCTATGATTAGCTGGCTCTGAAGCAGTAATGGCAAAGCAGGAGGGCCTGGTAGGGGACAGCTGCTTGACCCATAGCAGTGAGGAAGCACAGAGCAGGGAAACTGTGAGAGAAATCCTCTTCAGCACGTTTCTAGTGAGCCGCCTCTTCCCACTTGGCCCCAAATCCTATGGGCCCCAATTCACTCAGCTGTGAATGTGACTACAAAGCCTATGGGATGCCATAACCCCATTACCTCCAGAAAGTCCAAGGTCTGAACTTATGAGACGTTGGAGGACAACTCAAAGCTGAGTCATTATGTGAGTCATTAAGACACACACTGAGGAAACTTGCTGGATAAAAATCAACTTCTAAACACTAAATGTAAAATCTTTCACAATGTTCCTAAACTGTTTTTGATTACTTCCTAAAAATAAAACATGTCAGCTAAATTTCTGATAATGGTCTTTCACAAAGGAATATTATTTTCTCCAAATATTGAAAGTAACTGATTTTTAAACCTTTCTAGATGTAAGATAGGTATGCCATTCCCTCCATGTAGAATTTTACATACCTTCCTATAGAGTGTTTATACATACATATTCCTCACACATCTCTACACTTCATGTATTTTCTTTTTTTTTTTTTTTTTTTTTTTTTTGGTGGAACCGGGGATTGAACTCAGGCCCTTCCGCTTGCCAGGCAAGTGCTTATTCCACTGAGCCATCTTCCCGGCACCCACATGTATTTTCTTAATTCTACTTCTTTTCAAATATGACATCTATGAGGGGAAGTACTAAAATGCATAAAACCAGATTCTAACAGAAGAATCAAAGTTCATATAAAATATAGGCAGGTAGATGATGGGGTAGGATAAAACTGGATAGTGACAAATTTGAGTAAGATATGGAGAGACTGCCTGAATACCTGTATCTTTCCATAAAGGGATAGCACTTCTCAGCTGTCGGATGTTTCTTTTACTTCCATGGAAGGGTGAGTCAAATTTTCGAGATTGTATGATTTTCCAGGAGAAACAAGTTATCAAAATTTAGCTATAAAATGTCCTGTCTTTAGCATTTATAACTAAAACTGTTGGGTTTATTAGGTTGTGGGATCTATTAGGAAACTTTATAATAAAATTCTTTTGTACTGTACTCAAAGTTTTTGTGTACAATCATGTAAGGATTGTAAGGATTGTACTTCAGTGTTAGGTGGCTATATGGATTATTGGAGCTCCAGTGGTAAGATATTGTTATGGTTTGTGTCTTGTAGTTCCGCCAAAGCCTCATTCAGTCACAGGATGGACTTCTAGAGTTTGTGATTAACTCATGATCCACTGGGATTGTGGGTGTGAGTGCTGCTGGGATTATGGGTGTAAGTGCTGCTGGGATTATGGATATGAGTACTGCACCCAGCCTGGGGCAGACAGCCTGAGTGCAACATAAGCCATTGTTGCTGCTTCTCCTCCCTTTTGCTCTTGTTGTTTTGCTGCCTTCTGCCACCATGAGCTGCTGCCCTCTGCCATGTGCCACTCTGCCTTGGAGTCAGCTGAGTATGTACTGAAACCTCCAGTAACTGTGAGCTAAATAAAACCTTTCCTTCCTTTATTTTGAGTGTCTGGCATTTGTTCCAGGAGCAAGAGAAGAGTAACTAGATAGGTGTCACTATAGTTTGTCCAATGACCAACTTTTCCAAGAATGCTCTGTAAGTGATTAACCTTATAAGTCAGTAGCATATACAGTTATATTATTCTGAGAAAAGGCATGACTCATATTCAGGCAGAAAAAGCAGTAGAGGACAAAAGATTTAATCACAGAGCTCTGGATGGCCTACAATTTAAAATTTAATAAATTGTCTACTTATGGACTTTTCCATACTATTTTTTGAGACTTTCGTTGCATGTTTTTATTTTTCTTTTCAATACTTGATGTATAACTGAATCTAGGGAAAAAGTGTAAGAGAAGGTACTTTTGTATTAATCTTGTGTCAGTCAGTTTTCTTATTTCTGGGAAAATATATTGGATATCTCAGATTTAAAGGAATTGAAGTTTAATTTAGTTTAGGGTTTTAGGAGATACACTACATGGTCAATAGGTTGCAAAGTAGTAGCATCATGCTTAATTCATGGTGGCCAGGCTGCACAACAAAGGAGTAGCACTGGAGAAGAAGGGACAAGATATTAGATGTAGACTTTAAGACCACACTTAGTTAACCCACTCAGGAATACACAGAAGTGTGCTCCACCAGTACCATTGGGAAAGACCTGAAAGCCAACCAATTAAAGCCAACCTAACTACCATATCCTTCCCTTTGTCACCATTATATCAAAAAATGTATGACGCAGTCATACTTAATCTCCATATCACAAAGAATGCCAACATAAAACAATATCCTGCATATCTGCGTGCAACCAGATATTCAGCAGTGTTTCAAATGTTCAACAGTTTTGACGTTTTTCAAAAGTCATAGTCAATATATGTTCTGGCAAACATATATTAAGGCAAACCCCTATGAATCTCTGTCAAAAATCACAAACAAGTCTCATAATACAAGGTACAACAGGGGATGGTAAGCACTGTACTTTGAAAAAGGAAGATTATGAGGTTAGAATTCTACCAAAGCAAGACTGAATGAAAACCAGGAGGCATAACATTAAGTCCTATAACTGCACACTCCATATCTGGGTTGCATAGTGTTGAGATGTCAATGGCAGAAGGCTTAAGCAGACCTACCCTCCCTATGCTGTTAGGAGCTCATGTGACTCTGAGGCTAACCCTAATCTCAGTGTGAATCTTCTATAATAGTTATCTTTCATGTTGCTGGAATACAAGCCATGATACCCGCGGCTTAAAGGAGGTGACATTTAATTTGGCTCACAATTACAGGAAATTTAGTACATGCTATAAAGCATCCTAGGTAAGAACATCTTGGTGGGAGGATGACATGAAGAAAGGATGCTTAGTCCATAGCTGCTTGGGTGCAGAGTGGAGGGACAGTGCTGGATAGTGAGGGTTGAGTGAGCAGATACAGATCCTGAGGCAATATTCTCATGGTGCACACAGACACACCCAGAGTGTGCTCTCTAACTTTCCCAGGGCAGAAATTTCCCTAAGCCAACAAGTAGACACTCCACGTTGGCCAGTACAACCTTACTAAAGCTCTCTTTGAGTTATTGGGCTTTTTTGTGGGAAATAAGAGTGTAGGCCCTTCTGAATGACTTAGAGTACCTATAGTTGGAATGCAGGTGAAGGAAGAATCCATGAACTCGGGCAGTCAGATTTTGGTGAATACATTAGTGTGTTTTTTTCTTCTCTGCTTTCAATTTTTTTAATTAATTATATTTTTGAGATGAAGTTGTTATGTAGTCAAGGCTGGTCTTCAATTTGCAATAATCCTGCCTCAACCTCCTCAGTTCTGGAAAGATGGAGTGTCAGCATATAGAAATCACCATTTTTAAGCTTTAGACATGAAAGTGCTACATATTTAGCTTCTATACATTTGTCTACACAACTTCTTTTTATTTTTACATTTAGCCTAATTAGTGATAACCTTTCATTAGAATAGTGACCATCACTCTGACTAAAGTTAAATTGTTAATTTTGGTTAAATAAGTCAAAGTTAAAGCAGATTATCTGCCTTTGAAATATCAATATAGGACTATGACTACAAGTGTGTTGACCCAACAGAACAACTTGTTTCTCCAAGGCCTGAGGTTTATGAAATTTTAAGAGCAGAAGAGGAGGAACTTATTATCTTGGCTTGGGATGTTATGAGTATTGAGGAGCTCTGTGAATTTGTTAAATCTAGGTTTGAGGTATCTGATGACTTGGAAAATGTGTGCAATTGGGTAGTGGACACTTGTTTACATAAGGGAAGTCAAGATAACATGAGTACTGTATTAGTTTGCTTTTCAAATGCCCCCAAGGTCTCAGAAGATGCGGTGAGAAAAGATTCAGAGTTGGATAAGCACTTGGAATCATGGATTGAAGAAATGACGGAGAAGTCTGGTGAGGAAGGAATGCCTGATCTCATCCATGTCATGCACACTTTGTCTGCAGAAAATATCCCAAA
Source organism: Octodon degus (assembly GCF_000260255.1). Lineage (NCBI taxonomy): Eukaryota > Metazoa > Chordata > Mammalia > Rodentia > Octodontidae > Octodon > Octodon degus. Next base: position 13,984,719 of record NW_004524604.1, on the reverse strand, counting down.
TTTGCCTCATGGGGGAGGGTCTTGTTGGCAAGTGCAAAGTTATTGAAGCTGTCTATAGTAGATTGAATCCACATAGAGAAAGTGATGGATCTGCCGATGAAGCAGAGGAAAGTTGGTGGAAGCTCTCAGGCAAATGAGAATTAATCATAGGGGAAACTACAGACAACTCTGCTGACTAGTCACAGGCTAGCTAAAATAGAAGAGAGCCCTACTGACCCAGCTGCTGCAACCGCTTCCTCGAATAGATATGCTGGAAACCTAGTGACAATGCATGAAAGCCATACTGGATCAGAACGTGGTCTTGCTGAATTAGACAGCTCCAATGAAGATGCAGGGGCAAAGCTGAGTGGTGAAGAAATATGACTTTTGGGGGCAATATTTTTGTGATCTTGATTCAATGTATTTAGAAAATATGATGTGTATATTTACATAACTATTTTGTTATTTGAATCTTGGAAAAGCTAGTTTCATTATATTCATATAGCCTTGTGTTTTACAAAGGTCTTTACATATAACTTTATGAGATAGTTTTAGGCCACGCCCAAGACCTCTCCCCAGCCAAACCCCAGGCCAGGGCATGTGGGTGGGTCCACCTGCCTGCTCCTGCTCACTGTGCCCAAGACCCCTCTCCAGCCAGACTCCAGGCCCTGTGTGAGTGTGCAAACTTCTGCCAACTCTTAGCACCCAAGACCTCTCCCCAGCTGGATCCCAGGCCCTGCATCAGGCATGCTGTGGGACCTTGCAGCAGAACTCCCTGCAGAGAGGTTAGGAGCCAGACCCACACAGCTAATCTAGGAACTGAACATCTTGCCAAGAGTGGCACAGCAGGTTCACCTCTACGAGCTACAGCATAAAGAAGCTGAGGACAGCAGCCAAACCAAAGCCAGGCACATCTGGACAAGTTCAAAGTTGTAGATCCAGACCTGGTAAGCTGATATACTTTGCTGGACCTAGACCTATGAGAGTGTCTTCCCTTTTTTACTCTTGATTTACAAGAGGGGCAACAGGTAATCAGGTGAACGAATCTGTCTGGAAGACCCCAGGTACATCAAGGAGAGAGGATTAGATAGAGTTTAGGGGAGCTAACCTAAATACAAATTCCCAATTTAATATCTGCTTAGATGCCCAGACATAATGTTTGCTCTTACTGTCTAAATTACAAACCCATTAGTTACAAAAGTTTATCAACTGCTAAATATCACAACCAATTATTAGTGTCTCTAATTGTAGTTCTATAATTATAAAACTAAGACTGGCTTAAGCACATAATCTCTTGGGTAAGAATTTAGGTAGGTGCTAAGGTAATAACTGCACCAAAGCTCTACATGAAAGGTGAGAGGACAGTGCTATACAAAATGACAAAGAGAAGGAGCAACATGCAAACTCAGGCCCCGAGCCCACACAGAAAAAATGCAGGACACATTAGCATAGGAAAAATTGAGAATCATACAGCTGAAATGTCTGAATTAATAGTGTATGAGGTAAAGAAACAACTGCAAAAACATATAGAGAAAATCAGATCAGAAATCTCTGAAGTAAAAAAAGAAAGGATAACTATAATGAAAGAATTAATCACCGCTTCTAGACAAGACACTGATAAAAAATTAGAGAAGTATAGAAAAATAATGGAAGCCTTGAATGAGCAATATAGGAAATAAATAGATAGCATGAAGCAGAGTCAAAGAGATATAGGGGAACTTAAAATGTCAACCACAAGCTTGAAAAACCATTTGAATGAAAGTGAAGATAGAGTTTCAGATCATGAAGACACCATTGCAGCTAGTGAAAACATAAGAAAAGATCTTTTAAAAACAAATAGGATGGGGGTCTGGGGAGATAGCTGAGCAGAATAAACACTTGCCTGGCAAGCGCAGGACCCAGAATTCAATCCCTGGTACTACCAAAACAAACAAACAAACAAACAAACAAACAAACCAAAAAACAAAAACCCTAAGATGCAGGAAAAAATAATTCATCATCTGCAAGATGATGCAAAGATGAACAAAGTGACACTAATAGGCATCAATGAGAAAGAAGGAGTCAATGCAAATGATATAAAAAGAATATGAGCAGAAGTAATAGCAGAAAACTCCCCAAATATGGGGAAATAATATGATATTCAGTTAACTGAAGCATATAGAACTCCAAAAAACTTCAACCCAATTAAAACATGTCCAGAAATATATAGTCAAGATCCCTGAACTCCAGCACAAGAACAAAATATTAAAAGCTGCTAGAGAAAACAAAGAGATTGTATTTAAAGGAAAACCCATCAGAATAATGGCAGACTTCTCTTCATAAACCATGAAGGCAAGAAGAGCATGGAGTAGAGTACTTCAAGTCCTCTATGAAAACAAATTTCAACCCAGTACCCTGCAAAACTCAATTTTGATGGCAAAGTGAAATAATTCCATGACAAAGAACAACTAAAGAATTTCATGATGACAAAGCCAAACCTACACAGACTATGATAAGATACTCTAGAGGGGGACCAAATTGACCAGAACTTCATGAATGAGAACAGAAAGAAGCAAGTAAATAGGGCAAACAATTTAACATGACAGGAGGGGATAAAAAACAGTAGGTAAATAACATGTCAATCATAATTCAATATATCTCAATTATAACCATCACTGTAAATTGACTCAATTCACCAATTAAAAGAAATAGACTGGCACAGTGGATTAGGAAACAAAATCCAACACTATGCTGTATACAAGAAACACACTTAGCTCATAAAGAAATTCATAGGCTGAAAGTCAAAAGGTGAAAAATAATACTACCCATCCCAGCACTGTGAAAGAAAGCAGGGGTAGGAATCCTTTTCACAGACTGTCTTCAAACTAAGAATAATCAAATGAAATAAAGAAGACCACTACATACTGGTTAGGGGAAAATACAAGAGGAAAGTAACACTCAAAAATATGTACGTACCAAACATGAGTGCACCCAACTATATAAGACAAATGTTAATGAACAAGAAAAATCAAATATCCACTACTACAATCTGAACAGGACACATTAACATCCCCTTATTGCAAAAAAATAGGTCAACCAGACAAAAAAAATTAGCAAAGAAATAGCAGAACAGAACCAGAACTCACAGCAAATGGATATACACAGAGAGTTCCACTGAAACACAGATAAATACACTTTTTTTTTCAGTTGCACATGGGACATTTTCTAAAAGACACCACATACGAGGCCATAGGTCATGCTTAAGAGTATGTAAGAAACAGAAATTATCCCAGGCATATTATCTAACCACAGTGCAATGAGACTGGAAATAAATAACAAAAGAAATCGCAAAAACTCCATAAATACATGGAAATTAAACTACACCCTCCTTAGCAACCAATGGGTCACAGATGAAATTAAACAAATACTTCAACAATATCTAAAATTCAATGAAAATTCAAGCACAATTTGTCAGAATTTGTGGGATACAATGAAAGCAATTCTTAGAAATTTATAGCTGTGAACTCACACGTTAGTAAAACAGCAGGGGAACAAATAAATACCCTCATGCTGCAAGTCAAATGGCAAGAGAAGGGAGAGAAAACCAAACCCAGAGCCCAAAAGCAAGAGGAAATAATAAAAATTAGAGCAGAAATTAATTCAGTAGAGATGAAGAAAACAATTCAGAGAATTAATGAATCAAAAAGGTGGTTTTTTGAAGATTAAATAAAATTGATAAGCCCCTAGCTAACCTCATCAAAAAGAGGAAAGAAAAAATTCAAATACAAGCAATAAGGAATGAAAAGGGTGTAATTACCACAGACCCAGTGGAAATTCGGAAGATTATCAATAGCTACTTTGAGAATTTTTACTCTCCCACAATGGAAGGCACAGAAGAAATGGAAAGATTCCTAGAAAGATCCAAATTACCAAAACTGAATCAAGAAGATATAAGAACTCTCAGTAACACAATAACAGCCAATGAAATGTGAAATGTAATAAAAAACCTACTGACAAAAGACCAGGTCCTGATGGAGTCACAGCTGAATTTTACAAGAAATTTACAGAAGATAAGATCTGAATTCTCCTCAAAGTCAGAAATGAAATTGAAAAGGAAGCAATCATCCCAAAATCATTTCTGGAGGCAAGTATTATACTGATATCAAATCCAGGGAAAGATGTACCTGAAAAAGAGAACTACGGGCCAATCTCCCTCATGAACCTATATGCAAAAATGTTCAATAAAATCCTAGAAAATAGAATACAGCAAATCATCAAAAGATTATACATCATGACCAGGTAGGAGTCATCCCAGGGATGCAAGGATGGTTGAATATTCACAAATCTCTAAATGTACTACACTATAACCAATAGAGCCCAATCCAAAAACCACATGATCACCTCATTTGATGCAGACAGGCTTTTGACAAAGTCCAACACTCATTCATGTTCAAAGTCCTACAGAAAATTGGAATAGATAGCCTGTACCTCAATCTGATGAAAGCCATCTATGACAATGCAATTGCTAACATAATTATAAATGGGGAAAAACTGAAATCTTTTACTCTTAGATCTGGTACAAGATGAGGATCTCCGCTAGCACCCTTCCTATTCAATATAGTGCTAGAATCATTGGCTAGAGCCATTAGGCAAGAGCAAGAAATAAAAGGAATAAGAATATGTAATGAAGAAGTTAAACTATCATTATTTGCAGATAACATGATACTTTTCTTGGAAGACCCAAAAACCCTTCCAAGAAGCTACTAGAATTGATACACAAATTCAGTATCATAGCAGGATACAAAGTCAATATTCAAAAGTCAATAGCATTCCTCTACACAGATAACAAACATACTGTGAAGGAAATTAAAGGAACAATACCTTTTGCAATAGCACCATGGAAAATGAAATACTTTGGAATTAACCTAACTAAAGAATTCAAAGATCTATTCAATTGAAATTAAAGTACTCTTAAAGAGATCATAGAGGACTGCAGAAAATGGAAAGATATCCCTGTTCCTGGATAGGAAGAACCAACATCATAAACATGGCCATACTCCCAAAATTGTTATACAGATTTAATTCAATCACTATCAATATTCCACCAACATAGCTCACAGACATAGAGAAATTGTTCCTAAAATTTATTTGGAACCAGAAAATACCTTCAATGGCAAAGGCAATCCTGGGCAACAAAGACAAGGCAGGAAAGAAATTACAATTCCTTACTTGAAATTATACTGCACAGCTACTGTTACAAAACTGGCATGGTATTGGCAAAAAAATAGACATGAGGATCAATGGAATAGATTAGAAGATACAGAAGCCACTATAAACATACTCAGCAACTTTATCTTTGACAAAGGGGCCACATATGCTTACTGGAAGAAAGATAGCCTCTTTCACAAATAGTGCTGGAAAACTGACTCTCTACATGCCGAAAACTAAAACTTGACCCAGGACTATCATTATGCAATAAACTAAAGTCAAAATGGATTAAAGATCTAAACATTAAAATAGAAACACTAAATCTCCTGGAAAATAAAGTAGGATGAACTCTTGAGGACATAGGGGTAGGCAAACAGTTCTTGAACACAAATCAAATCGTGTGGTTAATACTTGAAAGAATTAACAACTGGGATGTCCCCTTATTGAGAAGTTTTTGCACATCAAAAGAAATTACCAACAAAGTGAAAGGACAACCCACAAATGTGGAAAAAATCTTGACTAATAAGTGCTCACACAAAGGTCTTCTCTCTAGTATTTATAAAGAACTAAAAGATATTAAGGCCCCAAAATTTAAAGACCTAATCGAGAAATGGGCATCCGAGACAAACACACATTTCTCAGAGGAATAAACTCTAGAAGCTGGTAAATACATGAAAAATTACTCCACATCACTAGCAATCTGCAAAATGCAAATTAAAATAACACTGAGATACCATCTCACCCCACAAAGAATGTCTATCATAAAGAAATCAACCAACAACAAATGTCGGAGAGGCTGTGGGGAAAAGAGAACCCGTCTCCACTGCTGGTGGGAATGCAGACTGGTGCAACCATTATGGAAATCATTGTGAAGACTCCTTAAGAAACAAGGACTGGGAATCCCATTCAAACAAGCTATCCCCCTACTGGAAATTTTCCCAAAGGTATTGAAAACTTCGTATCACAGTGATATTTGTGCACCTATGTTTATAGCAGCACAATTTCCGAAAGCTCAATCTTGCAAGTAATCAAAATGCCCACCACCTGAGGAATGGATGAAAAAGGTATGGTATTTTTATACAATGGTGTATTACTCAGCTATAAAGAATGATAATCTCAAAGATTTCATATATAAGTGGATGCCACTTGAAGACATACTCATAAGTGAAAGAAACTAGACCCACATTTCTAAATATCCTATCATCTCCCTAGTGTAAGAACGAAAAGAAGAAATAAAAATTGAAAGGTATAACATAGCTAAATGGAAAGAGAGAATTTAAGGATTAAACAAAGAATAGAGTGCAAGAAAAAAAAACCAGGAAACGTGGCAGGAGCAAAACCATACATTTATGTACACAAAATACTACGTCCATGATCCTGAGAATCTTCAGCACGTTTTAGAAACTAGCAGTTAATTGGTAGGATTCTCATCCAGACTAATTATATATGCTGATACCTGTGAGCTAAGTAACTGCACTGAAGATAGCAATGTGTAATACCAAGGCCATGCTTGGAATCCCTGCCATTCTAGTCTTCTAAAAGTGTACTGATTCTAATATCATATTAATTACTGCTATACTCGCTGTCAAGTAAATGTTTGATTTTTTTAAAAAAAGGTAAAATAGACCCAGTCCTAGCCCAGGCCTGGTGAGTGTGTGGGAGAGCTTCCGGCTACCTTGCACCAGTGGGACCTACTGGTTCCAGCCCAGGCGCAGCGTGGGTGAGACCCTCTTCCACCCACTTTGGTGCCCCACACCACTCCGCAGCACCTCCCCTACCCTGCCCACCAAGTAGGAATTTCTGCTGCTTTCCGGGAACTCCCAGACCCAGTCCTAGCCCAGGCCCGGTGAGTGTGTGGGAGAGCTTCCGGCTACTGTGCGCTGGCAGGATTTATTGGTCCCAGTCCAGGTGCAGCGTGAGTGAGACCCTCTGCCACCCCCTTGGGACACCCCACAACACTCTACAGCACCTCCACCACCCCGCCAACCAAGTAGGAATTTCTGATGCGTTCCGGAAACTCCGAGACCCAAGCCTAGCCCAGGCCCGGTGAGTGTGTGGGAAAGCTTCTGGCTACCCTGTGCCAGGGGGACCTACTGGTTCCACCCCAGGTGCAGTGTGGGTGACACCCTCTTTCACCCTCGTGGGATGCCCCCATCACTCCATAGTACACTCCACACACTGCCCACAGAGGAGGAATTTCTGTCGCGTTCTGGGAACCCCCCAGATCCAGTCCTAGTCCAGGCCTGGTGAGTGTGTAGGAGAGCTGCCTCTCCCCCCTACTCCACCTTGTTCCCTCCAGACTCAGCTCAGGCCTGGCATACAGGCATGGGGTGAAACCCTCCAGTTGCAATCCCTGCAGAGAGCGTAGGGGACAGAACCACCCAGCTAGTCCAGGAGCAGAACATGTTGCCAGAGGGGCACAACAGGTTCACCCCCAAGGGCAGCAACAGGAAGGAACTGAACACATCAGCCAGACCGAAGCCAGGCACAGCTGGATAAATCCAAACTTTGTAGATCTACACCTGTACTTCAGTAGGTATTAAGGCTATAACTGCAACAAAGATCTACAACAAAGGTCAGAAGACAGTGCTACACAAAATGACAACAAGAAAGAGCAAAATTCAATCTCAGAACCCAAGCCTACCCATGACAAGCGCAGAGGACACTAACACGGAACAAATTGGGAATCACACAGCTGAAAGCAATGAATCAACAGCTTCTGAAATAAAGAAACACCTGCAGAAAGGTAGAGAGGAACTCAGATTGGAAATGCAAAAAGGAATCCCTGAATTAACATCTGCAGTAAAGAATCAAATGCAGAAACATATGGAGGAAACCAAATGCCCACCCAGAACAAGTGGAGAGGACACTAGCTCAGCAGAAATGAATGAATTAATAGCATCAATAGTAAATAAGCAACAGCAGAAAGTCATAGAGAAACTCAGAGCAGAATTCTTTTCTACAAGCTCAGCTCAAATGCATGAATTAATAGCATCGATATTAAATAAGCAACAGTGGAAAGTTACAGAGGAACTCAGAGAAGAATTCTTTTCTGAAATAAAGAAAGAATTCTCAGAACTCATAGCATTTGAAGTGAAGAATCAACCACAGCAACATAGGGAGGAAACCCAATCTGAAAAAAACACTGAAGTAAAAGAATTTATAATTGCTTGTAAAGAAGACATTGATAAAAAAAAAATAGAGGAGATTAGAAAAATGA
>NW_004524604.1:13973233-13974409 GCF_000260255.1 Octodon degus | reverse complement strand
ACTCACACATTAGGAAAACAGAACGGGAACAAATAAACACCCTAATGCTGCACCTTCAACAACTAGAAAAGGAAGAGCAAACCAAACTGAGAGCCCAAAGACGGGAAGTAATCATAAACATTAGAGCAGAAATTAATTCAATTGAGATGAAGAATATAACTCAAAGAATTAAAAAAGCAAAAAGCTGGTTCTTTGAAAGATTAAATAAAATCAATAAGCACCTAGCTAACCTCATCAAAAAGAGTAAAGAAATAATTCAAAAACAAGAAATAAGAAATGAAAAGAGTGTAATTACCACATACCCTGCAGAATTCAGAAGATTATCAATAGCTACGTTGAGAATCTTTACTGTCACAGAATAGAAGACACAGAAGAAATAGACAGATTCCTAGAAAGCTACAAATTACCACAACTAAATCGACAAGATTTAACCACGCTCAATAGCCCAATAACAGCCAATGAAATATGAGACGTAATTAAAAACCTATCGGCAAAGAAAAGTCCAGGCCCAGATGGATTCACAGCTGAATTCTACAAGAAATTTACAAAGGATGTACTCCCTATACTCCTCAAACTCTTGCATGAAATTGCAAAGGAAGCAATCCTCCCAAAGTCATTCCTGGAGGTAAGTATTAGACTGATACCAAAACCAGCGAAAGATGCAATTAAGAAAGAGAACTACAGGCCAATCTCCCTCATGAACATAGATGCAAAAATCTTCAATAAAATCCTAGCAAAGAGAGTAATTCTAAATGGGGAAAAACTGAAATCTTTTACTCTGAGATCTGGTACAAGACAAAGATGTCCTCTCTCACCACTACTATTCAATATAGTTCTGGAATCATTAGCTACAGCCATTAGACAAGAGAAAGAAATAAAAGGAATAAGAATAGGTAAAGAGGAAGTTAAATTATCTTTATTTGCAGATGACATGATTCTTTACTTGGAAGATCCAAAAAATTCCACCAAGAAGCTACTAGAATTAATATAGAAATTCAGTAGCATAGAGGGTTATAAAGTCAATACCCAAAAGTCAATAGCATTCCTCTACACAGACAACAAACACACTGAGAAGGAAATTATAGAAACAATACTTTTTACAATAGCACTGAGGAAAATGAAACACCTTGTAATTAATCTAACTAAAGAAGTCAAAGATCTTTTCAAGGAAAATTA
>NW_004524604.1:13970804-13972723 GCF_000260255.1 Octodon degus | reverse complement strand
TCTACATGCCGAAAACTCCAACTTGACCCTGGTCTATTACCATGCACTAAACTAAAGTCAATATGGCTTAAAAATCTAAACATTAAAGCAGAGACACTAAATCTCCTGGAAGAGAAAGTGGGAGGAACTCTTGAAGACATAGGGGTAGGCAAAGAGTTCATAAACAGAAATCAAATGGCATGGGAAACACTTGAAAGAATTAACAAGTGAGACCTGCTCTTACTGAGAAGTTTTTTTCACATCAAAAGAAATTACCAACAAAGTGAAAAGGCAACACACAAATTTGGTAATAATCATGACAAATAAGCACTCAGACAAAGGTCTGCTCTCTAGAATTTATAAAGAACTAAAAAACACTAGGACCCCAAAATTTAAAGACCCAATCCAGAAATGGTCATCCGAAATGAACACACGCTTATCAGAGGAAGAAATTAAAGAAGCGAACAAATACATGAAAAGATGCTCCACATCACTAGCTATCCACAAAATTCAAATTAAAACAACATTGAGATATCATCTCACCCCAGAAAGAATGTCTATCATAAAGAAATCACCCAACAACAAATGTCGGAGAGGCTGTGGGGAAAAGAGAACCCGTCTCCACTGCTGGTGGGAATGCAGACTGGTGCAACTATTATGGAAATCAGTGTGGAGACTCCTTAGAAAATTTGGACTGGGAATCCCATTTGAACTAGCTATTCCTTTACTGGGAATTTTCCCTGAAGATCTGAAAACATCATATCATAGGGATATTTATGTGCCCATGTTTATAGCAGCACAATTTGTGATAGCCAAATCTTGGAAACAACCAAGATGCCCATCACCTGAGGAATAGTTGAAAAAGATGTGGTATTTTTGCACAATGCAGTATTACTCAGCTCTAAAGAATGATAAATTCAAAGACTTTATATTGAAATGGATGCCACTTGAACTTATACTCATAAGTGAAATAAACCAGACACACATGTGTAAATATCATATAATTTCCCTAGTATAAGAACTCAAAAGAAGAAATACAGATAGAAAAGTATAATACAAATAAAAGGAAAGCAGGATCTCAAGGACTAATCAAGAGAGGGAAAGGAGAAGAGCTAGGATACATGACAATGTCAAGCCATACAGTTATATGTAGAAAATGAGCAAGGCAATGATCCTGAGAAATCTCCAGAAGATTTTTGAATCTAGCAGTTAATTGGAAAGATTCTCATCCTGACTAACTATATATACTGATACCTGTGATCTAAGCAACTGCACTGATGATGGTAATCTGTAATAGTAGTTTCATGCTTGGAGTACATGTCATTCTGGTCTTCTGAATACAGGCTGCTTGTCATAACATGCCAGTTGCTGCTGTGCTGTCTCTCTGGTAGATGATTGTTCAAAGAGAAGGGAGTGGTGAATGAAGGTAAGAGATAGGAAAAGGAATATTTTGGGATTGTCCTGCTTCAAAGTTGTATATGGCTAGATTTTTGGACTTATGTGTAAACATAAGAAGTATATAATTCTTTATGTCTATTTTTTAAAATGCATTCTAATTTTTAAATGTTTTTTCATCACATTCTATAGGGACTTAAAGTTCAACATATCAATACTTGATGAAAAATTCCTGTTCCATGTTATACTTAAGATGTTTGATATTCAGACAGATAATGAGGTTAAGCTTAACAGCCTAGACTGTATGGTAGTAAGAATAATCTTGTCTTCTGGATAGTTAAGAACCTAAGTTTGCAGACCAAAATTAAAGAAAAAGGAGGGCTGCAAGGAAAGTCAACATTTTGGCCCTAGCTTTCTAAGGTCAATTAAGACTCAGGACATATGAGAACTTGTACTGTAAAGTCATGTAACTCAGTAGTGTCCCAAATTTTCTGATCAAGGAGATTATGGGGCCAAAGAGGAAAGTGATTGATAATGTAGCATGG
>NW_004524604.1:13930283-13970140 GCF_000260255.1 Octodon degus | reverse complement strand
CATTCTCTTAATGAATAGAGGGACTTGTTCTGATGGTGTTTGTAAATAGGATATCAAGTCTGCATCTTGTACATCAATTAACCACTAGGAAGAATGTATGCAATTTGTTAATTATTGAAACTGTCCTACCAATTTGGTTTGAAACTGTCTCATTGCTATTTGTTTCTCAATAAAATTATGGAAAAATATTAGGAACAACCCCCCCAAATAAATAAATAAAAGTCCATGAAAATTTTTTTTAAAAGTTAATAAATGAAAACAAGAGACAAAGAAAAAATGTCTTAGGACTATCCTGCTACAATGCTGTATATGTTTGGATTTCTACATTTCTGTGTTCAAATTTGTAATTGTTTATTTCTATTTTTTCATTATTTAATTTTTTTTCACATTCTGTATGGATTTAAAGTTTAGCATATCAATGGTTGATGGCAAATACCTGTTCCCTGTTATGTCTAAGGCATTGGATGTTCACACAGATACTGATGTTAAGTTCAATGGCCTATGTTCTAGGGTAATAATATCATTAAACTTCTCTTCTGAAGCATTAACAACTTAATTTAGCAGACCTAAATATTAGAGAAAAACTAGGGCTACAAGGACAGCCAACATTTTGGCCCTAGCCCTTCAAGGTCAGTGAGAACTCAGGACATAAGAGAACCTGTACTGTAACATCCTGTAACTCAGTGGTGTCCAAGATTTTCTATTCATGAAGAGTATAGGGCCACAAAGGAAAGTGATGAATGATGTAGAGTGTGCCTAAGGAGAGTCACATGGAGGGAAAACATTCCCTCAGGCTGTCACAGAGAGCCAATTGTTCAAGCAATGGCTGTGACTCATCCACTTGGCTGACAATGACAAATGATCTATAAACTACTGAACAATGTTTTAGGGTAAGTCCTGAGGGGATTTGACTGACCTTGTCACATGCAAAAGTTACATTACTTCTTATATAGGTTTTGCTTTATCTTGGTCTTAATCATCCAGCAGAAAAGTATAAACATGTGGTACAAAAAGTAAAGCCATATTAATATGCTGAGCTGTAAAAGGCTCAAGTCAACAACTTTTGACATTGCTAGTAATGCAGATAACTCAGTACTATTATGTACTACTGGACTATATTTTATTACTTTGCTGAATTCATGCACCTACAATATATGAACAAAATATATACAAAATAGCTAGCATAGATATACTGCTACTTTCTCTTAGTTCAATGAGAAGAAAGTTTTGAATGGTGTTTAGCCCTGATATCATGTCTGAATCTTGTACTATGAATAACTACAACAAGGACAACAATATACAGTATATTAATTATTGTAACTGTCCTACTAACCTGTTTTGAAACTATCTCATTGCTATTTCTTTCTCAATAAAGTTATTATTTTTTCAATAAAATTATTAAAAAATGAGATAGTTTTAAAATTAACTGTTCAGAGTACTTTGGCTTTAATGAAATTATATGTCAATTCACTTTCAGATATTAGGTTGCCAATTATTATAGTCAGTAAATTTATATAGATACTATTAAAGATTACTGCTTAAAGAGATTACTTATGGAAAAACTTGTAATGTTAAATTATACTTCTTATTTTATGTCAGTACACCTTTCATTAGCTTTGTTATGAATTTATGTGTTCTTTAATAACATTAGCCCCTCAAAGAATGCCTGATACTGTTGTGTAATTTTTCTTTCAAGGCTGATAATTTCAGTGTTGTTTAATTTGATTATATTTTATATCTGTCGTTTTATTTTTAGAAGTTTTGAGATGCCGGATGTGTGGTTATTTCCCTCTCTCTGTATTCTTTTTTTTTTTTTTTTTGGTGGAACCGTGGGTTGAACTCAGGCCTTGTATTCGCCAGGGAAGCATTTATTCCACTGAGCCATCTCTCTGGCCCTCTGTATTCTTTATGAAACATAATTTTTTAAAAAATCTGTATATTATTCTTGTAGCACTGGTTTGTATATTCTATGTAGCCTAACTATACATCTCAAAATGTATGTCAAGTGTTTGGAATGAAATTATAAAAAAGAAATGCTAATATAGTATACTTAATGCATTTGTAACATTATGCAATGTTATATTTTCCATATATCAGGAAAGTAAATCATGTAAACATCATGACATTTCTTACCTCAAAATCAATATCTGTACAATATCTGCACAAAACACAAAAGCCCATAATTTCTAGTACATCCTCTCTCTTCTCATTTTGAACAATAAATTTGTCCTGCCAGGGCAAGCACATCTTCTTCACATAACCAATTGGAACACCAGGAGGAGCTTGGATTTCTGTCTACAATAGCAAAGGAACATAAGTCAATGTAATAATGATCATAATATTTATGCTCAGTGAACATTTTCCTCTGATAATTGCATACTGACCTCATGAGAGCAACATGGGCAAGAGCAGCCTTTGCATGTTAGTGACCTCTCCACAGTCGCGACTTCTCGGCCCAAATTATCACAAATCTTCAAGGTGAAAGGCCTGTATTTTCCACAAAAATATCGGATTGCCCAGTGGGTATCTTCCACTACCAAGTAAATTCTCTGTCCAAGACTGTTCTTAATTTCATATTTGCTATTACATTCAAAGGTCGTTAAGACTAAAAACATAAAAGAGGAATTGATAATCAACATTTTTTTTAAAAAATAGTGAATTTCCCCTATATTATATGTTATAACAACTAGCTATAGCAGCTTTGGATGATACTTGAAGCAGCCCAAGGAAGAGATAAAGGAAAGATGTTTAGAAGTGATGCAGACTGAGAAAAAAGGTACAGAGAAAGTAGGAGAGTCTATTCAAGCAAGAAAAATTGAGCCCTGATGTAAACCAAGGAAAACAATGCACATCTCCTTATTCCAAGGCTGTTACATAGAAAGGCCCTACGTAGAGGACTAATGTAATGGTTTCCATGGTGCCTGGTATATAGATACTATTAAAAATTACCCACTTTAATAGATACTATTGAAGAATGCCCACTTTTGGCACAGTGTTCATGTACTATAGAGGAGTTGTAGAGCTATAGTGATCTTGCATTTTGGAGTAGTTACAGGAGCATGGCTGTTTAACTTCTGTGGAGTCTTGTGTTAAAGTGGCTTGAGATATTTGAGAAACTATGCTTTGGTCCTATTCTTTGTACCATGTTTTAGTAAGGTAATGATATTTTACTCTCAATGCATATATGTGAAAGGGAAGAGAATGAAAGTGGGAGGGTAATTCAGACATCACACTGGGGTCAGGGCACTGCTGTTAAGCTCAGCTGTAGTGGTAAGATGGAGATGCTTGTTAGCCAAGGGGTAAGTACACACCAATTAATATTCAAACTTGTGCATAGCCTTCAGATGCTGGATTTATAATTCATTAGACATCTTAATAAAATAACAATAGCTTAAAAGAAAGGAGAGCCAAACCACACTGCAAGTGTATGGATATGCAGGAAATTTTAGCCTGGTAGAGAAGACCTACAGGAGTCCTAACACTACGAACTCTCTTAAATGTCTTGGAAAAACTGAGGCAGACATGAGCTTGGCAGTTAAAAGGAACACATATACCTTCAACACTTGTCACATATTTGGAGAAAACAATAAACTGGCTTTGGAAGTATTTATTACTGAAGTGATTATTTCATGAAACTTAACCTCAGGAAATTGCACTTTTTTCAATTTTAATATAATGTGTTATGTAATTGCCACACTTTATTTGAGGTACTTAAACGTGAAAATAAGACAAAAGAATTCCATACTTTTGTCTTTTAGATATATTAAGCTTTGAGTTGAGGAAGAAAAGTGTGTGATATATGCTCAGATTGTATATAATTTTGAGTAATCTTTATCTTCTTTAGGCTACTTATAGTATGAAAAAGTAATATAGGTCTTAAATTTGGAGAAAGCAGGAACAAGAAAACTTAGGGCATCTCTTCAAAAAAATGAAGAATTCAGTAATAGTAATTTTGAAGATAACTTATCATTTATAACAAAGAAACACATACTTCATATTTATAAAATATGTAAATCTAAAGAGATGCTTAAAAAAAGAGATACTTGATCTGTTGTATAATGTATGGTCCCTGACTAATTGGATTTTATAGCATAAATAGCAAATATCATAGAATGACCATATTCAAATATTTAGAATATGAATTATTAAATAATGGCCTTATTTCCAAAGCAAAGCTAGTTTAGAGAAGCTAACAAAACCAACAACACTGAAATGCTCAATCACTTATTATTATTATTATTATTAATTTTTTAAAATTTATGTATTTGGTACAAGGTCTCATTATCCAGCTCAGACTTGTAGTGATCCTCCTGTTTTCAGCCTCCCCAGTTCTGGGATTGCAGGAGTGCACCACCATGCCCAGACTAGGTAGCTGGCTCAGTGTGCCCCCAGGGGCAAGGCTAGCACTGCATGCTGGACAAGGAATTGAACCCTAGTGCCTCTGCCTGCCAAAGCAGGTGATTAGTCCACTGAGCTATCTCACCAGCCCTTTCAACCACTTACATTATAAAGAATATAAATATGAGTAATGATCATAAAACAAGAACCTCTTCCTCAGTTTGTTCAATTTATGTTCTTATTTCTAACAGTACAATAGAACTTCCAAACAGATGAAGTGGGTTTTAACAGACATAGTTTGAAAGCAGAGAGTTTTAGTTACACTCTTATATGTAAAGAAAGACACTACGTATCATCCATCTGCATAAATCTTATTCCCCTGGCAGTTGTCCTGAATCATCTAGTTGCTTCCTAAGGTTGTTCTTACCCCTGGGATTACTGAGGCTCACTCTGGGGCACAGCAAGTGCCCTTGTGAAAAGGTGGTCTCCAGGCCTTAAGCCACCATCCTCCAATACTGCAGGGCCTCTGATTCTGATTGCGCTGTTAGTCTTCTGCTCATGGAGTGAGCACTTTACAGTGCCCATCTGAACTCCTAGGAGAAGCAGCATGAACAGTTCTTTTCCATAAAACCCCTATCCATTCAACAAATTCAGTTTACTAAGTTTACTAAGGGGGCTAAGCCGGTCCCTATGGTTTTATGCCATTTCCAAGTTGACAACAAAATAGAAATCCAAAGCTGAAATGCTTAAAGTCATATAAAGTGAAAACATAGTGCAAAATGATTTGCAGAGAGGGAGCAAAGCAAAAGCAATTTTAGACTGTTTTCCTTCTAATGCCAGTATTTTGTGAACACATGCTCAGTGTAAGTATGTTAGAATTTGACTCTTAATTTTCAGAAATAAATTGCTGATAACATGTAGACTTTTTTTTTGTGTGTGAAAAGACATTTGTTAACTGTCCTATATTAATTAAAGTGCTGTATTTTTGGTGGCTAATATTCCTTTGCCTGTAAAAACATCATCTACTTCTAGAAGTATCAATACACTAAATACCTTCCAGAATTTCAACTTGCTGGTGAACTAGAATCAGATCTACCTATTGAAAGAAAAAGAAAATTAAGTGCATATAATCAATTATTAATACTTAACATTATCAATATTCAATATATTACACTTTAGTAAAAAATTAAATTTAACACTTGAATAGGTAAAATATTTATTGAAACATTCTACTTAATATAAGAAAATTTAGGGCCAGAGAGATGGCTCAGTAGAATAAGTGCTTTCCTGGCAAGTGCAAGGGCCTGAGTTCAATCCCTGGCTCTGCCAAAAAAAAAAAAAAAGAAAAGGAAAATTTAAGTCAATAAAGCTAATTTACAAGTGGAATTCGTACAACAATGTTATTTCTCCTAAGGCCTTAGGAAATGTTCATAACTTTTACAATTCCAATGTTAAGTGTACTTGGCTTCAACAATGGTATTAGGTAGTAATTTCCTCTAAGTAGTATACAAGGTCCTGATTTTAAAAATATGTGTTTCAGAGTATTTCTCAAAGAATATAATTATGGCTAAAATTGTTATACTTTATCCTGTTTGAGTGGAAAATTAAGTCAGTAGAGTGTGCCAAAGAGCACCTGATTCATTAAAAACAATTTACATATCATAAAACTTTTCTTTGTATGTTTATAGTTGGGTACACAGAACTTGAGTGTTTTCTCTCTCATTTCTTACACCAAAGAATGTTAAACTTCACATGCCAAAATTCCTATAATTTACTAAAGCAAAAGAGTAGTCTTCATTCCTCATTAGGAGTTTAGTATTTATAAAATTAAAGTTGTAAAGAAAAAAGCAAGACTATAAATATTTTATCAGTTATTAAACTGAGCCAACTTATGCATGAAATATTAACTCTTTATGAGATACCACTATTTGAACTTAACTGATAAATTTCTTTCACATTTTCAGAAACTATTAAGTTTTGGGATAAAAACACTGGGTTTAATTCCAAAGTCCAACCTAAAAATCCAGTCTCACTGTCTTAGATGTTTGACCCTGGGTGGGACATGCAAAGTCTGAAACAAGATGATAGTTATATTATGAAAATGTCAGAGATCTTATGGAAGGTGTACACAGGATAATATAGTATTGTGCTCGTGACAAAAACTGGAAAACGTTGCTTAATGAGTATTCTTTATTGGCTATTATCAGAAAGAAATCAAAATAATAAAAACCACAATTGTCTCATACATTTGTGTTTGGCTTAAAAAAAAACATGAATGTGACCTAGAAGAATTAGAGCACTCTGTTGCCTGAAAATGCTGCTCTGCCATTTCAGAAGTTTATTCCTTATTCCTTTATTCCAGTTAAGCAATGTGAAAGCACAGTTGGGTCATATTTATGAGTATTTTATGTACTTGACATTACCTGATCTAACCATTCCAGCCCAGGTGGGCCATCCCATGGACATAGTGGATTTGGCATCCGTGGTACTGCTCCAAGTGGATTTGGACAATTATATTTTGGCTGACTTTGGATAGGAAGCCTGTCTTGGATAGCACCAGGAAAGCCAGCTTCTGGGATCAAGGAGTCAGTCTGGGGACTCTGAGAAGCACCCTGGGAGTCAAGATAGCCAGCCTGGGGATCTTGATTAGCACCACTGAGACCAGAGCAGCTGGTCTGGGGACCTAACTGTGGAGGCAGTGGCTGAGTGTCACCAGGCTGGTGAACTTGGCTGGCATTCTGGGAATGGGAGTAGTCAGTATTTCTTGGAGACCCTGAAATAGGAACAAGTGAAATAATTTAAATCTGGAGATATTGGGATTAACTAAGTATCCTACTTGACTCAGCTCATTTGGGGCTTCATCCCATGCTATGTTACAATCTTACAACTCTTACACATTAAAAGACCAATATGATATTTAGTTAGGATTTTATTATTTATTTACTTTTTTTTGTATTTTTAAAGAGGGATCTATAGGGTGTTCAGGGTCTCACTACTAGATCAGGCTCATAGTGATCCACCTGTTTACAGCCTCCCAAGAGCTGGGATTACAGGCATGCACCACCATGCCCAATCTCAATTGCCATCTGAGCATGCCCCAGGGGTGGGGCTGGCACAGCAGACCCAGGGATCGAACCCCTGACCCCTGAGCCTGCTTGCAGGCTCTTTAATCTGCTGAGCTATTTGGCCAGCCCAGGTTAGGAATTTTAGTTTTAAAACTTAACAGCCTATGTTCCCTGGAAAACAAATTTGAGAAACAAGGGAGGAAAATGTTGTAAGAGTCAAAAATGTTTAATGGTTAAGAAGCAGATTGGAGAAAAAAAACTTAATAAGCGTATGTTTTACATTTCTCTGTAAATGTGTGAATACAATTAAACTTCCAAAGTTTATTTACAGAGTAGTAATTCCATAGAAATGGAATACATTTTTAAAATTTTATTTTAAAGACTAGAAACAAAAACAAAGGCCAATTCAAATAGCAAAAGCAAAGACAGAGTAACATAAAACAATACATATGGTACAGAATTTTAAAACAAGAATGAAAAATTAGCAATAGTTGTTATATTATATATTTTTATTGTCAGATCTGTTGCTCAGATTAATAGATATAGGTATGCAAGATTGGTCAGATAATTAACCAATACTTGCTTTCAATAAACCTTAATTTTTTTTCCTTATCCTTTTTACTTTTAATTTTTAATTAAGCTAAATTAATTAATTATTTTTAATTGGAGGATTTTTTTTTTTTGCTAGCTCAGGCTGCCTTATTGGCCAGTCTAATGTGATTTGTGGAGCTGGGGATTGAACCGCAGTCCTCTGTGCTTGATTGAGTTCTGCAAAGCAGGTGCTTTAATCAACTCAGCTAACCAACAAAGCACCCATTATTTATTTTACAGAGATTATAATAATAATTGATAAGACATTAGAAATGGTACATATTTACATGAGCAAAATGAGAGGCATACAACCGCGGTTTCTGTATTGCACACTGCTGTCTTTGATGTAATTGCTCAGATTACAGATATTAGCATATAGAGCTAAAGTGGAAATTTTAAACATTAACTACTACTTCTATAAAACTGATGGAAATTAGTACTGAAATCATCCCAGCTAACCTGTATACACACTCGCATGTTTTCCCCTTCCTTTATTTCCTATCTTTTCTCAATTTCCCTCATTTTCTTTGTTTATTCCTTATGTTCGGTTTCTTTCCATTTTACCATATCTACTGTATCTTTCAGGTTCTTGCACTAGGGAGACAATATGATATTTACACATATGGGTTTGATTTATTTCACTTATGAGTATGGACTTGAGTTGCATCCATTTACCTGGGAAGGCCTCAAGTTTTTCTTTCTTTATAGCAGAGTAATACTCTATTGTATACAAATATCACATCTTTTTTAAATCCAAGGAATGGAATACATATGAAAGCAGTTTCACAAATGTTTTAACACTGAAAATCATGCCAAATTTAAAATTTAAAGTAAGAATGTAAGCGTGTGCTATAAAGATGTACTAATAAAAGTAAAAACATTTAAAATAGGCAACATATCCTTTTAAATGGGACAGATACAAAAAATTCATATACCTTTCAGAACTAAGGCTAATAGCTGACTGAATTATACAGTAATGCTCTTCAATAGCTTTTTAAAATCTATTTCTTCTACAGTGAATAAATATTTATAGTGATAAATATACCAATGACTCTTGAATTAGGGTTTATAGGTATCAACAAGGTTACCTTCTATCGTCAGGCTCATGGTCAACTCTGGAAGACAAAAAACAGAAATAGTGCCTATCAGTGTGGTAGAGAAAATACATTGGGGAGATAACTTGGTTGGAAGCAGCAAGTTAGAGGACTTTTCTTTTGTCTTTTCCAGCAGTACCAGGGATTGAACTCAGGATCTTGTACTTGCCAGGCAAGCACTTATTCTACTGAGCTATTTCCCTGGCCCAGGAAGCAGCAACTTTAGATATAATTTAGCTTGTGACCAAAAAAATAATAAGGAAAGGGCTTACATAAATATCTAGTAAGAAATGTTGTAGGAAGAAACAAGAGCTAGTGTAAAGACCCTGACGCTGGGAGTGAATTTGGCACGTTAGCAAGCAGGAACGTCGAGAGAGAGGAAGACTAGGAAAGGCGCTCAGCAAAGTGACAGGAAACAGTTCATCTCCGGGAGCCCTTGAAAGGAGTTGTAGTTTGTTCCAAATGTGACAGGCAGGCAGGCATTGGAGGATTCTGAGCAGAAGAGTGAATTCCATGATGCCACTTATATTCTATGAATTTTTTTTTTGAAGTGCTGAGCACTGTGATTAATGATGAAAAACAGGGAAGCTATTCCTGTTCTCACTGCCATACGCAGAGGCACAACACTACGTTCACCCTTTCTCTACCCTATCAGTGTGATTTTAAAATTAGTATTGGAGAAAAATACTTTGATGTTAGGGACCTAAGTTTTATGACTGTGTATGTCACAGGCAGCTATTAAGATGAGGAGAGGAAATTCATGATCGGATCAAAACTGTCCCCCAAAAGGCTCAGGTGTTTAGAGGTGGGCTTTCAGCATCTGAAGGCAGTGGCTACATCCACAAAAGGACCCACTGGTGGTCTCATAGCCGTATGGACTGTTGGGAGGGGGGCTCCCTAGAGGACAGCAGGCCACAGCAGGAGGAACGGGCAGGACCTACTTCCTCCTTAGCCCCTTGTTCTCTACCTGCTTCCCGGCCAGCGCAAGCAACTTTGCTCTGCTCTGCTCCTGCTGCTACCGTGCTCCATCTTTCCCCCATACCCAAGTAGCAGAACCAGTGGACAGAAACTGGAGCCCTGAAACCAAGAGCCGAAACATTTCTTTCTCCCTGAAGCTGACTTTCGTAGGCATTTTGCTATAGGAACTGAACAGTAACACAGAGGGGAAAGCAAGAGAGCTCGAGGCGCTTCCCTTCTGTCCTTCAGCAGAGATCTGATCTGATCTACAAAGGAACTGAAGGGACCAGGGGCAAAGAACACTTCACACACAAATCCTGGTTTGTTGACATACACAGGTCTTAACAAATCAGAAGAATGTCCAGACAAGCTGAACTGTAGCAAGGCGGCCCTCAGAAGCAGTTCAAGGTAAAGGAAGCCCACCACCCTGGGTGGACGGAGAGACCAGCAGTCGTCACGGAGACCAGCGACGTGGACGTGCCTGATGCTGCAGTGAGAAGCAGGCAGCTGGGTGCTGGAGCGCCCTGCCAATAGAAGCCCAGTCAGGGCCCCAGACCCGCAGGCCAAGACCAGCTCCACAGCAAGCGGAAATCCCATGGCAAGTTTGGGGTCCACGGCACGTCTCTGGGACCTGACTTGAACATTGTAACAGAGCTGTGAACACCAGAAGTAATCTACTGCTTTTATTCTCTTTGTTTGTCTGACTGGCGAACCTCTTCCTGTCTGATTAACTTTCATCTTGTTTTGTTTTGCTTTTGGGGGTTATAGGATTAATTATTGCGAAGAGCAAATAAGTGAACAGGCAGATGGTCAAGTAGAAAAAGTAGGTTAGAAATATAAGCAGATTTCTATATTCTTGAAATACAATCTAAAACAGCTTGTACACAGCACAAAGACTAACCTATTGCCTTGAAGATACGTTATTTTCACATTTTACGTGTATATGTGCATAGGTTTACATTTTAGGTATATTTATTAATATATTTATACATTTTATTCCTGTTAATTACATATATAAATGTGAATACATAATTTTATACTCAAAACTGAGTAGCTAAATTTGACTGTGACCACTTTCAAATTAATTTTTCTAAATGTGGTGAAAGTTGCTAACATACAAAACAGTTTAATTGTATATAAACATAGATAGATAGACAGACAGACAGACAGACAGACAGACAGACAGATATAGATACACATTTTTTTTGTTCTGTTTTGTTTTGTTTTTGGTCCTCTCATGATGCCTTAAGGGCAGTCCTTGGAAGTCATGAGAATCTGGGCATTTGAACCAGAGAATTCTGAGGCTGACTCCTTTGCTTGAGCAGTCACTTAAACAACTGAGCTAGTGGAGAGGACCCCTAAATTTATATTTTAAAAGCAGTAATTAAGAGAAGATCCAAAATCTCTATGTGGGAAAACTAAGGAGTTTGGCTCTCAGGATTATCTAAGATATCAGTCAAGCTGGATGATGTAGTGAGAGATGAATCTTTTTCAATATCTCAACAAAGATTAAAAAAAACAAAGATCATTTAAAACTGGAATTTGGTTTTTGATATTGTCATGATGCATAGTATTTCTCTTTTGAGTACTTTAAATTACCAATAAACCAAAACATTTATTACATGGTTGTTACATAAATATTTGCTTTAAAATTTTAAGTGAAAAAGTGAGAATATTATGGTTGGTATTATTTAAACCTATTTAACACTGAAAGGTCAAGAAACAAATGCTTAAATTATGTTGTGATTTAAACAGTTCATAGGGATGGCCAGATAGCTCAGTGGACTAAAGCACCTGCTTAGGCAGAGCACAGTGGCCAGGGTTTGATCCCTGGCCTGCTGTGCCAGCTCTGCCCCCGGGGTGCACTGAGTTGGAGATTGAGACGGCAAGGTGGTGCACGCCTATAATCCAGTGCTTGGGAGGCTGAAAATGGGAGGATCACTACAAGTCCAATCTACATAGTAAAACGCTGTATACCCTGTAGACTCTGTCCTAAATTCATTAAAAAAGTAATAAAAATAATATGAATAAATAATAAAAATAATTTTAAGAATAATAAAAAATAAACAATTCACAAAAATAAGAGTTGATCTCATCAAAGGTCAATGAATTTATAGGTCAAGTATGACTCTTGAAACAAGATACTCCATAAACATGAAGTCACACACATGGACTCATCCTTTTTATTCATCTAGGCTAGCTTTACACAGTCAATTAAGTCTGTTGGGCTAGAATTCACAAATTAATGTTATGCATCATGTCAAGTACACATTAAGTATCTAATGTGAGGGTCTAAGATCCTGCCTGAGGAGTCCCAACTGAGAAGGCACTTAGTAATCGCTTTCTTTGGAATTAGAGATCAACTGCTCCTTGGCAGAAATGCTACCAAGACAAACTAAATCCTCTACAACCTCTATAACATTCTCCCTGTTCATGGTTGCACTTTTCTTTCTGTCTGATTACATTACCTGAGTTTTAAAATATAAATGACTGAAGATAAGCTCATACTGGTGACACTGTTTCAGAATTATGTGCCTTTAATCCCAGCACTCAGGAGACTGAGGCAGGAGGAGCTTTGTGAGTTAGAGACCTACTTAGGCTATAAAGTGAGCTTAAGGCCAGCCTGAGCTGCATAGTGACAGCTGGGTTCTAACTGTACAGAAGGTTTTATGTACAACAATTACATAGTTGCACAAGCACTGAAAATGGCATTTACTAACTTCACATAAGAATTAAGAATTGTAAACACTGGGCCAGGAATATACCTCAGTGCAGAATCTGCCTGGCAAATGTGAGGTCATGAGTTCCCTTCCTGGTAAACTGGGGGGGAAGGGAGGGAGGGAAGGAGAGAGAGAGAGGGGGAGGGGGGGGAGAGAGAGACAGAGACAGAGACAGAGAGACAGAGACAGAGACAGAGACAGAGACAGAGACAGAGAGAGAACATTAGTGAAAATGTATAATTCCAGCTTTTCAACTCATTCTACATTAAAGAAAAGAAAACCTATTGATTCATCTCTTGGTATCATGAAGTATTTCTTATTGTTTTCAAAAAGTTTTTCTGGGAAGTATAAAAATACTATGCCTATAAAATTGGATCTCCTCAATTTGTGTTCTTTGTCAGAATCTACTTGTTACTTGCCCAAGAATGAAAGCACCCCTCTCCTGTTTGCTTTATCAAAACATAAGATAAACTGGGTCACATTCTTCTCCAGCATCAAGGTGGCAATGTATGTTGTGAGACATCTTCGCTCTACACGCATGCTTTGAGAGCAACCACCAGAATGTTGGGTTTCTAACTTCTTCCAGTAAGTGAGAATGAAAAGGGGAATTGGGAGGTCAGGAGAGAAAGTAATATTTTTTGATACGTCATAAATCAATTAAATTTCCTGTACTTCTACTTATGTTTTAGGTTAATTGTGTGTATTCTGAAAAGTTACTAACACTTTTTAGAAGGCTCATATCCTGAATGTGGTTTGTGTAATGCCTAACAAAATGAAAACATTTTTCTTTACGGAAATGGGCGAAGGTGAGCATTTGATCAGACCCGCAGACATACCATCACATGCGAGTTAGAAGTGCTCCGAAGCTGAGTACAGAGTGAACATACCTTGAAATGGGAAATCCTCCATGCCATCCATTTCTATATTTTAGGCTCAACAAAACAAAACAAATATGCTTAAGACCAGCTTGGAATTGGGTCTTATCTCACACTGAGCCTTGAATAAAAGTATAGGTCATACATGAACTGGAACAATCTGAGACAGGAGTGATCAGGTGTTCCACAAAACTGACAGTGAGAAAATGCTTATAAAGCCATTTCATGTAATTTGATTGCATTATATTTCTGCAAAGCAGTGCTCCCTCACACATGAAGCGTCCAGTGCT
The DNA here is from genome assembly GCF_000260255.1 of Octodon degus. NCBI lineage: Eukaryota > Metazoa > Chordata > Mammalia > Rodentia > Octodontidae > Octodon > Octodon degus. The sequence continues at coordinate 13,956,210 of NW_004524604.1, read as the reverse complement.
CCTTCACAAATGAGTTATTTCATTTCCTCCTTGTAAATGAGGAAATTACCTACAGAGAAAAACGAGAGGATGTGGAATGCCACACAGCTCACTAACTAATTGAATTAAGATGATTCATGATTTATAACCTTTATATTCATGTTCTATTTCACTGGAAAAAAGAATTGACAGCTTTCAGTAAAATTGGTCAGAGACAATGCTTATAGTATCCCCTTATGTAAAGCAGAAAAGTGTTGAATTTAAATCTACTCTTGTGGCTACATATGTTTACTAAGCTACGTAAGAATTTTTTCTAGGCATGTATTAATAATAAGGTGGGAAAAAACAAAGAAAAATTGTTACTATTTATTACTTAAAGTGCTGGCTTTTAAGTTGAGAATTATTTAATATAGTGCTGTTCTAAACATGCATGCACATGTATACATAGCAATATAGCTATTTGCTATATAAATATTTACTTCATATATGATTTTTATGGTTTTCAAGAAGTATTCATTAAAGGTACAGAACATATAAGGTCTGTACTGCACATTGGAGGACTGCTCCAAGGTACCCAGGAGATGAGACAGTTAAGATAATTAAATCATATATATATATATATATATATATATATATATTATGCTCCACTACTGTAAGTTATAGGATGCCATAAGAAAGAGTTTAGTGGTCACAATGGAAGTGAAATTGATGGGAAAGTCAAGTACGAGTTTTTAAAATCTGCAAACTCCCAGAGGTCTTGGTATATGTGTTTGGTTGGGTGGGAGGCTGACATGGAATATTTTAATTTTTTGGGTTTTTTTGGTGGAACTGGGGATTGAACTCAGGCCCTTGTACTTGCCAGGCAAGCACTTATTCTACTGAGCTATCTCCCCAACCCCATGGAATATTTTAGACAAGGGAAATGTTGCAGGTAAAAGTCTTGAGGATGAAGACAACTTTTCCCTGTCAATGAAATAAATGCTATTTTGGGGGTACAGAGCACAGGAAGGGCATATTCTGAGAGATGAGGATGGAGAACTGTGCCGGAGTCAGTTCACATAACTTTAATGTCTCTTTGTCTCTAAGACAAGCTCCTTTAGAGACAACCTTTAACTCACCTATTTTATTCACCACTTTTCCATCCAAATTCAGATACCTATTCATTTTTAATTATTAAACCTTTCAATTGTTCAAAGCTTGCAACTGTCTAGAATGCCAGCATGACATTAAGAGAAAATTCAGCAGTTAGCACTGTAAGAGAAAGCCCCAATTTTCCAACACTTCCCACCTCAACCCAGAAGAAAATGGAAGAAAAGATAACTCCTCCTGACCTGGACAGCAACCATGTCCAGAAAACAAGAACAACAGTTCCCATAAGACTGCAAGGTAACCAGATAGTGAGCTAGATGAAGCAAGGACTTCATATGTGAAATAACCAAATATAGCTTTCATTAAGCACTTCCTGCAGGGCTAGGCACTTCAGTAGAAACTTACGTTACTACACATAAGTCTTAGGACTTGTGTCTCCTGCATCACATAATTTCAGAGGTAAGGCAATCTGAAAAAATAGTGGGAGGCAGGACTTAGACTCCAGCAGCCTGACTGCAACGCATCTTCACTAGGCCATCTTCCCCTCTGCCTTCTTGTGCCTCCCCCTGGTATTCTAGAATGCCAAGCATTGTGTGTGTTCCAGTCATAATTCCAATTAATATTTAACATCAGTGACAGTGGAATGCACTATTTGCTGCTTCTAATCATCAACGATGCTGGAAAGAACTAGGGCCTCAGTTTCCGCCCATGATTTGGGGCTGCCTTTTGAGTTATGAAGCTGTGCAGCCAGATGAAAGCAGGACCCTAAGTTCTAGCCCTTACACTATATCCTACCAAGGGATAGGTTGACCCACACTTTAGAACCTCTCCTGTTTGAGTGCCATGAAGGGAGAAGGAATGGTGTGTCTTTTCCACAGAAGGATGTCAGGTACAGACAACCTCATAAATCCTGTCGGTGCAGACACCCTTACATGTCTTTGCTGGAATCGAAACAGGCAATACATAGTCTTCTAAGGAATATGACCAACCTCAGAATCTGCCACAGCCAAATGTTTGTGAAAAAGTGTAAAAACTAATATAAAAAATTAAATACATTGCCAATGAGTGACTTAATTACTGCCACTTAATTATTATTGCTCAACTATTGATTAAATTAGATAGCTTATTTCCAAAATTGTTAAATTTGGGCTTACACAGTAACAAAATTTTATTTCAGCCTCTTGAAGAATCAAAATAGAAGATCCTATAGTTCTGGCATCTGTTAAATTTCAAATATTGTTTCAGATGGTGAAAGCAAACTGAAACATGTTTCCCTTTTCTTATTCATTTTAATGAGAAAAAAGATAAAATAGCAATGAAACAGTTTCAAAACAGTTTAGTAGGACAGTTACAATAATTAATACATTGCATACTGTTGTCTTCATAGTATTTATTCAGAGGACAAGATGTAGACATGATATCTTATCTAAATGATATTAGTACCAACCTTCTCAATGAACTAAGAGAAAACAGCTGTATATCTGTCCTAACTCTCTTGTATATACATATTTTTTTCACAAAAAAGTTCCTTTGTTTATATCCCCTTTTTTTGTTTTGTTTTGTCAGAGATGGGTACTCTATTGCAATTAGAGAAGCTTTATTTGGATAAGTCTGTCATATTTGATGCCAGTCCAAAGAATGTAGGTACTTGAACTCAGCAAAATAACCCAATATGGTCCAATAGTCTATAATAGTAGTGAGTTATCAGCTCAACTGGCAATTGTTTGAAGTTGTTGACTTGATCCTTTTACAGCTCAGCATTTTAATATAGCTTTACTTTTTATGCCTCATGGTTATACTTTTCTGCTGGATGGTTAAGACCAAGTTAAAGCAAGACTTATATAACTAAAAATGTGACTTTTGTCTCTGACAAGGTTAGTCAAATCCCCTCAGGATTTACCCTGGAACCATGTACAGCACCTTGTGGCTCTTTTGTCAGTGTCAGCCATCTGAATGAGTCACAGCCATTGCTTGAACAATTTGCTCTCTGTGAAAGCCTGAGATAATTTTTTTCTCTCTAGGTAATTCTCCTTAGACACACTATATATTGCTGATCCCTTTCCTCTGTGGCGCCATAATCTCCTTGATCAGAAAATTTGAGACACTACTTAGTTACAGGATGTCACAGCAGACGTTCTCTTATGTCCTGAGTCCTCACTGACCTTGAAGGACTAGAGTCAAAATATTAGCTAGCTTTTTAACCCATCTCTCTCTCTAGTCCTAATGTTAAAAAATAAAAATTTCAGTTTGAAAAAAGAAAAAGAAATGGACATTTCTTTGTAAAAATAAAATCTAAGGGCTGGGGAGATGGTTCAGTAGAATAAGCGCTTCTCTGGCAAGTGCAAAGGCCTGAGTTCACATAACTTTAAGCCTTTTAATTGTTCAAAGCCTGCAAATGTCTAGAATGTCAGTACAACATTATAAGAAAATTCAGCAGTTAGGAATGTAAGAGAAGGCCTCAATTTTCCAACACTTCCCATCTCAAACCAGAAAAACCAATCAATCCCCAAATTTAATCCCTGGTTCTGCAAAAAAACAAAAAAACAACAACAACAAAAAACATGCACTTTCACATCTAATAGTATAAAGTGTTATGTGATGAACAGTTTCTGTGCTTTTGAATTGCATAATCTCAATAATATAAATCATAAAATATTTTAAAAACTTGGAATACAAATTGTTAAAAAACAAAGTGCTCCTTTCTGGAGAAAACCGAGTTGACAGAAATGTAACTGAACCATGACAATATAATCTGATGAAATTCATTGTCATTGAAATGTAATAGTTGACAGTTGTAGTAATTGAATAAAAATCCTTCTCTGCTTGGACAATTTATTTTCTAATATCTCTCAGTAGAAAGAAACTTTCCAAACCAGTGAAAATGGCCTTAAGAGATACAGCGTACAAGCCGGCATTGCTTCAGCACTGCCGTGGCTGAGAAGCTCGCTGGAGCCCCGCTCCTCTCACAGCTTGCCAAGCATCTATGGTAGCCACAGTGACATCTGCCTGGACCAGGCCCACGCGGAGGAGGAGAAGCGCTCTCACAGGGAGCTGGACTGCCGGCTGCCGACTGCGGGCAGGACCTGTGTGGTGTGGGGCCCTGCAGTCCAGCAGGAATGCTCTGCCCAGGGAATGCCTACATTACAGGGATCGTCCGAATACCCAAGGGACACTGAGTACAGAGGGAAATTTCCATAATATCTTCACCCAAGTGATTGCTTCCTTTGGAAATGCATGAAGGGAAGTGAACTGTCTCATGTGGTTTTGTGCCAGTCTCCAGCGGAAATGTGAGCTTGGTAGAAAATATCTGGTGTTAAAAGTCAGGCAATGCAGGGGCTGGAGAGATGGCTCAGTGGTCTAAAGCACCTACTTGAAACAAGCTTGGCAAAGCACAGGGACCGCGGTTTGATCCCCAGCACCACATGCCAGCCAGACCCGCCCCCTGGTGGGCTGAGCTGGCCACACACACACACAATAAATAAATGTAATAAATAAAAAAATAAATAAATATTTAAAAAAAAAAGTCAGGCAATGCAGTTCAAACCTTTAAATTGATTTGTAGAGAGGAGAAAAATTGTTTAACTTGGTTTCTTCTAAGTTAATGCCCGTATCATGAGAGTAGACATCCAGCATAATAAGTACTATCATACTTAAATTTGGGGGTAGTCTTTATTTATTTATTTGGCACAAGGTCTTGCTATGCAGCTTGGACTCATAGGGATCCTCCTGTCTCAGCCTCCCCAGGGCTGGGATTACAGGCATGCACCATAATGCCTGGTTTCGGTGGCTGGCATGGAGTACCCTTGTTCCAGGGCCAGCATGACATGTGGTACCGGGGATTGAACCCGGGTCTTTGTGCTTGCCAGGCAGACACTTAAACTGCTGAGTTATCTTTCCAGCCCCAGTATTTTAATATTTGACTGCTGACAATGTTCGTGTATTTTTTTTTTTTTTTTTTTCAGAACCGGGGATTGAACTCAGGCCCTTGCGCTTGCCAGGCAAGTGCTTATTCTACTGAGCTCTCTCCCCAGCTTCTCTTGTATTCGTTATCCTGAAGAGATACATTTGAAAGTAACCTGGTTAACTTTCCCTCTGGAGTGAGAGTGCTTTATTTTTGTGGATGATATGCTTTTTACTGTATGGATCTCTTTTCTTTCTTCAAGTATGATGATTGTATTGAATACATACTTTATAAGTTTGCTTATGAATTCATATTAGATATTTTATAGTAAAAATATTCAGTTGAATTTTAAACTTTTTAGCCAACTAAATATTCTTACTTTATTTTTTAATGCTACATATCTTCAAATACCATTTATCAACATTATGAAAATTTTATTATATTTTATAACATTTTGTAGCAAAACTAAGCATGTTTTTAGTTGAAAAATATATCCTTTGAGAATATTTGCTATTTAATTAAGACAAGCTTGTTTTAACCATTTCTTTTCCAAAAAATGGTTTATTATTCCTGCAGGACATGCCTCTCCTGGAGTTCACATCCCAATAAATAAATATTTGTCAATAAGTAAAGTGGTCTGCAAGTAATCCCCCTATCTAGGGACTAAGGTTCAGTCTTCACTAAGAGAGTGGATAAGAAATACCAAGGTTTGAGATCACCCCCAATTCCAGGAAAGCTGGTCCCTGATTCCCTGAAAGGTTCAACCTGAGTGTCCTGTGAGCAGCAGGTGGATAGGGAAAGCTTTTTAGTTTTTCAGACATCTATTACATTTTGCCTTACTTTTAACACCAGTTTAATGCCAAATGTAGACTTCTTTGAGGATCTTCTGCATTCTGATGTACATCCATCGTTCATTCTACTACTAGCAATGAATGCAGCCTGGTCCATAATCTTGAATATTGTGAATGGATTATCAACAAACCCAGGCACACAGGCATCCTAGCATATGCCAATTTTAATTGCTTTGGTTCTATACCAAGGAATGGTATAGTTGGATCAAATATAGCTCTGTTTTAGTTCTGTGAGCAACTCCCACAGTAATTTTCCATAGCGACTGTGTAACTTACATTCCTACTTACAGTATAGACTTGCCCTCACTCCATTCTGGTCAGCATCAATTGGTTTGTATCCTTCACTGTAGCTGTTCTGACCAGGATGAGATGGAATTACAATGTAGTTTTGTGTGTTTCCCCAAAATTTTTCATATACTTATTGGTCTTACTCCTTTTGGAAGGCATCTATTCAATTTACTTATCTATTTATTGACTGGATTATTCTCTTAGTATTAAGTTTATTGATTTCTTCAGATCTACTTTTAGTCTTCCACAGATAGCTATGTAGTTTTCCTAGCACATTTATAAAAGAGGCAGTCTCAGCTAACATGTTTTTAGCCCCTTTGCCATACAATCCAGATAGCTGTAGTGTGTGGTTTTGTTTCTGTGTCTTCTGTTCTTTAGAAGCTGTCAGATGGCCCATGACAGGGGCATGTTCTCACCTTTGAGAGAGGTCTAATGATGGAGAAATTCACGAACGTTGTGATACTTGGACCTAAAGGGCAGCCAAACTAAAAATTGAAGTTCTAAGGGAACCTTGTGGCCCGGCTCCCTTGCTTTGAGCTGGAACTAGAGAAAAGTTAGACTGACTCTCAGTTCACATCACTGTGCTTATTTCTGGAAATTCCCAGTCCTATGGATTGATCTGTACAAAATGGAGAGCAAGTTAAGAAGGACTGACACAGCCACGCATCCACACCCTTGCCTCGAGAGTGCCTTCTGAGCATGCGCACAGCATTTTCTCGTCCTGTGAGCGGACAGTATTTCTGTCTTGCACAGAGATTTCAGGAAAAAAAAAAATTAAGGAGACTCTGAGACTGTGTTCATTTCTTCATGCTTGCTCTTTGTTCATCTTACCCGATTATCTCAAGCCCTTAACTACAGGTTAGTGAGGAAGTGTGTTTGTTGGCAATCTACTGCAAAATAAAATTTCAGTCCTCACTTTCCTGCAGCTTTTAGCAATTGCATAAAATATCAAGCATTAAAAATGGTGTATCGCAAGCTCTGGGGCAGTTTTTTTTTTTTTTTTTTTTTTTTTTTTTTTAAATATTTAGGACAGAGTCTACAGGGTCTCACTATGCAGATCCTACTCTCCTGTTTTCCGCCTCCCAATCACTGGGATTACAGGCATGCGCCACCACACCCCTTCTCAATTGCCATCTCGGTGTGCCCTGGTGGCAGATTCAACATGGCATGCTGGGGATTGAACCCCAGCCACTGCATCTGCCTAAGCAGGTGCTTTAGTCTGCTGAGCTATCTGGCTGGCCCTTCTGGTACAAAATGTTAACTCATCTTTGTATCATGGGAGATGCTTAGGTAAATAACAGTGAATGCAGATAGTAGAAGATAATTATAGATACCAGTTATGACTAGGTGGCTAATTACAGACACAAGGAGTCTAGTGTTACAATCATCTTTTCCTCAGTTTGATATGTATGTTGCATGTGTATTTTTCTTGTTCTTTTAATTTCTTGTTTTTCTGGAATTTATAATGTCTTTTTAAAGATGACTTAGTACAGGGCCTATAGGGTCTCACTATGCAGTTCAGATCCGTAGTGATCCTCCTGTTTTCAGCCTCCCCAGTACTGGGATTACAGGTGTGTGCCACCACACCTGGACTCTGTCTCAGGTCAGTGTGCCTTGGAGCAGGGCTGGCATAGCACGCAGTCCTGGAAAATCGAATCCCATCCCTGCGCTTGTCTACGTAGGCACTCAGTCCACTGAGCTATCTTACCGGCCCTTAATTTCTCCTTTTATAACATAAAACATGATGTAAATTATATATAAATATACACATACATGTGTTTCTGTTCCTTTAGAGAATTCTATATAAGAACACATCAAATCCAAAGCAATATAAGCCAAATGGAGATACAATTAGGCTATGCTGAGCTGGGCACAGGCAGCCTTGTGCCTTACCTGGGTCGCAATGGATGAAAAGAAATAATCTTGGGTCACAAATAAACTATATAATATAGTTAATGTACAAAGTAACAGAAATATCATTTTTGTTATTACATCTTTTTGAAAGGAAGGCAAGTGCTCTACTAAGATTAGCTAATTAAGTTAACATGATAGCTAAATGAGTGATTCCATTGGCTCTAACTACAAAACAAAAGCCAGAGAGACTGCAGGGAAAGAGAACGTCATATTGATGCAGCGCCAGAAAACATAAAGTCTAATAGAATCATACTATGTTGTATCACTGCATCACAATTACCCCAGGACAAATACAGAAATTCAAATCACAAAAATCTGATTATTGTACAGTTTCCTAACTCTCTAAGTGAGCTCCTTGGTTGAAGTTGAGTCTTAAAAGCTTATAAATGTACAAGAACTTCTTTGGTAAAAATCTTTCCATCAGAAATTCTAAAGGTTCGATCCCTGGCAACACATGCTGTGTCGGCTCTGCTTCTGGGTGCACTGAACCGGTGACCAAGTCCAGGCATGGTGGCGGACACCTGCGATCCCAGTTCCGGGAGGCTGGAGCCAGGAGGATCACTGTAAGTCTGAGCTGAGTAGTGAGACCCTGTACCAAATACAGAAAGAAAGAAGGAAGGATGGAAGGAAGGAAGAAAGGAAGGAAGGAAGGAAGGAAGGAAGGAAGGAAGGAAGGAAGGAAGGAAGGAAGGGAAGGAAGGAAGAAAGAAAAAGAAAGATTCTAAATTTTCACTGTCACTCTGGGCTCTTTGATCATAATAAAATCCTGCCACCAAAGAGAGGGGCAAATAGTGCATGTGACATCCAGGTCTGGCTTCATATTACACTTGTTCAGTTAACATTCTAGGGGAAAGATGCTTAATTTTTTGAACCTAGTTTCAGGTCACAATTAAGCAGAGCAGAAATCTTTGCTTCTCCATTAAGGGCTACAAAAGGAGCTGGAGAGGATTAGCATTCACAGTCACAGTTACCTAGAAAGGGAGAACTGGAAATTGTCACCTGAGCAGAAGTAACAGGTAGCTTTCCTATACAAATCTATATCTGTATTGTAGGCTTAAGAAAACAACCATGGGGGAAATAATGTGAATTAGGATCAACTCGGAATAGCATCACAGAGTATTTTATATTAAACCTTGAATTAAAACATAGATAATATACCAAGAAGGACAAACTGAGACAGTATAAGGTGAATGCTCCACAAAACTAGGAAGACAAAGGCACAAGAGAAACAAAAACTAATCTACAGAGTAAGTTATTCTCATTTGACTGATTAGTCTCAGAAAGATTTTTCTATGCAGTACTCTCTCTCAAATTTCAGTTGTTCCCTTCCTTTTTTATAAATACATGAATAACGGGCTGGGGAGGTAGCCCCGCAGCCTAAGCACCTGCCTAGCAAGCCCAAGGACCCAAGTTCGATCCCTGGTACTGTATGCCCTACTGATCCATGGAGTCTGGGCTTGATGTTGCACACCTGTAATCCCAGTGCTGGGGAGACGGAGATAGGAGGATCACTAAGAGTCTGAGTTGTGTAGTGACATCCTGCACCAAATGCATAATTTAAAAAAAAAAGAATATATATATATATATATAAATAAGCCTATAAAAATAATGTGATTGCTTAATATTACACAGCTTGCTAGTTAAATCAATTATAGCACCTGCCTGGCAAGTCCTGAATTTGATTTCCAGTACAAAAATCAAACCAAAACAACTTTTTTCTGGGTTAAATCCCTGGTACCGAAAAACAAAACAAAAAAAAGAAAAAAAAAAAAAATCCTTTCTTGAGACTGGGCATGGTGGTGCGTGCCTGTAATCCCAGCTCTTGGGAGGCTGCACACAGGCACATCACTATGAGTCCAATCTATGTAATGAGACTTTGTAAACCCTGCGGACCCTTACTAAAAAATCCAGAAGAGAAAATGAACAAACAGAAAAACCTCTTTGGGCTGGGGATATAGCTCAAGAGCACAGTGCCTGGCTTGCAAGTATGAGGTTGTAAGTTTGATTCCTGGTACTAAATAAATAAATAAATATATTAATTAATTAAATGGACTAAAGTGATTCATGCCTCTGGAATACTTTCCAATTCCAACATTTGGTAAGATTTTTAAAGGTTATCTTTCTCACGTAAGACTAAAAATACTTAACTTTCAATTTATCTTTGGAACCATATATGTTTTACTCTGGCAACTCTTTCTCTAAAGACTTTTTAAAAACAAAAGTTTGAAAATGAAGGAAAAAAATGCATCATTGTTCATTAACCGAAGTTAATGAAATCCAGTAGAATACATTCACATAGTTGTATATATACACGTGTATACCACACATATATATTTCTATGTAAATGGTTACATAGTATAAAGACTGTGTTCTGGTTTTCATGGACTGCTGACTTAATCCCTATACCAGACACTAGCAAAAAGGGACAGACAGGGCTGGCCAGGTAGCTCAGCGGATTAAAGCACTTTCAAAGGCAGATCAGAGATCAGGGTTTGATCCCTGGTGTGCCATGCCGGCTTTGACCCTGGGGTGTGCTGAGTCAGCGATGGAAACTGGGCGTGTAATCCCAGTGCTTGGAAGGCTGAAAACAGGAGAATAACTATAAATTCAATCTGTGTAGTGAGACCCTGTATTGTGTACTAAATACAAAAAGAGACAGACAATTAAAAGAAATGTATTCCAATATTCTGCCTTAATTCTATATCACATATGTATAATGCATGAATAAAATGTAATTGTACTGACTATTACAAATGTATTAAGTTCTAGCTCAGCCACGTAAGTGCTTGCTTGGCAAGTGCAAGGTCCTGAGTTTAATGCCCAGTACAAAAAAAAAAGTGCCATAGGTATAGAGAGTAGTGGTGGCAGCAGTCATAAAAAAGATCTGAGTAAAAAAAAAAAAAAAGTATGCAATCAGCCAAGTCATCGAGTGCTGGGTGTGTGCAGTGGAGCATGGCAATTTCCTGGTCCTGAGAATAGAGAGTCACTGGTTAATTTACAGGAAAGAAAGACATCAGAGGTTACATAGCAGAAGGGGGAGCTAGCAGAGAGGGGCAGCTGGGCGGTGCGCAGGGAGGCCCAGCTCACACACCGTTCGAGGCTCTCTGCCTGTAAGTTCAGCTCCTTTGTAGGTCTGATCCATAATCCATCTATTTTTTGCACTACTTTTCTACCAGATATAGAAACCCATTCATGTCATTTTTCTTCTAATTGTTATTTCCTTGTGTTTGTTCATTGCACAAGGCCTCAGTAATGTTGGGAGTGTCATGGTTGCATGAAAACAAACTTCTGTGTTAAGGAAGGTCAGCCAGGATGAAGAAGCCCTGATCTGTCTAACATTTCTCATCAAACAAGGGTCACTTGCACTGACCAGCTATTTCAGCTTACTAGACCATAAGAGTTGGTGATTCCTGAAAAGGGGTCCTTTCCAGACTACCTGGAAGAACAGTACATAAGTAAGGCCACTTGGGATCCAAGGTACTGGACTGGAGGAAGTCAGGATTTTGTCAAATATCTGAAATAATGAAATCTGACTTTCTCTGATGAGTTTTTGTAGTCCCAAGTAATGCTCTGACACTTTACATAAACACATATATTTCTGGGTCTTTTTTTGTTTTGGTTTTTGGCACAGGGCCTCACGACATAGCTTGGACTCACAGTGATCTTCCTGTCTCATCCTCCCCAGTGCTGGGATTACAGGTGTACACCACCATGCCCAGACACCGTGGCTGGCTCAGCGCGTGGCATGTGGTCGGGGGAATCAATCCTGGGTCCTTGAGCTTGCCAAACAGGCACTGAGACCACCGAGCTATCTTCCCAGCCTCGTTTTTGGTTGTAACTCTTGCAATAATCATACAACTTCGGAAATGAGGCAATAAAAGTATTTGAAGAAACCAGATCTGAGGCCAAGGAAGGGATCCTGTGGCCTCAGGATTTGCACTCAGGCAGTCTGACTCTGGGCCCACCAAGCCATCTCCCCACGCCGCCCTTCCTGTATCTGGTGTCCCAGAATGCAGAGCGTAGCTTGGCCTCCAGCCAGAGAGTCAATTGACTCCTACGTTCCTCCTAGTGAAGCAGTAGGCCGCACCGGGCCGGCGAATACAAGGAGTAATAGGTCAGAGAGCAGTTTATTGCGGCGTCCTGGGATGCTAAAGTCCAACAGAGAGCCCAATACAAAGCCCTGTTTCAACTCCTACATTGTTTCATCCTACAGGGCAATTTTTCACTGGAACTGAGGACCAAGCAAGGCTACAGAAGCAAAAGCAATGATTAAAAGGAAAGGAACAATGATCAAGAACAAGGCAGGAACTTGGGGCAAGCCTTAGCAAGTGGGTTGGGGCCCACCGACGTTGACCTCAGAGCTGAGCCCCACATCGAGTACCACTGGGCCTCGGGGTCAGTTCCTCATGCCCTGAGCACACTCTGCTGCCCTAAATCGAGCACCCTTTCCCCGCACGCCACGTGCACACCCTGGAGGCCCTGCACAAACCGTGTTGCCACCAGAGGGCGACAGAGCAAGCCCTGCCGTGGATCCCTTGGCCCTCGCCTGGATGTCAAGGGTTGCACAACCTTCTTTCCCTTGGGTGGGCTGGAAAGGGCTCTCTCAAGGGCCTCTGCAACTCGGGGGCTCCTGCTCTTGTTTTCTTGGTCCTCGTGGTGCAACAGGGCTTCGTTCCTGGTCCAGCTTTGGTGCCCTGTGTGAGATAGATAGACAGATGATAGATAGATAGATAGATAGATAGATAGATAGATAGATAGATATAGATAGATAGATAGATAGATATTACTGAGAAAGAAATAGCATTGAGACTGTTTCAAAACAGGTTAGTAGGGCAGCTATAATAAATAAATTGCATGTTGTTGTCTTCCTAGTAGTTATTCTTAGTACAAGATGCAGATATGTTATCTTGTCTAAACACTATTAGTACAAATCTTTTTTCCCATTGAACTGAAAGAAAGTAACTGTATATCTATCCTATTTTGTATATACAGATATATATATATATATATATATATATATATATATATAATGTTTCCCTACAAAATGGTTTTTCATTTATTTATTTTTTCCCATAATTTTATTGAGAAAAATAGCAATGAGACAGTTTCTAATCAAATTGGTAGGACAGTTTCAATAATTAACACATTATGTACTTGCTTCCTAGTGGTTATTTGCTGTACAAGATGAAGACATGATATCCTATTTACAAACACTACTAAAACAAATCCCTCTATTCATTAAGAGAATGTAACTATATATCTATCCTAACCATTTTGAATACACAGATACAAAATGGACATTCATAACTATTCCCATTTTTGTTTAGTTCCATCATTTGAATATTATAGGTGTGTAAACTCAGCAAAATATTCTAAAAGAGTTCAATAGTTCATAGTAGTATCTTGGTCTTAACCATCCAGCAAAAAGGTATAAAAACGAAGTGTAAGAAGTAAAGCCATGCTGTTATGTTGAGCTGTAGGGGTCTCAGGTCAACAACCTCAGACATTGTCAGTAAAGCAGAAGATCCAATACCATTATGGTCTTTCATTTATATCCCCCTTTTTTGTTTAGTTTTGTCAGAGATGGGTGTTCCATTGCCATTCAAATATTGTAGGTGCATGAATTCAGCAAAGTAATCCAATATAGTCCAGTAGTCCATAACAGTAGTGGGTTATCCACAGGACTGGCAAGGTCAGAAGTTGTTAACTTGAGCCTTTTACAGTGTGCTTGTCTTTGCTGGAGACAGTACTCCCTCTAGGGGCTGCTGTGAAACCCTCTGGCCATTTCTTCTTTGTAGCAGTGGCTGGAACTTGCGCCTTTTAACGGGGAAGTGATAAACTGCGGTGTGGCCACCGTCTGGTCTGGGTTGTCAGCAAGACAAGCCCCTTTTACTCTGTACCTCCACTCAAAGATTTCTGTGATATTTCATAGAGGAGAAAAAAAGCATGGGTTAAGGTCTTCAGATAATCTGCCTTTTATTTTCTTTCAAAGTACTTACATAGTACCTTTCTGTCCTGTCCAGGTTTTGTTGCTGTTTGTTTTTAAACTGATATTAAATAGGACAAAAAGGGTATGGTGTGTTAGTTTCATTTTATCTAGATGTGGAGTCTGGATTTTCAAGTATCTTAATCTTTTTATATTAAATAATTATTATGATCCTGCATGTATGACTACAATGACCTGGGCACCAAATGATGTGCTTGATGAAGATTAATTACAATTTGCAAACATCTTAAATATTTGACATTTGCAGGCAGTCATATAATCTTCACTTTGGGTGTTTCAAGTTTCTTACCTGATAATCCTCAGATTAAATACTTTAAGAGTTAAATATTTATTAAAATCCATTTATGGAAATGTCTTCTATATAATCCTCAAACTGAATTAAATAAATTGTACTTATATTGATTTAGTAGAAAAGTATCTTTTATTTAATCTTATGTAATCCCTAGATATCAAATTAACTGAATCTACAGAATGACTTTTAATTTTTCTAACTTATGTTCCAATAAATGTAAGAAATTACTTCATATTTTTCTACTAATATTTCATTCTTATAAATCTAGACATAACAGGTTAAACCTGAGGATTTCACTTACTTACAGATTTAAATTTGTAGGTTAATTTGGATAAAAATCTTAGCCAGTATTTTGGAGTTCTCTTTAATAAGTGACTTATTCCTGCTGACGAGGTCTTGGCTTTTGTTGTGGCTCAGCATGAAAGCTGACCCTTCACATATTCAAAGCATGAGATTCAATCCCAAGCACTGTACTAGGACAGCTACCAATAATATCAACATCCAGTGAACCAAATTTTCAAGATTTCTCTACTTTTTGACTTACACAAGATAAAGTAATAGTAAAAATGTAAGATAGGCCAGCAAAACAGAAGAAAAGACATTAAGAATAGAACAAAAAAAATAGAAAGAGCACCTGACTCCAGCGTGAATACAACCCTAAGAAACGACATCATACCTGTATCTTTTGGTCTTTTTTTTTTTTTTGTATGTGTTATGGTTTGTGTCTAGATGACCCCCCAGAGCCTCATGCAGTCATGGGGTAGGCTTCTAGAGCTCGTGATTGATTCATGGTCCACTGCTGGGAGTCTGGGTGTGAGTGCTACCCCCACCCTACTGTGGGTCACCTGCACACAGCAAAAGGGAGGGAAAGAGGCTTGCTCCTCCCTTTTACCCTTTTGGCCCCTTTTGCTCTTGTTGCTTTTGCTATTTTCTGCCACGAACTGTTGCCCTTTGCCGTGTGCCACTCTGCCTTGGAGCAAGATGAGAATGGACTGAAACTTCCACAAACTGCGAGCTAAATAGACGTGCCCTCTTCAACTGGGTGTCAAGTATTTTGTCTTAGCAACGAGAGAAAAGTAAACAACACAGTATGAAGTCCATATGGGTGTGTGTGTATGCGTGTGTGTGTGTGTGTGTGTGTGTATGTGTGTGTGTGTGTAAATGTTTACAAGGGCGATTGTTTTCCTTTTTTAGTATCTTAACATTCCAAACTATGTTCTTGAACCTTAGGGAATGTTTCATAGGGTGAGTGAAATCTGTGCTTTTGTTACTTAACTAACTGGATTCAACTCCCCTATACCTCCCATTGCTTTCCAGTTATATTCCTTTCCAGCTCTCTTTTCTCTCCTCTCACACCTCATTTCTCTTTTCTTTCCTCTTCATTTCTTGTATGTAAATATAATCATTAAAGCACATTTTTACCTCTCCCTTCTCATGTGTGATGAGCGCAGTGTGCACTGTTGTGTAGGCTGACTGAAGTCCTTAAGAACCTCATTAAGCACAATGGGACATTATGAAAAATTTTAAGCTTTTAGCTTGATTTGATTAAAAAAGTGCATTTTCTATCCACTGATTTCTAAAGCACATAAGAAATTACAAAGTAAAAACAAAGGAATAAAGTAAAGAGAAGAAAATTACTGTACAACTCTCAGATAAACATCAGTGAAGAAAAATCAGAAGAAATAGGTAGGGCTAGCAAATAACTCAGTGGATTAAAGTACCTACAAGCAGGCACAGGGGCTGGGGGTTCAATCCCTAAGTCTGCTGTGCCGGCCCCACCCCCGGGGTGTGCTGAGATGGCAATTGAGACTGGGTGTGGTGGTGCACACCTGTAATCCCAGTTCTTGGGAGGCTGTAAATAGGTGGATCACTACGAGTCTGATCTAGAAGTGAGACCCTGAATATCCTGTAGACCCTTTCCTAAAATATAACAACAAAAAAAAACAAATATCTAAACAGGAATAGATTGCAATGAAAGACAAAGCTGTCTTCACAACTTTCTCAAATGTTTTAGTTTTTACTTTTTTATTAGTTTATATTTTTAGTCAAAGAGTGAGGCTTATTTCAGGGTATTACTGCATGGATGTTTTGATCATTTGCAATTCCTGTATACTACCAACGCCCCTTCTTTATCTTTGTCCTTCTTCTTGTCTTTGAGTCTATTTTCTAGTTTTTCCCTCATCACTCATTATTAACTAACTAATTAATTTATATTTTAGGTTTCTCATATAAAGAAAATGCAATTTAATTTTTTGTTTTGATTTTACTTTGTTTAGCAGGAAGGTCACAAGTTCCACCTATTTTCCTAAAAATGACATGAATTAATTTTGCTTTACTGCTGAATAGTATTACATTATGCATCTATCTATCTATCTATCTATCTATCTATCTATCTATCTATCTATCTCATTTTCTTTATCCATTCACTTGGTCATGCATATCTTGTTTCCAGAGTTTAGCTATTTTGAATTGTGCTGCTATAAATGGGGTATGGTGGATCAACATCCTATGATGTTTTGGGAATACAGTCAGGAGGTCTGTTCAGCTGTTTTTTTGAACATTTTTAGTTTTAGGTTTCATTTTTAGCAAAGTGGCCATCCTGATGTTCATAGTGGTGGCACTAATTTACCTTCCTGCAGCATCCTGCAGCAATGTAGAAGGCAGCTTTTCCCCCTGCATTCTTTCCCCAGCATTTGCTGTCGTCAGTTCTTGATGATCAGCATTCTGAATGCAGTAAGGTGGACTATCCCTACTGTATATCCGTCTCCCCTAGCTCTGCACATGCAGGGGGCTTGTTTTATAGTCGTCTATCTAGGTTGAATTGAGATTATGAGGAAACTACTATCCATGATGCCACAAAATGAAAGAACACAGGGGCTTTTGACACCTAACAGCCCAAACTCAGATGAGAACTCACATCTAAAGATGGTCCTTGCATAGTTACTTGAGCTTACAGTTAAAAATATTCGTGTTTTTCTTTGATGCAGATTATTGACAAAACTCTGGTTTGAAATTTCAAAGACCATTTATTTTAATTTGACATGTTATATGTGTCTTCTTAAAACTTTCATTTGTAAAGTTTATTGCACTCAGTTATGTGCAAGGCCCAATGCTCTTGACATCATGGATGATGAATATAATATCATTCCAAATTAGATTCTCATTAGAAAAAGTACAGTGTAATAAAGAAGATGAATCAGAAACCAAAAGAAAATAGCTGTTAATGTACAGTAGAAGGCATCAATTATATGATACTTATATTTGTATTAAATTGAAATGAATGAAATGAAAAGTCTATGCCACATTGAAAGAAGATTATAATAGAATTTGGAGACAAAAAAGGCTCTGCATTAAAAATGAAGAGCACTAGAAAAAATCCCTTGTCTTTCTCTTGGATGCATATTAATAGCCCTGTGTTACTAATGATTTTAGTTTCACTCTTGCTTTTTAAAGGACAATTTTTTGTTTTAGTAATTTTCTCACTTGACTTCCTATACTTTCCTGATTTTTCTCTCTGACCTTCATTAACATTTGCTTTCTTTTGCATTTTCTGGGTTTAGTTCTCTCTTACCTAATATATTAAGTTAGAAGAGTGTCAGGGTGATTGAAGATTTGTTTCCTTTTTAAAATTTTTTTTATTCTATTTTTTATACTGTACATGGAGGAAGAAAATCTGTGCATACTTATGTAATAGAAAGTGATAATTCAAAACAGGTATGTAGTGTATAATGAGCCATTTCACAAGACATTTTTTCAAACATTATACTCTTTGTGTTGAGAATTTTTGCATTCTTTCTTTACTAGTTTTGGTTAAAATATATCATAGATTATTGTAGATAAAGCTTCCTTACTGCAGTAGAAGAAACATGAATGGGTTCTTCCTCTCCAAACGTTTTCGTGCTCCTTACTAATCCTGTCCTCCTTCGGTCTCCTCTGAACTTCCCAAATAGAATCACTACCACTTACTTGATTCTCCTTTGATATTAACTCTTAGTTCCAACCTCTGAGTGAGTACATGTAATATTTGCTTTCTATGCCTGACTTATTTCACTTAACATAACGCTGCTATTTGTATTTATATTGATACAAATGTCAGAATTTCATTCTTTTTAATCACTAATATTCTAGTATATGTGTACACTTTATTTACTTTATTTCACCTATCAATAAATACCTGATTCGATCCCATCGCTCAGATATTGGAAATAGTGCAGCAAAAAATAAGGGAGTGGAGTTATCTCTTTGTTTTGATGTTTTAATGTCTTACTGATACATATCGAGTAGTAGGATTTTTGGGTTATGTGGTAGATCTGATGTTAACTTTTAAGGAATCTTTAAACTCTTTTCCATAATGACTTTTTTTTTTTTTTTTTGTATTTAGGACAGAGTCTATAGGGGCTCACTGCATAGATCAGACTCATAGTGATCCTCGTGTTTACAGCCTCCCAAGCGCTGGGATTACAGGTATGTACCACCATGCCTAGTCTCAATCGCCCTCTCAGGGCACCCTGGGGATGGGGCCAGCACGGCATAACCGGTGATTGAACTCCCGGCCCCTGTGTCTGCCTAAACAGGCACTTTAATCTGCTGAGCTATTTGGCCAGCCCTTGATTTACATTTCTGCGTGTATAATAATTTCTCTTTCTCAACATCCTTGTTTTATGATAGCCATTCACATTGTGATGGGGTGATATATCACAGTGATTTTGATTTGTATTTCCTTGATTGCTAGTTAATATTGACAAATTTTTTATGACCTTGTTGGTCATTTGTATGTCTTCTGTTGAGAAATATTGACTCAGAAATATCTACTATTGAGAAATATTTAGGCCTTTTTAGTGACTGTATTGATCTTATGATTTGAGTTATATATATGCTCTGTATATTAATTCTCTGCTTCATGAAGAAATTTCTTGGTTTAAATAACCCTACCTCATTATTTTTACTTTGTCCTGTCTGTACTTTTGAGGTCTTATCCAATAGTATTTGACTATACCAATGTCTTAAAAATTTCCCCCTTTATTCTCTCACAATAATTTCATAATTTTAGATCTCACACTTATATCTTTCATCCACTCTGATTTGATTTGGGTGTTGTGGGAGGAACAGATCCAGTTTCGTACTTTTGAATATGCATATTCAATTTTCCTAGAATCATTTGTTACACAAACTTTCCTTTCTACAGCATGTGTCCTTAGAACACTTGTCTAAGATCAGATGGCTGCACAAAGGCTTTGTATAATTCTGTGTAAGTCCATCAGCTCTCAGACTTTTCTTGATGGAAAACTTTTAACTACTGCTTCAGTCTTGTCACTCATTACTGATCTGTAATCTGTGCATTTCCAATTTCTTTTTCATTTACTCTTCCTAACTTATAAATGCTTCAGTCTAGAGTAGTTGGTTTCAAGCAAGAGAAGACAGCTCCATATAGCTGCTCATGATATGGAAGGAAAGTGGAGAGAGTAAAAGGTGGAGCTGGAGAGGAAAATCTTCAGGGACTCCCTTCTTCGGAGCCCAGCGTCTAATGGCAAATCAGCTCCATTTCCCCACAATGCAGTCCCCTACTCAAAGCCCATCTCTGAGAGCAAGGGGCTCTTGGATACTTAAATATGAACCAGGACACTTTTCATATAACTATTTTTTCATAGTAGTTTCTTTTGAGCTTTTGTACTTCTGTGATATGGCTTTATGTCTCCTGTGTCATCTTTGATTTTATGTATTTGGATCTTCTTTATTTTTTACTGATTAGTTAAAAGTATATCAATTTTACTCTATAAAAATATATCTCATTTCAGTTTTCTTAAAGAACACAACATAGCATCTACTCACTTCCAAGATCTCACATAAAATTTACCAGCAAAATATTTTTAAATCACTGTATGTAAATCATGCATTGGAAAAAATTCTAGGAAAATCCTTGGTTGCAATTTGTCTCATACTGTGGGACAAGTTAGTGTATGAAAAACACAGTGGTAGAACAGGAATAGGTAACCTATTAGACACATTCCTTTCCAGAAGGAGAGAAGGAGGTGAAATGAATTTTTCCATGTTAACTTGCATTAATTTTAACCGTATGTAAGAAACTTATTTACAATATGTGAACATCTTAGTGCTTTTGTTGTTCTTTTTTGTCTTAAATACATTATTACTAATGAATATAATACCTCTTAAAAATTCAGTGTCCTATATCTTAACATACCTCATAGTCATACATGGATAAAAAGAATATTGCGCGTGCGCACACACATGCACACGTCTCAAAAAATCTCATCTTCGTGTATGTAAATAACATGTCATGCATGGGTAGCATCTACTATGAAAGCAAACAGGCATTAACAGCAGCTGTTTGAGAACTCAGGTCTCACTGGAGATCATACTTTCTGTTTAAGTCACACACTGAAGAACACGCCAATGAAAACAGCTGATGCAGAGCTCAGGTCAGGACTTTCTAGCTTTTCTCTTTGATTGTGTGTGTGTGTGTGTGTGTGTGTGTGTGTGCGTGTGTGTGTGCGTGTGTGTGTGCGTGTGTGTGTGTGTTTTGTGCAGGGTCTCACTACGCAGCTCAGACTCATAGTGATCCTCCTGTCCTCAGCCTCCCCAGGGTTGGGATTGCAGGCATGCGCTACCATACCCGGTCTTGGTGGCCAGTTCAGGGCGCGGTTTTGGCACAGCATGTGGTGTGGGGATCAGACCTGTGCTTCCCTACACAGGTGCTTAGTCCACTGAGCTATCTTGCCAGCCTACTTTTCTCTTTTTTAATGACCACTAATCTTTGATATCTGACACTCTCTTCTGTGCTTCATCCATTCTACTCCAGGTGGCCTTGAACTCCTGGTAAACAGAAAGACCTGGAGGCACAGTCTAATAAAGGCCTGGTGAGACTGCTGTTACTGTGGTCTGCTATATACATGGCATCAGGAAATAACCTTCCACACTTCCCAGTCCTAGCTTTCCAGTTTGGTGGAACAGGCTTTATGATTTATGAACCACTGATTCTGATTTGAGTCAGCAGAGCAAACAAGAGAACTGAGACACTTGAAAATCCTGTTCAGCACAAAAATACGCCTCCTTGATATGTCTCAAATTCAATCTTTTTTTGGGGGGTACCTGGGGTTGAACTCAAGATTTTGCTTAAGCCTCTGAGCTATATCCTCAGCCCCTCAAATGCAATCTTCATCCCTTCATTTTTGGCACAGATTTGTCTTAAATCCTCTCCCAGTGCTAAACCCAAGATCCCACAAGTGATTGCCTCTACATATTTTCAACTTTGATGCACACAAATATTTTCTTCGTAAAGTGTGGTTTCCCCATTTCAAGGGGCTGTAGGAGTAGGGCTTGCGTAGATTTAGCTGGGCTTGAGGCTTAGGCTGAGTAGGGCGAGGATCCCACAGCATTTTACCTTCCTGCAATGTGGTAGGTGCAAGAACTCAAACATTCCTTGTTCTATTTCCTTTCTCCTTGTCTATATTCTTTTTTAATAGTATACTTAGGAGAAAATTGATCTTAATCCATTTTGTTTAATTAAACATAATTTAATCTGCTTATAAATAAATCTTACCTTTGTTGAGCTGTAGGGGGCGCAGGTCAACCATTTCTGATATTGCTAATGAAGTGGAAGACCCAATACTATTATGGACTACTGGACTTTTTAGAATATTTTGCTGAGTTAACACACCTATAATATTCAAATAACGGAACTTAACAAAAAAGGGGATACAGATGAATGTCCATTTTGATTCTGTGTATTGAAAATGGTTAGGATAGACGTATAGTTACATTCTCTTAATGAATAGAGGGATTTGTTCTAATAGTGTTTGCAAATAGGATATCATGTCCGCATTTTGTACAGCAATTAACCACTAGGAAGAATGTATGCAATGTGTTAATTATTGAAACTGTCCTACAAAAAAAAGCTTACCTTATTTTTATACAATAAGATCTTTCCAATTTGTACTGATCTTATCTATAAATTAGTATAACTTGTTAAGGCTTCTCTTACATTTCTGTAAAATAAAATTTATCTGACTCATAAAAAGCCTATATACATGTACATATATAATGTTAAAAGATCATTCACCGTAAATGAAGGATGAACATCTAGGAAATATAAAAGATGCTAAACCTCACTAGAAATCTCAGAAATAGAAATAAAAAAGAAAATAAGATTCTTTATTAAAATGTCAGTGGGCAAAACCTGGAAATATCAAGATTTGTTGGGGATGTACAGCAGTAGGATTGAGATAAGATGAATTAATTTTATGTAAGAAAGGTATGAATGTGGAGTGAGGCCGGAGGGTCAGGGTAGCTCCGCAACCTAAGTGCTTGCCTGGCAAGTGCAAGGTCCTTAGTTCAATCCCTGGTACCCTCTAAAAAAAGATGACAGAAATAAAAGGCTTACTGAATGCTTACTTTTTATGAAAAATGTATATGTTTGAACCTTAACTCCAAAGTAATGGCCTTGTAGAAGAGGCTTTTGCAAGGTAGGTGTGCTTCTGTGGGTGGATGAATGTCCTTTTAAGAAGAGAAAAAGAGCTCAGAGCTCTTTGTTTCTCGGCCAAGTGATAACATGGCGATAGCATGACTTTTCTGCCTTCTATAAGAAGAGGATCCTTCTACAGAATCAAATGTGCTGGCCCCTTGATCTTAGATATCTTGGCCTCTAGAATGGCAAAAATTAAATGAAGTTTAAGACAGTCTATGGTATTTTGTTATAGCAGCCCACGCTGACTAAGAGAAGACTATTTGAAGAAATATGTTATCAAGGACTCTGTTCATGAGTGCCTCAAAGGAAGGAAGGAGGGCGGCAGAGAAAACAGGCAACAGAAGAGATAATATCTACATCAGGGTGAAGAGGGTGATAGCAGAAACAGAGCTACAGAGATTGCAAGAAAAGTTGCAGATTAGTAGAGAGAACATGCTGTTGGAAACTGAAAAACGTATATTTTTCATATATCATTCATTAGATAACTTTACTGAATTTTGTCCTGTGATAACTGAGCATATATGCTTTATTTTCTTTATGCTAATGAGTATCATGGTGAGCTTATTGAGACTTATAACCATAGTCTTCAATAATTCAACCATTATTATTATTATTATTATTATTATTATTGCTATTATTTTGATACAAGGTCTCACTATTCAGTTTGGACTCATAGTGATCCTCTTATTTCAGCCTCCCCAGCTCTGGGATTAAAGGTGGCCACCACCACATCCAGTTTTGGTGGCCATCACAGCACCTGGGGTGGGGCCGGCACAGCATGTGGTGCTGGGGATCAAACCTGGGCCCTTGCAGGTGGTGCAAATGATACAGGGAGAAAAACTGATCTTGGGTGGGTGACCTCTAAATGACATAGGGAACCCAAAAATGACATATGGAGAAATGATCTCTCAACCTGACCTGGACAAGTTTGTGTTTTCTAAAACCAAAGAATGAATTTTAGGAACAAATGGAGATTATGAGCAGAATGTATTTCTTCAGGGAAAGAAAGATCCTGTCCTAGAAAAGGACAGGAGGGGCGTTCTGAATGGGTTGTCCCTGGGAAGCTGTCTCTTCCAGGGACTTTTATAGTGTAAAACCATGTGGGGCTAAGGTGGAGAACTCGCTTAGGTGGTTGTGGGAGTGGGACAAAACTATAGTCAACCAATGAGATTACAAGCACCATTGTTTAGGTAAAATTGATTAAGTCCGGGACCAAATGGGGAAGCGAGTCACATAGCGAGCAGGCATGATTACTGGACAGGATCTCTTCCTGTTGAGGGTTGGGCTAGTGACTCATTTGGGCTCCTTTAAAGGTGATTGATACCTATTTAGAATATCAATCCCTGATGCCCCTCTCTAGCGAAGTATGTAGCTGTACTTATTTTCTCTTTTGTCTTGGGGTATGTTATATATGAGAGTGCTTGTCTCTTTTAAGTTGTAAAGTCAACTTGTTTTTTATCTTGTCTTTTTGAGGAGGGTCTGGCCCTATCTGACTACTTGTAATATTTTTATCTAATTCAGCTGCCTACAACACTTAGACCACAGATCTCTCTCCTCAGACCAATCATTACTTTTATAGCCATTTGTGCTTCCTTTCTAGAATCACAAATTATGTAATGACAACTGTTAAGGGAATTTTTTTTCTGATTCCAGCACTTCTTCTAAATTTTTGGTGGTTTATTCAAATGAAAACATATCCTTTTTCTTTCTCTTTCCTTTTATGTCATAGTATTTTTGCCTATTTAATTGATGGTACACTATGCTTTTTTATAATCAGAGCATAATCATCAATGATGTAAGTATACTTGCCTATTTTTCACTTACTGAACTCACTGGACTTACAATCCCCATTCTTCCTGTAAATATTAATCACATACATACTAGTAGTGTGTTAAGAGAGGGTTTACTGCTGATGGCATGTCAGTGTGTTGGTCAGTATTTTAGTTCCCTGGAAAAAACCCAGCTACTTGTAATTTCCCACAGAAGAAAATGAATTTGACTCCTGGTTCCAGAGGGTGCAGTTTATGATCTGCTGTCTTCCTGGCAGTATATAGCTGACAGGCATGGTGGGGCCAAGTCCCTCACTTCCTAGTGGCTGGGAAGCAGAACAGGGGAACTGAATACAGGAGAAGAGGCCCAAGTGCAGCACTTCAAATCATGCCTTCGTGAGCCACCCAGAAACACCCAGATGTGTGCTTCACTAATATCCTAGGTGGTTCTACTGTCAATAAAGTTAACAATGTGGTTTTAACTGCGCCATTTGAACCCTTGTCAAAAATGAAACTCCAAAATCTTAAATCTCCCTTAATTTCCAAATAAGCATGAGATCATGGTTACTATTGATTTAACATAAGTATTTCACAAAAAATTTAAAGATGTATTAATGCCTTCCTCAAATTTGGGCAGTTATAGGATATTTCAAGAATCCAAGTAAAAATTTACTCTAAAAAGTGAGGCAAATGGAGTACTACTCAGCTATTAACTATGATAAACTTGAAGCCTTCATACTTAAGTTAATGCCACTTGAAGATATACTTATTAGGGAAATAAACCAGACCCATATCTGTAAATATTGTATTGTCTCCCGAGTATAAGGACTTACAATTCCATATATGGTTAGGTTTCTAAATTTCTTTGTAAAAATATGTAAATGCTTATTTCTACTTTTTTTTTTTTTGGCAGAACCGGGGATTGAACTCAGACCCTTGTGCTTGCCAGGGAAGCACTTATTCTACTGAGCCATCTCCCCGGCACCTCTAGTTTTATATAATTATTTTTCCTTCATATTCTGTAAGGACTTAAAGTTCAATATATCAATATCTGATGGAAAATACCTGTTCCATGATATACCAAAATGTTTGATATTTAGACAGATAGGGTAAACCGAACTGCACATATTGCAGGTTAATAATTAACTTCTCTTCTGGAGGGTTAACAACGTAAGTTAGCAGTTCAAAATTGAAGAAAAGGAAGGGCTGCAAGGTCAGCCAACATTTTGGCCCTAGCCTTTCCAGGTCAGTGAAGACTCAGGACATAGGAGAACCTGTATTGTAACAACATGTAGCTCAGTTGTGCTCCAAATTTTCTGATCAAGAAAATTATGGAGCCACAAAGGAATGTGTTC
>NW_004524604.1:13928189-13929616 GCF_000260255.1 Octodon degus | reverse complement strand
AAATAGGATAAATTTACAGCTACTTTTGCTTAATTCAATGAGAAGAAAGAGGTGTACTAACAGTGTTTGGACAGAATATCCTGTCTGCTTCTTGTACTATGGATAACCACTAAGAAGATAACAATGTACAGTATATTGACTATCAAAACTGTCCCATTCATCAGTTTAATGTGAAACTGTCTCATTCATATTTATTTCTCAATAAAAAATAATAAATAAATTTTAAAAAGAGAGAGAGAGATTAAAAAAGAAAAGTGAGGCAAATTCTTAGCTATGAATCCCTTGCAAAGTTAAAAAAGCAAGTTACTCGATCCCATGACATAATGACTGAGGATAAACATTTTCATTCCAAAAGGGAGGAATAGGGCAAAAGAAAGGAACTGGACACAACTGAGACCCAATCCAGGGAAAATATTAAATCTCAGAGCTACATGTCTGGCTTCAGGGGCACAAGGAATAAAGTTTGAGTTCTGTGGGGCTTTGGGAGCCCTATACCCACAATCCTTGCAGCCCACATGGCCCCTCTGTCCAACCGTTCCACTGGCTGCAGCACCTCTCTTTTGCAGGACACACATATGTGACTTCTTGGGGTCTTCCCAACTTCTTCAGCTTCATTCACCCATCTTCATGCATGTGCCTCCCAGGCCTTCCTTAGGCATCTGCGTGGAAGCCTCCACGGCCCCATATACCTTATATTCTGCATACTAGTAAAAGCAGGCAGCATTATACAGAGAAACCAAGCTATTTCACCTATATGAGTGGAAGACAAGTTCCCTTGGGCTGTGGCTGCAGCTGCCTCTGAGTGCCTGGCTGGCTCCACATGCCCAGAAAATCTCTGGAATCCAATCTCCTAGGTGACCTTCTTTAGCAAGAAGCCTACAGGCTCTGTCTCAAATGAAATGTTTGTACATCTGTACCTTTCAGCTAGCAAAAAGGAGCATTTTGCTGATTCCTGTGTGCTCTCCAAGCAGCTTTTGCTTACACCATTTCAAAGCACTTGTTATCTTCTGGAGCTGTTAGACTCTTCAGCAACCATGCTCTCCTGGACCCAAAGTCTAGAAATGCTTCCTTTCTGTACAAACTGCCAGTGTACAAATTCTTTGTCTGTCTCCTTTCTTCCTGATTCTTACCTCAGATCTGGTGAAGACAGTCAGTAGAACACATGCCACAGCTTAAATGCCCAGCTGGCTTGAAGTTTCTTCCCAGTTATTTAGTCTCTCGTTTTTAAATTTAACATCATGAAATGTTTCAGTGCACAGGCACAAAATGTGACAAGCTCTTTGCCAAAATGTAACTGAATGGCCTGGAGTCCAATTCGCAACACATTTCTGTCTGGTTCCATATGAAGCATTATGGGCTGACCTTCAGGGTTCCCCTTATGTTACCATTCTTGTCTTTGTCCCCCAACTGGATTTCCCTTATACTCT
>NW_004524604.1:13927013-13927949 GCF_000260255.1 Octodon degus | reverse complement strand
TATATATATATTTAGAAAAGAGTCAATAAATCACTGAGTGACCTTATTTGCCTTTAGATAATACAAAAACTTTTGCTTTAAATTTTGGAACTTTAATTCTGATTTGGCCACAACAACATGTGCTATTGCATTCATCTTTTTAAATCTTCCACTGTTGCTCTCACAATACAACTTGAACTTCTTTATGGGACGACTATGACAAAGCACGACCTGCCATCCTTTCACTGGTCCACTCTTTCCTGTCCTTCACTCACATGAACGCAAAGGGATTGGCACAGAAACTGGATGGTACTGTAACAACCACCTAAAAACATTGAAAGGCTTTGGACCTGGATAGTAAGTACAAGTTAGAGTACAAGATTGTTCCAGCTGTTCTGTCGGGAAATTTCATATTTGTTGAAGATTGCTTCAGTGTTTATGAACACTATAGTGGAAGAAGTAAGGATGGTAAAGGCAGTTTTTGCTAAGATCTTAGACTCCAAGTGGGGAAAATGCTGAGGATCTGGGGAGCTGGAACTACCAGGAGAAATACAGCCCTGAGATATCCTTATAAGACAGAAGAAATTTGGTGTTCTAATGCTAAAAACCCAAAAGTTAATAAGAAACAAATTGCCATTTGTAGGCAAGTTGACTTTAAGAGTGTTTTCCAAATCTAGACAGGTTCTGAAGTAGGTAAAAATTTAAGCTACAATCTAGCACTAATAAGATATTTTAACCATATATAAATTAAAAGTATATAAGGACCGGAGAGATGGTTCAATGGAGTAAGTGCTTTCCTGGCAAGCACAAGGGCCTGAATTCAATCCCCGGTTCTGAAAAAAAAAAGTATATCAAAAATTAATGTAGGGGCTGGAGAGATGGCTCAGTGGTCTAAAGCACCTACTTAGAACAAGCTTGGCAAGGCATCAGGGACTGCGGTTCAATCCCCCAGCACCA
>NW_004524604.1:13883755-13926913 GCF_000260255.1 Octodon degus | reverse complement strand
AACAAACCGCAAACTACCCCTTGTCCATGTCTTCAAATTAGAATTTTCAGGACTTGAATAAGATGAATTAGTTTCTCTCTCTATCTCTCTGTCTCTGTCTCTGTCTCCGTCTCCCTCTCTCTGTCTGTCTCTGTCTCTGTCTCTGTCTCCCTCTCTCTGTCTGTCTCTCTCTCTCTCTCTCTCTCTCTCTCATAATAAATAAAAAAATAAAAAAAATTAATGTAAATCTGTACTGTAAAGAAGGTAATCAGAGATCTCTGGCCCCTTAGCTCTGTGGATGCCCATCCTATTCTGTCTCTGAATAAAACTGAGCTTTGAGTTCAAGCCTTGTACTGTTTAGTTTGATTCCACGGCCTGGATTTTTGCCACTCTACTTCTGTAGCTTGTCTTAATTTGCGCAAGGAAGGTTAACAAAAAGTCCCTGCCACTGTACTCAGATATATTCCAAACTTCTGTGAGATTAGAATGAGCTCCCAATTTGTGAGTTTGATTTTCTTACCCCAAAGAGTGAATCAGTCCTCATTTGAGAATTCAGAAGGAACTTTACATGCCATGCAAAGTCATAGAACAGAAATCTCAAGATGTCAAAATTTGAGCCACTTCTCTGTATTCAGAATCACTGATCATTATCAACTCATAGCTTCCCCCCCATGTTATGGTTTCTACTGTAGGAAATGGCATGTATGTCCTTCCACTGGTCTGGATTAGGTCACAACCCTCGCACTAAACTTGTAAATTTAATGCTATTCTCAACCGAAACTATAGGACTGACAAACAAGGAAATTAAAATGTATAAAAGATAAAGGGCCAGCTAGATAGCTCAGCGCATTAAAGTGCCTGCTTAGGCAGACATAGGGGCAGAAGGTTTGATTCCTGCCTGCTGTGCTAGCCCCAACCCGAGAGCGCACTGAGACAGCAAAGAAAACTGGACACGGTAGTATGTGCCTGTAATCCCAGCACTTGGGAGGCTGCAAACAGGAGGATTTCTATGAGCTCAATCTGTGTAGACTCTCTACTAAATAAATAAATAAATAAATAAATCCCATAAAAGTAGTGCTGAGATAGCTCAGCAGACGAAGTGCCTGCTTAGGCAAGCAAAGGGAATGGGGTTCGATCCCCTGCTTCATCAGCCCCACCAGTCCCACCCCCAGGCACACTGAGCAGGCCACTGAGACCAGGCATGGCAGTGCATGCCTGTAATCACAGTGCTGGGGAGGCTGAAAACAGGTGGATCACTATGAGTCTGAGCTGCTTAGTGAGACTACCAAATACATAACAAACAAACAAACAAACGAACAAATAAATAAATACAAACTTTTATAGGGATAACACCTGAAAAAAACAAGGACATTCTTCAAGGAAATCCAGAGCATTAGGCTATAGTGTGCAGGGGATGAATAGTAGTTGAGCAGAATGTGGAGACAATATCTATGGTACCTTCTGGTACTTTGCAGCATCAGAAATACTGAGTTGTGCCCTGAAGCATTTTCAGTCATGTTTCCTTGGTTCATGATAAGGTTTATGGAAAAGAGCAATTAGTCATTGCTCCTGCTAATTACTTCACAATTAGTGTAGCTTTTAAAGCCATTGCTGTTTTTATTTTTGTCTGTTGGGCACTTCCAGTTAAAACCTTGATGTCTGTGGCAGAAAGCAGCTACAAGGCTTGCCGGTTCTTCACATCTCTTCACCCCTTGTTCTCACACTCAGCCACAGGTAACCTCAACTTCCTTCTCTAAAACTTAAAGGAGGCCCCAGATGAGCATGGTAATATGCCTTGTATTCAAACCTTTCTTGATAGACTGAAGGAAAGAAAGAAAGCAGGGTACAGATCTGTGACAATTTTACTTTGTTTAACAGAGTTCCATAATTCTATGTAGAAGAGAGAGAGAAGAAACGAAAGTAGTACATACAAGTTGTTTTCATAAAATATGGTGAACATTCAAATTTTATTTATAGCGAATGACATGCGGCCATTTAACACCCCTCAAAATACTTCCTGTAGTTTCACACACACTTAGCTCATTATTTTGGTCACTCTTTTGAAGTCATGCTAGAAGTCTCTTTTGTGGCTTTTTTTTTTTTTTTATGGTTTAAAAAAATTTTATTTATTTATTTATTTATTTATTTTCTTTTGTGTCTTTATGAGGACTGATTAAAAAGTACAGTGAATGCTGGAGCGGATTGCCATTTAATTGAAAAGCAGCCTCTAGAAACTTTATGATGTGTCCTCATCCACCTTATTCACCGTATCTGGCCCCATGAAATTGCTGGCTTTCTCCTCTGCCAAAATGGGCCCCAAAAGGAAATGTTTCATGTTAATTTAGGACATGGAGGCAACCTCAAAAATGTAATTAATGACACAGAAGAGAACATCTTGAACTGTCTCAGAAAATGGCAAGAATGGTGGGAATAAATATGCTCAAATTTGGGGCAAGCTTTTTGATGAGGATTAGTGACAAGGTGCTTTTCACTGTAATATTTTTTGATCGGAATCATTCACTGTGCTTTGTGGCCATGCTTTGTAGTTGTCGGAGACATCACTGCCTTTGAGCCTCGCTGGGGATTGGCTTTGCCACTTCATAAGTATCTTGGAAAGCCCTCTCTTCCAGCTGGTAGGAATGACCTGGGATCCAGGTGTGCATGTACCCGTGCTTTACTTGGCGGGCTCCCTGTGTTGGTGTAAGTTAGGAATGACTGCCATGGTTTTGACTCATCCTTAGAATGCAGCATCCAGGGAGCTGATTAGGATGCTGGGAGGTCATTAGACTTCGCTTGTTTTGTAGTTTACTTGCCTTAGCTGTGTGTTCACCTCCGTTTCCTTTGGAGACATTGGGGTGCTAGGATGCTGCAGACATGCCTTGGCATGGAGAGTAGCAGCCCTTGGTGCAGTTTTGTGGATGAAAGGGCATGTCCCATGGGAGTGTCTTTTCTAAGTTTATGTCTCCTGAGCATGAGGGAGGATATGCACTGGCCCTCTACTTCCTCCACACAATCTTCCTACAAGTACAAAATTCCTTTCATTTCTGACTGAGAAAGTCTAGCCTGTCAACCCGTAGGGATTTTTCCCTGCAGGCACCCCAGCCCATGTGCTTGTTCAAGGAGATATTGAATGGAAAGAGTAGTAAAAGGGGGCTCATCTAACTGTGTCAGTGTTCTGAGGCCCACCAAACTGATTGACCACATTTTTGTGGTTGTTTATTTATTCACTTATCTTCATATTGGGTTTCTCTATGCAGTTTGGACTTATAGTAATTGTCTCAGTTATTCTTCTCTTGTTGCTGGGACAAATATCTGATACTCAAAATGAAGGAAGGAAGGAAAGGTTTATTTAGCTCACAGTTAATGGAGGTTTCAGTCCATATTCAGCTGGCTCCAAGGCAGACTGACACATGGCAGAGAGCAGCAGTTCATGGTGGCAGCAAAAAGCAATAGCAAATGGTAGGACTAGTAGCAACCAAGGCAACAGAGAGGAAGTCTGTCTCTCTCTCCTTTATGTTACATTCAGACCATCTGCCCTGGGTGGGGTGTAGTACTCACACCCATAATGCCAGCAGTACTCAAACCCATAATCTCAGTCTTAGATCATGAATTAATCACACACACTAGGAGCTTGCCCCATGATTGCATGAGAAACTGGGGGGACAAATACACATAAACCATAAGAGTGATCCTCCTGTCTCAGCCTTCCTAGCACTAGAACTACAGGCATGTACCACCTCGCCCTGATTTATAAGCTGACAAGGCATGTAGTACTGGGGATTGAACCTGGATCCTTGCACTTGCTAAGCAGGCACTTATGCCACCAAGCTATCTCCCCAGCTATCTCGCCAGCCCAACTGACCACATTTGGATTAAAAACACAAAGCAAATGTGCAAATGATATATCAGTAAGCTTTTACTCTACATATCTGCTTATTGCTATAACTTTTAAAATTTTCTTTTTAAGAGCATGAAGAATTTATTGAGAGAAAGATACTTTCCGTCAAAGAAGGATAGAAGGGGGCTTAAAAAGGGGGCTGCCCTTTATTGCTATAAATTGATCAACCAATACAGAAGCTTATAATCTGAACAAATCCATTTCTTTTTCACTTAACTGCCATCTGAGAATCTCATCATTATCATATTGTACAATTATTAGAACACAGGAGTTAAAGCATCTGTGAGCAGGCGCAGGAGCCAGGGGTTCGATCCCCAGGGCACGCTGAGATGGCAGTTGAGACTGGGCATGGTGGCGTGTGCCCATAATCCCAGTGCTTGGGAGGCTGTAAACAGGCAGATCATTATGAGTCTGATCTAGTATTGAGACCCTGAACACCCTGTAGGCCCTTCCCTAAAATACAACAAACAAACAAACAAAAAACAACAACCCCCCCAAATAAAAAAACACAGGAATAAAATATTGTGCATGTAAATAATGATTTCAAAGATTATATCTGTTTCAGTTACTTTCCTCCCATTGCTGGGACAAAAAACCCAACACCCAAAATTAGAGAAGGAAAATATTATTTAGCTGTTAATGGAGATTTCAGTCCATGCTCAGCTGGCTCCAAGGCACGGTGACACATGGCAAGGGGCAGCCTTTCACAGTGGTAGAAAACAGCAAAGAGCAAAGGGAGGGACAGCAGCTGGCGTAGCTTGCTAGCCTTTCTCTCCTCCTTACATTTGTAGGCAGAGTATCTGCCCCAGGGAAGGCTTAGCACTTCCTCCTCTAATCCCAGCATTTGACCAAGAATTAACCACAAACTCTAGAAGCCACCCCCAAAGACATGACGCTTGGGGACAACTAGACACAAATCATAACAATACCAACACTAAGATTTTAGAGAAAATGAATCTTTCAAAATTCATTAGTAAGTTTGCAATACATAATGATTACATTTACCATGGCAAGAAGGTACATGTACATAATACATCTTTCTTTTTCTTTTTAAAAAATTCTCCTCTCCTCCTCCCTTCCTGCTCCCTCCAACTCTTGGTTCTTTTCCCATTTCAACAAGTTCAGTTTGCAACACCATTTTCTCCCTTCAATTTTTCCATCCCCTTTCTCTACCTTTCCTCCCTCTCCTCCTACCCCCTCCACCCATTTGAGGAAGATCTCTGTAGTGAGTCTTTAAAGGGTTTCTTTGGCAGTAAATCATAACTTTGTTCACTGAAAGCCCTTTGAAATAGGGTATTTATTATTTTTCTTTATAAAAGTTACTTGTGATTGTAGATTGGTTAATAGCAACATTTTAAATGCATTATGATTTCCTAAAGAGAAAAACAATTTTAATTTTCCTTTATAGCATCCATATTGAATAGTATTAGACAATAACAGAAAAGATGCAGACCCTGGCTTGTGCAAGTTTTTGAACAGATAGTATTTTTTAAAATAACATTGTGTTTGTCACAGGAAATAAATTTTAACCAAAGACATTCAGTCATTTAGTTATTTATTAAAGTTTATGATGTTTCAATTGTGCATAAAATAGAAAGTAGGACCGTGATTATAATACAAAAAATTTTATAAGAAAATTTCATTTCTAAATGCAAAGGCATGCCCTTTATCTCAGGTTCACAAAATCTAAAAATGTATAAATGTCTCATATTTATATGACAGAGATACAGAAAATAGACTGTGATTTAAAAGTAAAATCATTTATCCAGATCTATAGGCATCAGACTTTAAATCATACAGGTAGCCGTGATACTGGTACAGAAAAAAAAAAGCTTTACTCTTCAATATCCTCAACGTGCATGATTTCACTTCTCTGAGGACTCTCTCATGAATCCACTCCCATACTTTGGTTCTTGTTTGGAGCAGTTTCAAAAAACATGAAGTCCTGGATAAAAACAAAAGTACAGTAATAAGTTCTACCAGTAAAACAGAGATCAAGTCTCAGATATAGAAAGTAAATGGTAGCGATCACACAGTAGTGCACCTGTTACGTGCACACAAATTAAATATCATATGTGAATCTGGGAAGAGTTTATATCTCTGTAATCTCTACTTTACCTTTTCATTATTTTTTCCTTTCTTTTTTCGAGTAGGGTCTCACTGCTTACCGCAGGCTGGCCTTCAACTTGCAGTGATCCTCCTGCCTAAGCCTTTCAGGTGCTGGGACTACAGGCATGCACCACCATGCCTGGCCCCTTTTGCATTTTAATAACAACTAAATCTGATCATTCTATCTTGTAAGAATTTAATTAGTCACTTGGGGACTTCTCTCTTAACACTTATTGATGCATCCTGCAATCTTTCTATCTTATTATTTTTTTCCTCAATTTTTTGTGGCCCTTCTCTACTCATACAACTTCTCTGGCAACAGGGTTCCATGTACAGCTCTAGGTTATTTTTCAGGACGACGACAGCCAGAGAAGTTTTTGGTTCAGTATCATCCATTCTTTCACAACCCCACTAATCATAGCCCCACGTGGTTCCCTCCACTGCTGTGTCCCTAGATCCTACCTTCCCTGTATCACATTAGGAAAGTCCTATGGATTTTATTTCTTTTACATTTAGTATGATGTTGAATCTCAACAGTAATAATGCAATCCTATTTTGCCAACCACGTGCATTATACTATTCCAGTATGAACTTTCAAAAATCCATTTCCCACATTCTCCCCAGGATTTAGCTGACTTGAGCTGATGGATTTCTAGAAAAAGCTATATAAAATGTAAGTATTCTTTAAAAGTTGTTTTAACTGACACTTAAAAATTTCATGCATTTATGTGTTGCCATGTGCTGTTTCAATACACGCACACATTGTGCAATGTTTGAATCAGTTTACACCTACTTATTATGTCAAATACTTATCACATCTTTATGGGTAAAAGTATTCAAAATTATTTTTTCTGATGTTTGTAGTAATGCCCACTACATTATCAGTACGTGCAGTTACTGTACTGTGCTTTAACACACCAGAAATTATCTTTTCTTCTAACTGTAGGTTTAAAAGGTCTTCAGAGAAGACCACAATACAGCTCTTCTCTCTACTTTCACCTGCATTTTCCCTCAAACTATACATTCCAGATGGCTTTCTTTCCTTACATACACAGTATCTTTCACACACCTTTCCTCTGTTTAAACAGTTTCCTAAACTTCAGGGTTAAATTTGCTCTTTGGATAAGAACAATATTTACTGACGGTCCAATTTTTCATATAATTCTGGATTTATTTGCTTATTTAGTTATTTATTCATTTTTATAGTACCAGGGATCAAACTTGGGGCCTTGTGCTTGCCAGGCAGGTATTTATGCCACTGAGATAGCTTCCTGATCATTCTGGATATATCTTAAATTCAAGGCTTTGGAGATAGCTCAGTGGCATAAGTGCTTGCCTGGCGAGTGCAAGTTCTCGTGGTCGATCCCTGGCACCACCAAAAAAAAATGTTTAAATTTAATATAGAAATTAAACACATGCCAATTTAGAACAAAAGCTTAGTTTCTTTTCATGCATCTTCTGTTATTATTAATAAACCAACCTCATTTCATTTATTACTCCATCTGCTAGATTCCACTGTGCTCATCTCTATTATTTAAAAGTAAACCCATGAGATAAAATCATCAAATAGTGAAACACTTCAGTGTGTCTCTAACAAATATGAATTTTCTGTTTTTCTAGAATATGATCAATATATCATTAATCATAAGTTCATTCCATCAAATAGCCATGTTTGATGTTCAGAGAAATGTTCAAATTTCTCTGAATGTCTCGTAATGTCTTTGTAAACACCCTTGTTTGACTGGTATATCAACATGATCTACAAACTGTTGTACCTCTTAACATTTCCTTTTCATTTTATCTTTGTCTTTTTATTTTCTTTGGCAATTAATGAAGGAACTAGGTTGGGTTGTTTTTTTCCTGCACATTCTGACTTTTTCTGATTACATACATAAATCAGTATTTAACATATTCCTCTAGTGTCTCAGACCACGGCTGTAACACATGAGCAATCATCTGTGGTTTCTGTACAGATTTAAGGCTGCATTCCAACAATAAAGATTCTCATGTAGGGTGCAAAGCAGACAGGGAGAGTATGAAAAGTTACACAGGTCTTTCTATTATGCAGCTTATGTCAAAGACCATTGCTACTCCTGTAATCCTCAAATCTTGCTAAATACTATTATCAAACTCAGATGCTCTACAAATTTCCAATTGCGTTTCTGACTTAGTTGAAGTGAGCTTATGGCCTGCTGCTTAGGGTTTTATTTTTCTTACTTGTGCATCTTAATTTAATAAAAAATTGTCAGATCTTTCCTTCTTTCTTTCTTCGTACTGGGAATCAAACTCAAGATTCATTTTGGTATATTGGTACACACATATAACATTGTTTGGTCAATTTCCGTCTCCTTGTCTCTGTCCCTTTCCTCCCTCCCCCATTTCCTTCCCTTTCTGTCAGTCTCCCTTCTACTCTTTTGTTATCTCAATCCACCACCCTTTCCTCTTCCCCTCTCCTTCCTCCTCCTATTTTCATCAGAGAGAGCACAGTATTTGACATTCTAAGTCTGGCTTATTTCATTTAACATTCTAATTTTCATTTTTTCCACTTTCCTACAAATGATATGATTTTATTCTTGTTCTGGTACTTGGGGCTTTAGGAGTTTAGAACCGCATATTAGACGGTTTAATAGTAAATCAGAACAGACTTTCTTCTTTCATTGACATTATTTCCATTTACACCCAGACTCAACATCTTTTCCAAAGCACTAATTCTGTGTTTTAAAATAAATACTCCGAGATAAGCATAAGACACAAAATCCTTTTCTTGTGAAAATGCATATTCTTCAGACAGAAACTGCTCACCTATGTCATCTATAGTGTCAGAATCAAATGGAATTTCAGAGCTGGTATTACAAGGGAATGTTTCTATAAAACCTACTAATTTAGAAAGATCATTCTGAAGTGCACAACATGTTGAACTGTCTGAGAATGACAGCAGAGAAACAATGCGCGACCAAGAGGACTGAGCACGGCCTTACGATGAGGAAGCAGGCCCCAAGCATCACGGTTTTCATCTTCACATCCAGGTCTAAAGGAAACTGGATTCCGAAGTTGTCGGCGTCTGTGAATGCCGCTCTTACCATGCCGCCCCACTGCCTGGAAATCTTGCCAACCACGGACTGTTCATCAAGAGATTTAATCTATATCAGAAAACCAATAAAGGTTTGTAGAAAAGTTATGCCAAAGTTACTACCATGACTGATGGGAAATATTGTATTCAATCATGCCCACATATATCTAGGACTAATAATCTCTGCTTCCAAAACTGCTTCACTCCCTACATAAGTGATAGAAATTAGCTTTTTAACAATATGTAACATTTTCTATTTTACATTGGGGGTAACAAATTATTTGAATTGATCCAGAGTAAAATTTAAGAAAAGGTAAAAATTAGTTTTCTGCTTAAGGAGGAACACAGGTAGCTTATAGAGGCTACAGGTTTAAACATGATGGAGGGCCCATCTCCACTCACTAAGGGAAGGGACACAGGAAAGGTTAACAGCTTGGAAAAGAATATTGTCAGCTTTGATTGAAGGAAGTAACCACTAAGCAACTTGAGTGATTGCCCCTGGTCACTGCTTAGGGTAAGACCTGATAGCGAGTGGATTGTGAATAATAAAATAAGAAAGATGCATGCAAAAGAGTTCATTTACAGTTCTGCCTGTGGAAAATACAAGGCCAAGTAAAGAGCCGAGCAAACTGTGCCCACAGTGAAGCTGCCCCTCCAGTGAGCACGCAGAAGCTGAGTGTGTTTGGCAGTCGCCACGCAAGGCAGCCTTAGCGTGGTGTGAGGAGGAAAGGCAAGTCCTTTTCAAATGTGCACGAAGCACCAGACAGCCAGGAACACCTTTTGAACCCTTTGCTTCAGGTCAACCTACTAAATAAATGTGGGAAAATTTAAAAATGACCCATTTCATCTGAGTAGAGATGGATGTGATCTTCAAAATTCTGAAATATAAGGAAACTCTACATTTCATCTTTTAATTTTGAAATAGTTTTCAAAATGAAAGCTTCAGGTGACAACCTGCCAGCTACCAGCAACTCCCAAATACATATTGATAAATATATTAATACTTCCATTTTTGTTTACTAACTCCAAAAACAAAGTTTTACCAAAATTTGTTTCAGACACAGGCCATATAATTTTTGTGGCACAGTTCAGAAATAGGATTAATGATCGATAGTTCAAAATTCATTAAGTATACAAAATTTTAGGTGAATTCTGAATACATTTTTAAAATAGGATCACAGTAATAAAATTTCAACCTTTGGAAATCCGAATGATGATATATTAATATTTTTCCCACTACTAGGGAATGAACTCAGGGCCTGAGTATGTTCAGCCAGCCTTCTACCACTGGAGGACACCTCCAGCCCTTAATGTTGCATATTTTCATCCATAAGTGTAATAATTTAACAACAATAATTAGTAAATAATATGCTGGAAAGAAATTCTTAGATGCATCTCACAATTTTAAATATGATTGCCAAAACTGAAATACAATAGTACAAATAAAGTAGCTACACATCAAAGGAATAGAACAAGTTGTACTGTGAAATAGAAAGTATGATTGCTGATAAGATACTGTATTGATTTCCTCATGAGCTACTTAGTATATCTGTAAGGCTATGATCACATCATAACCTTTAAGTAATGTATCATCATAATAATACTATCAATGAAGACTTCAGGTTCATAGATGAGACTGCTTTAGGGTATCAGCATTAATTATTACCTACCCAAATTCCTGGAAAAAAATCATGCTTTTGCCATCTACATGAGTCTACCTGGGTAGCTCCTGTTCTTTCTTGGGGAAATCGTGTCATGACCTCAACTCTCATCCATGTAATGAGAATTTCTCAAGTTTTCATTCCATAACCAAGATTCAGTGTGATCTAAATACAAATTCTTACTCTCCCAAAATACCAGCTGTTGAACCCTCCATGCTTAAGTTAACCAAACGTGTCATCACTTATTTAGCTTCTGAAACATATGGCATTATGATATCTTCAATTGACACAAAGTGCATGCTTCAGTCTCACTGAGTACACATGACATATCTCTGCCATTATTTCTGTTTCAAGTCATTTCTTCACCTTCTGTAGTTCAAGCTTTTATATCATCTTTTCCTAGAAGTTCTCATGCCCACTGACAGTCCCTCATACTGTCATTTTATGGATTAAAATGTGAACCTTCCCATCATAAACCCTACAGAAAATGAATCATGTAAGTCTTATCATGTCTGTCAAAGATGGTACCTAGATACCATCCATTCAAATGCTTAGGAAAGGTATTAATCATTACATAAATAAGGATGTATTGCAGAGGTTTAACTTGGTTCATGGTTTTAGAGGGTATGTTGACAATGAACTGGCTCCAACGTTGAAATGTCATCACTGAACAACCTGGCAGAGAAGAGCTGCTCAATACACGGCAGCCCAAAGCAGAGAAAGCAGTGAAATCCAAACACAGATGAGCCCTCGATACTATGGAAATCTCCAGTGACCCATTCTCTATAAGAGTATCCTCCAGATGGGTCTGGCTTCTAGCAGCACATTCAACCAGGAACATATCAAAGGATTAATCACTGATGATGATTGCAGCTGGTTAATCAACTGCATTCTTCAATCCACAGCTCTGTACACATCAGACTTTTGAAGGACATTTTAGGGCCATAACAGATGCTAAGGCATTCATTTAGAGAAGCTTCCTGATGAAATCTAACTTCATAGTATTAAATGTAAAATTTCACAATGCATTACACAATTCTTTCACTTATTTCTTAAAAGTAAAATATATGGTTATTGCATTAACATTGTTCCTTAAAGGAACTATGGAAAGCAATTACTTTTTCACTTCTTTGGCTCTATACTAGAAATACCATTCTTTACACAGAAAAGTATTACTATGCAAACTCTTCTATAAAGGGTTTGTAGCTACACACGCATCTCTACTGCACATATATTCTCATAAATTTCCAATTTCTGTCACTAGCATATGAGGACTAGTATCAACATAGAATTTGCAACCATCTGAAATAAACTAACACAATGAACGTGAATAGTTGTTAACATGGCCACAAGATGGCCATAGGCAGTAACCCTTCTGGGCTCTAGGATACTCTTGTTCTCTGGAAAGGTGGGTTCAGTTTACCATATTTTCTGACTTTATAGGAGAAAAAAAGCAATAGAGATTAATTTGCAAAATTTCCCCATATTTACAACTAAGAAACTTGGTTATGTGTCTAGATCAGTGATGACGAAACTTTTAGAGCTGGATGTGAAACTGCAACCCTGAATCCCCTTATTTATCATATGGTGACAAGACTACAATGAAACCTCAACACTGAGGTTTTAGTTGAGAAAAAACAACTCATAGATTAATACTTTTTATCTTAAAAGAAAACACGTGTGCCATCCATTCCCTACCACTTGTTTAGATCATTCATTGTAATGAAATTATCGCATGTAGTAAATACACAAATACACTGTAGCTTTCAGTGACTTAATGTAATACAAGGATGAAATGCAGATGACAGCAAACCATGACTGGGCTTTATGTATTACACAGTAGTCTCTTTAGGCTGTGGGGGGCCTAGGCACCTGAAGTCAAAGATACTGCAGAATTCTATGCCTTTCTCTCTCAATTAAGGACAGGAAGAGATTAGCAATAATTAGTAATCATTACATAGGAAAATATAACAGTATGATAAAAAATTATGTGAACATAGACACTGTCTTCTCTCTCTCCAAATATCTTAATGTTAGGGTACTGCTCCACCTTCTGATGTGGTGAGATGACACCCTGGCCTGATGGAGGTGAAGGGAGGCAACTGATGGAAGCGAGGTGACACAGTGTAGGTGTGCAGTAGGGGTCACCTGGGCACAAGCAGGAAGATGCCAAGAGCAGTGACCAAGGATGGACTGAGTGCTTAAATTAATGCGCAGGCACCTCATACAGTGACAGTACTCTGGAAAGAGGGGACTTCGTCCAGGCTGTATGGAGGAGGACAGGTCCCTGGATTCTGTTACATTACTCAGCATGGCATGCAGATTAAGATGGTAAATCATTTAGCTCTGGAAAATTCTATTTAATGTTTTCAGAATAGAGTTGAATGTGGTGAATTCAAGCTATGAAAAGTGCAATCATGGAAAAGAGTACTTTGTATTAGCCTTATTAAAACAATCTTTGTGTAATTGTTCTCTTTGTAGGGACTAAAGCAATCAAACCTGGACGTGGTCTGGATCACCACCTATCATGCAGGGTAAGGACGGATCCATGAAGCAGACTTAGGTAACAAGGCTGGCAATTCTACATTGTTCATTTTTATATTATTTTTTATTTCTACGAAATGTTGGTTCGTAGACTTCACCAACCTTCTGTTTGAGATCTTCCTGCTTCAACCTTCTGAGGGCTGATAATATGTAGTGTTGCTAGGAGTTTGTTTAAATTCTAGATTTTTAAAAATCTATGACTTCATAGTTTTCAATTTTTTTCCATTTAGTGTAATTAATACCAAACTTTAATCAGATTAGTAACCATAAAATTGACTACAGTTAAATACTTGAGCACATTATCCATCTTGGAAAAATGCTTGGTATATTGGTAACACCCTATAAAATTACGCTTTTTGGATAATAAGAAACAAATGATCTCTTACCTCAAAATCAATATCCGAATAACAACTGCACGAAATACATGGGCCATTTATTTTTAATACATCCTCTCTTCTCTCATTTTGAACAGTAAATTTAGGCAGACAGGGGTGCCACTTCTGAGAAACATAACCAACTGGAACACCAGGGGGAGCTTGGATTTCTATCTACAATAGCAATGAGCATAAATAGATATAACAATAGTGGTAAAGCTTACATTCAGCAAAAGGGTGACTGGTGTTAAACTACTTTAGAAACTGCACACTGACCTCCTGAAGGCAGCAGGGACAACAACAGCAGTCACATCTCAGTGGCCTCACCATAGTTACGACCTCTCGGCCCATGTTATCAAGAATTCTCAAGGTAAAAGGCCTACTTGGTCCACCGAAATTTAGGGTGCCAAAATCATTGTCTTCCGCTGCAAAGTAAACCCTCTGTCCGAGGCTGTTCTTAATTTCATATTTGTTATTGGTTTCAATGCCTGTTAAGACTGAAAATATAAAAGAGGAATCTGTAATTACCATTTTTTGGTTAAAAATAGCTAATTTTTCCCGCGGTATTATAACATCTAGCTATAACAGCTTTGGATGATACTCCAAGCATTACAAGAAAGAGGCAAATAAATGGTATTTTTTAAAGAAGTGATAAATAAGAAAAAAGTCAAAATGAGATAAAGAAATAAATTCTCGTGAAAGTGAGTTGTATCTCTTAAACGCAACATTGTTGCAAAGGAGAACTTTTCTCCTCCTTACCCAAGACCGGTATAATGGCATAGAGGGG
Organism: Octodon degus; assembly: GCF_000260255.1. Lineage (NCBI taxonomy): Eukaryota > Metazoa > Chordata > Mammalia > Rodentia > Octodontidae > Octodon > Octodon degus. The sequence goes on along the minus strand of NW_004524604.1, from coordinate 13,912,491 downwards.
CAGAGCGGTGCCGATGGGCTATAAAACGTTCATTCTCATGGTACAGTTTTAACATGTTATAAAGATGCTATAGGGTAGCAATACTGTACTGAAGAAATTGGCTTGAGACATTTTAGAAATCATAGTCTGACTTTTTGAACCACCTTTGAGGACAAGTATGAGGGTTTCTTCCCACCCAATGCATACGTGTAAAGGGAAAAGGGAAAAAAATCAGAAGGGTAGGACCCCACATTGTGCCCAGGACACCCTTGATCTCAGCTCACCACTGGTGGGAAGTGAGCAGTGGGTACTAGGCAGCAGGGAGCAAGGAGATGCACCCATGAGGCTCTGACTCACAGGCTGCACAGACCATCGGAAACCTTGGAGAGATTGCTGCATACTCTGGGGATTCATCTCACGTGTGAAGAAAATGGAGGGATGTTAAGTATCTTATCCAAGTTTCCTGTAGGAATTGACACCTTGGAAAAGTTTCCGTTCTCAGAGGCAGAAAGGAGCAATTAATGTTCCCACTTGGCCATTTTCCTCAGATATTGGGGCCATGGCATATTTAAAAGAAATATGTAAAGGGCCGGCCTGGTAGCTCAGCGGACTAAAGTGCCTGCTTAGGCAGAGTACAGGGCCCGGGTAAGATCCCCGGTGGGCAGCGCCGGCTGCGACCCTGGGGTGCACTGAGCCAGCGATTAAGACTGGGAGTGGTGGCGCCTGCCTGTAATCCCAGCTCTTGGTGGGGGGGGGGGGCTGGAAACAGGAGAATCACTACAAGTCCGATCCACGTAGTCCTAAATAAAAAAAAAAAAAGAAAGAAAGAAAAAGAAATATGTAGAGGCTCAAACTTCACACTAATGTGTGTGTGTGAGTAATTTTAATTTGGTATAATTATCTTTCAGAAGTCTGATCAATATGAATTCCTTTCAGTGTCTTTGGTAGGATTTATCTAGACCCTCTGCATATAATAAGAATGACCCTTGAGCTCAACACCTCTTAAAGTCAAAAGATTGGTGAGAGAAAAACAAAAACAAAAACAAAAACAAAAACAACATGTATCTGTGTATCTATTATCTAACAATTGTGTCATTAAGTAGCATAATACAGAAAATTTTGCCTTGTTTAATTTTAAAACAACATGGCTTTCTATAATGTTTCTGGTTACTTTAAAAGGTGAAAATAAAACAAAAGAGTCTTATGTTTATGTTTAGGTCTATTAAGAATAGAATTGAGAAAAATGTAAGTGCTTGCTATTGCACGGATAGTATAAAAATAGTAATCTTCATCTTCCTTATATGATTTATAACATGAAAAAAATAATATAGACTCAATTTGGGGCAAAAAACCATATAGGGCATCTTTTTAAGAAACTTCAAATTAAACAGTAAATTTTAAAATTACTAGATATTTCTTGATCAAGTCATCTATTTCAAAAATTATTATCACTCTTTATATGTCTATAAATCTATATGTCTATAATTCTACAAAGGAATATGTAATGTGTCACATAATACATGGTATCTGCTTATTTGAATTTTATAAAATAGATAGCATATATTGCAGAATAAACTACATTTCAAAATGCAGATAATCATGCAAAGAACTATATTTCAGAAAAATGTTAGTTTAGAGACACTGAACAAAATAAAAACTATATATATATTATATATATCCAACAATTTGCATTATGAATAGTTTAAATGTAATAGGAGACAATGTTATAATTTAATAAAATTCCATTTTTCCTCTTATACAATTCTTGTTCTAATTTGTAGCAGTGGAAGGATTGTTGCAAATAAGACAGACTTAACAAATAGTCTACAAACCAGCAGTTTACAGTGCACACTTACATCCAAGAAGAAGACATTATCATTCCTAGGCCCTTCTAGGTCTCACTCCCTGTCAGCTTCCTGAAGCAACTACTGGTCTCCTAAATCTGTTCTTGCGCCTGATAAACACTGACCCCAAGGAGACATCTGGCCACCCTAGCCTCGTCTAGAAGAGCAGGGCTGCTCTTGCAGGAAGGAAGGCTCCAGTCTGGTGCTCAGCATCCTGCAGCACTACAGGGCCCCTGCATCTGGCACAGGACTCTCCTGAAGACCCAGGAGAAACTGTGAGCACAGAGAACTTTCTAGATCATTCCATCTGAATCAAGAAAGCTCAATCACCCTGGAAATTCACTAAGGTGGCTAAACTTTTGCAGGCAGTTCTGTGCAATTTCCAAGGTGATGTCAGATGACAAGTCCACAGCTGGTAGTAATGCGGTACAATGATAGAATAACTTGGTTTGGAGAGAAGGAGGAAAGAAAAAGCGTCAATTGTCTTCCTTCTAACCTAATGTCAGTATCGTGAAAGGAGGCGTGCAGTAAAATAAGTATTTTAACATTTGATTCTTCATTTTCAAAAGTAAATTGTTGATGAGGTGTACATTTGTGTTCCTGTGAAGACAGACATTAGTAAGTAACCTGGTTAACTGTCCCAGATGAGCTACAGTGTTACACTGTGGTGACTGAGACGCCTTGTTTTGCATAAATTTCTTTTTCTAGAAATACGACTAATCCAATGAATGCATACCTTCCAGAAGTTCAATTTGCTGGTGCACCAGAATCTGATCTATCTATTAAAACAAAAAGAAAATTAAGCACTTGTAATGATCAATATTACCACTACCAATATTTAAATTTATATGACAGTGTAAAACTAACTTTAAATAGGTGAAATATGTGTTGAAATTTTTCATTTAAGGTGAGAAGCTTTACATCAAATAAAACCAATTCATATTGGAATTCCTAAAACAATATTCCTTCTAGAAGAGTCTCAAGAAATGATCAGCACTTTTTTTTTATTCAATTAAAAAGATTACTATCATAAGTTTCCAATTTCAAGTGTACTTGGCTTCAGCAATTGTAATAGATGATAATTTCCTCTATTTTATGAGATCCTAATTTTGAAATTGTGTATTTCAGAATATTTTTTCAAGAATGTATTTATGACTAATATTTTTTTGTGTATCCTGCTTGAGTGCCTTGTGGAAAATTATATCAATAGCCTGTGCCAGAGATACATCAGACTTACTAGATATTGGTTGGATATCATAAAAATTTTTGTTTATAGAACTTCATAACTCTTTTTTTATACTAATTTTATTGAGAAAGAAGCAGCAATGAGACAGTTTCAAAACAGGTTATTAGGACAGTTACAATAATTAATACACTGCATATTGTCTTTGTAGTAGTTATTCATAGTACAAGATGCGGACATGATATCTTACCTAAACACTATTAGTTCAAAATTTTCTTCTCATTGAACTAAGAGAAGTAGCTGTATATCTATGCTAACTATTTTGTACATACAGGTATATATGTATATTTTTTCACTACAAAATTGTCCTTCATTTATAGAGCCTTTTTGTTTACTTTTGTCAGAGATGGGCATTCCATTGCCATTCATATATTGTAGGTGCATGAATTCAGCAAAGTAATCCAATATGTGTCATTTTAATTACTGCTATATTCTCTTTCAAGTAAGTCTTTGTTTGAAAAAAGAGATTATAAATTGAAAACAAGAGACAAGAAAAAAAAATGTCATAAGACTGTCCTGCTACAATGTTGTATATGGTTAGATTTCTAAATTTCTTTTCTTTTCTTTCTTTCTTTCTTTTTTTTTTTTGGCAGAACTGGGGATTGAACTTAGGCTCTTGTGCTTGCCAGGGAAGCGCTTATTCCACTGAGCCATCTCCCCGGCTCTTGATTTCTAAATTTCTGTGTAAAAAGTTGTAATTGTTTATATCTTCTTTTTACCATTTTTTATTTTTTGAACTTTTTTTTTCCCTTTTTTTTTGGTTTAAAGTTTAGCATATCAATGATTGATGGAAAAAACCTGTTTCATGTTATGTCTGAGATGTTTGATACTCAGACACACTCCTACTTACCTCTCTGCTTTCACACACCAAATAAATGTTAAACCTCAAATGCCAAAAGTCATTATCCTGTTGTAGAGTAAAATCCCATTTATTTCCTCCCTTCTCCTGTAATTATATTTATAAAACTAGATATTCCAAGGAACAAGTATAACATCATAAGCAAAGTTTTATTAGTTATAAAAAGGTAAGTCATTATGCACACTATGTCAACTCTTTGTGTGGTTTTCATTATTGAAACTGAGGAATAAGCTTTGTTCAATGGTCTTTTCCAGTTTCCAAAAGCTATTCAGTGTTGAGATAAAAGGGTACTGGCTTCAGTACAAGGGAGGAGATTAAAAAGATACCCTTACTGCCTTAAGTTTCTAATTCTGACCAAGGTGAGTAACTTCCTCAAGGCTCAGTATCCTCTTCTGAAAAATGATAATTATAGCACAAATACATGAGTTTTTTGGGGCTTTTTTTTTGGTAAAGATTAAGCAAGATAATACACGTACTATGCTCACAGCAAAGACTGCAACATACTGCTTACTATCATCAACTCCCCTAGAATGACTGCTTAATAAGTATTTTTCTATTGGCTACTAGCACAGGGTTTAGTCACGATCACACAAAAATATAACTACCTCATTTATATTTGCTTAGAAAGTGAAACTGACCTAGAAAAACTAAGAGTAACCTGTTAGCAGGAAACACCATTTCAGATTTTCTTAAATCATTTCTTTGTTTAAGTAAACTAGGTGCCCAGTTGTGACTTTCATAAGTTTGCATACCTTTGTAATTACCTGACTTAAGTATTCCAGTCCAGGTGGGCAGTTCAGTGGAACGGGTGGTGCTGGCATCCACGGTACCGCTGCAGGTCCATATACTGGCTGACTCTGTATGGGAAACCCGGGTTGGACAGCACCTGCAGAGCTGCCTGGTGGTATTGGGGGTCCTGGGTAGGGACCTGGGTAAGGACTGTTGGGCCCAGGGTAGCCAGCCTGGGGACCCAGATAACCCCCTGGGGGGCCAGGATATACAGGTTGACCTGGAGGTTCTGGAATAGGAACAAGTAAAACAACGTAACTACACAGAATAGGAATCCTCACCTCATCTGGGATTAGCACAGCCATGCTCAAATTGACCTCTGTATTTGGAAAGCCTGTATCGGTGGCATTTAATATATATGTTTATGTTCCAGAGACTTTTTAATACAATGGATCTGTTCACTTTACACTTCTATTTTAAGGATGATAGCTGTGAATAGAGGTAGCACATAACTCTCTTTCCCTTTCTCAGAATTTAAATGGAAAAAATATAATTTCATAATTAAGAAAGTACTGTATTGCTTGACATCAAAAATATAAGCATCCGGGCATGATTACATCAAAACAAGAGAAGCGGCACTGGGTAAAAGATGCCAACTAAAGGCTTTGAGTCAGTATTTCAAAGACCAAAGGGCCCCACACTTATGATAATTTGGGGAATTATAACAAATGGTATTTCCTATATGTGTGGACCTGGAAGTGATTTCTTTTCCTTCTCTATAGAAGGGATATTTAGATAAATTTAGAGATATTTTTGTTCATTAGAACTATAGCAAACAGTGGTTCTGACATGTGGTGAGGAAAAGCCAAGGATACTGCCAAACATCCTAGAATGCTCAAAACTGTTCCCTGAAAAGAAAGAATTTTCAAACCTCAAGTATTATGGTGTTACTGTTGAGAAGCCCTGGCATAGAAGTAAAGGCATGCTTTTTTCTTCTCATATATTTGAAGTACTTATCTGGATTAATAATTTGCTTGGACTTTTTCTCTTCTGTTCTTTTCATATAATTGAGCATTAAATCTAGGAGCATTCTATCATTGAACTATACCCTCAGTCCTTTTATTTTTTATTTGGGTATTTTGGGACAGGGTCTTACTAAATTCCCAGGCTCACCTTGAACTGCTGATCTTTGTGCACCATTTTCTTGAGATGCTGGTATTATAGGTGTAGACCGCTGCTCCCGGCATATCGGGAGCTTCAATCCATGCTATATTACTCTCCTATGCCTCTAATCCATTAAAACCCAAACTGATATTGAGGTTACAAATTTAAGTTTTACAACATAGCACCCTATGCTCTTTGGAAAATACTGTCTGAGGAACAATGAAGGCAAGAGTTGTAAGAAGCTAGCTAGGTAATAAGTAAAATAGAGGAGAAATTTAATAAATCCACAGTGTATATTCTCTGTGTGTAATTATAAAAACATTTTATAAGCTTATTCACAGAGTAGTAATCCCATATGCATGAAATACATTTAAAGGATTACATTAAAACATTTAACATTAAAAACAATGAAAAACAACATTTAGAATAGGCTATAAATACTTAGGTAACAAAATTTATAACCATTGAAAACTAAGGCTAACAACAGGCTAAACTTCACACTTAGGCTCTTAAATATAGCTTTTATACTGTAGTCCTTCCACAGTGAATAAATACTCGTAAGTGATAAATACATCAGTGGCTCCTTTGTAGAATTAGAGGATACAGCTTTTAACAAGGGAGGCTGCTCTCTCTGGGTTTGTGACTAAATTCTGGGAAACAAAAAACAAAAACATTTTATACTGATGTGATGAAGAAAATGCATGGAGGAGAGGACTGGACGGGAGGCAACCATTTCAGATAGATATAACTAAAGCTAAATTCTACAAGATGATAAGGAACAACTTATGTCAAATCTGGTGAAAAACACTACAGGAATAAAGAAAAGCAACTGTAAGAGCTCTGACTTGGGAAACGAATTCAGCATGTTAAGGAACAGAGAGGAGCAGGAAGATTAGGAGCAGCTGTTGGCCAAGTAACAGAAAGCAGTTGTCTCAGTTACCCTTCTCTCGTTGCTGGGATGAATACCCAACACTCAAAATGAAGGAAGGCAAGGTTTATTTAGCTCACAGTTACTGGAGGTTTCAGTCCATACTCAGCTCCAAGGCAGAGTGGCACGGGGCACAGAGCATCCTTTCATGGCAGCAGCAAGGAGCAAGAGAGCAAAGCGGAGGAGTAGCAGCAACAATGGCAACAGAGAGCAAATCTGTCTCTCTTCAATTGCATTCAGGCTATTCACCCCAGGCTGGGGGAAGTACTCATACCCATAATCTCAGAAGTATTAAGACCCATAATCCCAGTGGATCATGAGTTAATCTCAAATCTAGAAATCCCTGCCCCATGACTGCATGTGGCTTTTAGGGGGGACAACTAGACATAAACCATAATAGCAGTTAATCTTGTAGGTCCTTAGTCTAAGAGGCAGGTGTTGGAGGGTCTGAGGAGAAGAGGAGTTCTGTAAAGTCACTTGTATCTCATGAAGATTTTTAGCAGTTTTGAACATTAGGATTTACAATAAGAAACATAGAGGCAATTCCAATGCTCATTACCTAGTAGGAGAGACCACTCTATATTCATCTTTATTCTAGGGAGGACCATAGCAACTAGTGAGATTTACTAATTAGAGTTAGAGGGTCAAATGCTTTGAAGGAAGGGACTGAAGTTTTATGAAGGCATATTGCCAGGAGTAGCTACTGAGATGGGAAGAGGGAAAGTGTTACAGTTGTGATGAAGAAATTATCCCCCAAAAGTTTCAGATGCTCCTGGGAAGGCAACTGGATCATGAAGGCACTAACCACATCAATAAATCAAGTCATTCATGAGCTGAAAAGGTGAGATGGAGACCACTACAAAGCAGCTCTGAGCAGGACTTAGTATCCAACTGGCTTTTCATGCTTACTTGTGAGTTGCTCAAGGCCTAGGCCCCTTGTCTGGAGATAGACAGCAGATTCATAGCAAGTGAACCTGTATGAGTCACTGGTCTGCACTGAGGCCTGTCCTGGCCTGTAAAACTGTGACAGATAAGGCCACAGCTGAGGGCACTGGGCTCCAACTCCAATTAACTAAAAGGAGACTGAAGTTACAGGCTCCCTCTTCTTACAGTAAATGTCAACCTAGAGCTAAGGTAGTTCTGCTTCACAAAATTTGTTACTTGGAAAATATCTCCCAAGGTCCTGCTACATTTCTCTCAGATTCCTGCATTTTATTCAGTCTATCCCTCCTCTATTTGAAAGCCAAACAAATACAGGATGCCCTGAGAAGTTATTTATCTTAGCCCCCAGAGAATCTTGAATTCTGTTAGAGGGTTTTGATCCTCCTGGAGTCCTAAACTCATGCCACTAGACTCATTTGTTTAAGCCTTCACTGCATACTTGTTTAGTTGATTGTGGGCTTGATTTGTCTGCAATAACTAATGGATATTATTGAGCGGTTAAGTGTAGTTAACATGGGGGCCCATCTGGTGGAAATGAGTCACTAGAGATGTAACTTACCAGGATACTACTTTGTTCTTTGCTCCTGACTTTCATTACTTCCTAGTTACCATGATATGAGTGACTCCTCTGCCATGGTCCTGTCGCTGTGATGTTTTAGCTTCTCTCAAGCATGAGAAAAGAGAGCCAGGGAACAAAAGCCTAAAACTGTGAGCCAGAACAGATCTTTTGTACCGTAAGTTTACTTTCTTAGGTGTTTCATCACAAAGACCAAATGCTTACTAACACAGGAAAGGGAAGGGAGAGTAGGAAGAGCTTCTCTGAAGTGTCACCTTTCATGTAAGATCTAAAGGACACAAGAGAGTTAAATTAGCCAAAGGCAAAGAACATTTAAGGCCAAGTTCTGGTTTCATGACAAACCTGGGTGCCTACAAGTTTTGAAATTGGCCAGGGCCATAATATCAGGATTGAAGGTGATCTAGTTTGCATAGAAATATGTATCCATTCTGTTCTCTTAGAGAAACAAATTTTCTTGGCAGCTGAATGGTCTGTTTCATTGTCCTTAGAAATCATCAAGTAGGTCCTAGATATCTTATTCAGATGTTCGCTATTAAAATAGTCTGGGGGCTGGGGAGATGGCTCAGTGGAATAAGCGCTTCCCTGGCAAGCACAAGGCCCTGAGTTCAATCCATGGCTCTGAAAAAAAAAAAAAATAGTACGAGCTAGATCAGCATGAAGCTCTAAGGTGTAGATAAGGACTAAGGTCAACAAACATGGTTTCTCTTAAATATCATCCAGAAACATACTAGCACCAGAGCACCATCCCAGGAAAATTAAACCAGACCTCTGAACTCAAGGATTGATAATTCAGTCCTTAAGAAGCATCGCACAACTAGTAGGAACAGAATGAAGAACTGGAAACCTTGCCCAAAATCTCTAAGCCTTAGTTATTCATGATGAATAAGGGGTTAGTTAATAGTATAATGGTTCTCAACACACATGGGATTGTTTCGCCACCTGTTTTACATCCTTCTACATACTTTTAGTCATTTCTAGGTGACTTACTATACCTAATACATATGTAAATAGCTGAATAATGACAAGGAAATGATCCATACATATTCATTAAAGATGAAATTTAAAACTTGAATATTTTCATTCTACAGTTGGTTGACTGTGAAGACATAAATTCAGGAAACTGTCAGTATTTACCTCCTAAGAATGTCCTGAGATTAAATGAGCTAACCCCCATGAATTTCAGAATAATGCCTATGGCACAGTGAGCTCTTAGTTTTTCGCTAAAATTATTTTCAATATTGTCATTTCAAGGCTTGCAATACATGCAGCCTTGGTCTTTAGAACTCAAACAAACAAAAACTATTTTTCTTACAAACTCTCAAGTCTAGTTATACCTGAATTTAATATTTATATCTCGTTTCAGTTAGCTATATAGTGGTGCTTATGCTGCTGAGCTACATCTCTGGCAATATCTTAGTCTTTTAAATAATTCTTCAAACAAAAACCCTACAAAAATTTAAAACACAAATTCCCAATCTTGACTTCATATTCAAAGCGCTTATAATATGAAGAAGTATCAGTCCTTGAGTTCAGAGGTCTGGTTTAATTTTCTTGGGATGGTGCTCTGGTGCTAGTATGTTTCTGGATGATGTTGAAGGGAAGCCATGGTTGACCTTCGTCCTTATCTAAGCCTTAGAGCTTCGTGCTTGTCTAGCTCATATTATTTTAATAGCGAACATCTGAATAAGCTATCTAGGGCCCACTTGAAGATTTCTAAGGACACTGAAACAGACCATTCAGCTGCCAAGAACATTTGTTTCTCTGAGAAGAAAACAGAATGTATATATATATTTCTATGCAAACTAGATCACCTTTGATCCTGAATCCCCTGAGTGTCTTCCAAGGGGTGGGTATTCTGCATACTTGTAAATCTGCACACACTATGAACTTTGGCACTTCTTTTTTTTTTTTTTTTTTTCAGAACTGGGGATTGAACTCAGGCCCTTGCGCTTGCCAGGGAAGGGCTTATTCCACTGAGCCATCTCCCCGGCCCCAACTTTGCCACTTCTAAATGTCTATCATTATCAATAACTGCATCTGCCTAAATGACAACCTCTGAATCATTTTGTGACTCTGTATTCCTTACTATGTAGTGATATGACTCAATTATTTTTCTTAAAAATGCAAAGCATGAATTAACAAGAGGAAATAAAGCTTTCATATTGTTACAAATTAAAACTGAATTATTTCAATGTAATCTCTCTCTCTCTCTCTCTCTCTCTCTCTCTCTCTCTCTCTCTCTCTCCCTCTCTCTGGCTCTTTGCGACAGAGTCTTGCTCTGTAGTTCCAGTTAGTCCTTGAACTCAAGGAAATCATCCTGCCTCAGCCTCCTGAGTGCTGGGATTACAGGTGTGTGCCACTGTGCCTGGGATGGCTAATATTTCTCCAGTTATCAGCTTTTAGTTTTAAGTAGTCTACTGACTGCTCTTTTACACTAATTGAACAAAACAAATGCCAAGTACCACATGATTAAAAAACACACAGAGATAAATCTCCTAAATATCATTACATGATCAGATTTTTCAGAAAATAGAAATGATCAGTAACATATTTTACTTATTTTCTGTATTTGGGGGTTTAATTTATGTACAGCCTTGTATTTAATTAGCTAATGTAAAATCACTATTGATTTTATTAGCTCTCCTTTACATTTTTTCTTGTCTTCCATAATTAAAAGGATTACCTCTATGGAAAATACAAACTCCAAAAGAAAATTAGAAATAGCTAGACTGTCAAAATTTATTTAATAAATTATCAAGAAAAAGAGCTACCAAATTTAAGACACCTATTCCCTTCCTCTACATTTCTTTCTCTCTTTTGTGAATATCAATTTACTAACTTTTAAAAAAATCTTTTATTTTACCTTGGGATCCTACTGGTGGCAATTGTGGTTTATACTCCTCTGAAAAATTAGTTCCTGGGTGAGGAAAATCCATCGGCTGTCTGCAATCAGAAGAAAGGTACGTTTATGTGTGCTTACATAAACCACACATTAGAAAGAAAAATGTCAATAATTTTCATTAGTATGGTCTATTTTCTCTGAAACAAACTGAATATAAGGTATAAACAACTGAGATGGGGAAAATGGGAAAAGGTAGAAAAAAGGAAGGGGAAGAATCAGATAAGTATATGCACAGGATAGCTGAGTGTACCACTGATTTTTATCAGTTTTTTTTTTTTTTTAGGGTAGCAGTTAATGTTTAAAACTTTTACTTTGACCAACTTGATATGCTAATGTCTATAACTTGAGCAGTTACACTGAAGACAGCAATGTGTACTATAACAACCATGACTGAATACCTTTCATCCTGCTTTGTTTAAAAAAAGTGTATCTGCTCTATTGTTTTATTTCTATACTCTTTAAAATAAATTAAAAAAATAAACAGAACAAGGAAAAAACCTTAAGGTTTATTGAAAGGAAGAATTAATGTTTAATTGTTTGATCAATCTTGCATGTTTGTATCTGGTAATCTGAGGAAAAAAATTGAAGATAGCAATACATAACATGACCAACCATTGTTAATTTTTTATTCTTGTTCTGAAATTCTGTGCCATTTTTATTGTTTTATTGTTTTATGTTGCTTTGTTATTGCCTTTGTTTCCTTTGCTTCCCCCCTTTTAAAAAGAAGAAATGAAATATAATTGTGGGAAAGAAATTAAAATGGAAAGAAATTAAAAGAATTATAGGAAGTCTTTTACGTGTGGTTTTGTTAGATCTGGAAAATATAGTGTCATAGATTGCAAATTCTTTTTCTAAAATATTTGTTTGTTTGTTTGATACAGTCTTGCTATGCAGTTTGGACTCATAGTGAACATCCTGTCTCAGCCTTCCCAGCGCTGGGATTACAGGCATGGGCTACCACGCCCAATTTTGGGGTCATGGTGCACTTAGGGTACCAGGGCCAGCACGGCATGCAGTCTGGGGATTGAACTCGGGTCCTTGCTCTCTTGCCAGACAGGCACTCAGACCACTGGACTATCTCCCCAGCTACAAATTTTTAAATAAAACTACTCCTGTATTATTTTCACTTTTATAAAATTTCTGTTTTAAGAAAAGAAATAGGTAAAGTGAATTCATTCAACATAAATTGTGCCTATTATCAGAGCTAATTTGCAGTAGAATCCTGGTTTACACAATCCTACTTCTCTTTTAGATGCTATAAGGCAGCTGAGTTACTGAGGCTGAATTCCTAATTTTTCAAATATGCTCATGAGTGTTCAGTTACAGGCTTTGATTTTGTGATATTCAAGGTAAGGTAGAGGTGGACCAATGAGATGGCTCAGTGGCCTAAGTGCCAGCTTAGGCAAGCGCAAGGCTCAGCATTGTATTCCGAGCACCACACGCAGCACTGGCCCTGACCCTGGGTGGCTGAGCCAGCCACGGTGATGTACACCTATAATCAGTGCCGAGGAGGACAACTACAAGCCCAAGCTGCATAGTGAGACCCTGTGCTGCATACATAAAAAAAAGAGAGTGTTAAAAACACACAGATAGCTTGTTGTGATGATGCATACCTGTAACCCCAGTACTCAGGAGGCTGAGCTAGGAGGACTGCTGTCCTGCCTGGACGTTGTGGGCTATTAGTCACTAGGTAACCTTGTGTCTTGCAACTTTGTAAAAGTATAAATAAATGCTCTTACTACTGTTCAATGGGTCATTTTGCCAACCAAGCAGAGGAGTCACCACCTAACCCAGTTCTTGTCTTCTTGTTTATCTTTTCTTTATTCCTGCTGCTGTTTCTTCCCATGTACAATGGACCACACTGAGAGACCAAAGAAACGCTACAGGCTGCTATGAGTTTAATGGGCTACATTGTCACTTCAATGCCAGGCTGAATACCATAGCAAGACCCTGTCTCAAAAACAAACAAACAAACAAACAAACAAACAAACAAACAAAAAACCCCATATAGATTATAAAGAAAGCAATGAAGAAAATGTAGATGAGATGATGGCAATAGTAGGATTGTGGAATATTTTAAAAATAATCATTGCTGTAAATAATAATCATTGCTGTAAAACATTATTTTAACATTTAACATTTAACATTTTAACATTTAAAACAACACACGAACTTCAATATATTCATCTTTTAGGCTGACTTTTTCTGTATGTGTCTCTATTATAATCTTTCAAGGATCATTAGACTCATCTAATCTTGTAGGTTTATCAGGAAGGCTAGACTGCAATCCCCCCTCCTCCACTCCATCAATCTTATAGTAACGTCACCACAGCGCACTCCACCAAACTAGAAATTTAGCAACAGAGCTCTCCCCTCCCTAAAATCAAGTGCTTTCCTTGGGCAAACGTACAACGCAGCTCATATTATCATAAATCTCTGAAATGCCAAAGGTTACTCCATCCAAACAATTTTGTTTCCTAACTGCAGATAAATGGCCCAGCTCCTCAGTTCTCTACGTGTTAAGATCTTGCCTGAGGCCAAACTCCCAGCCAGAGCTGCAAGATAGAAGATTAAACTCAGAGGAAGAGGTCTAAGGAAACGTACTCCGCGTGTGACTTAAAGTTCCACTCTTAACTTTCCTGTCAGTACTGGTAGTACAGTTGAGCCTGAGAGACGCCTCTCCCTCCACCCACCTGAACTGGAGCCAATTTTCATCCCATTGTCTAAGAAAAGCAAAGCTAAAATAACAAACTCCGGAAACCCCTAAAGTTTCAGGCTGCACCCATGCGTATAATTTAATCAGAGTGGGAGAGGCATGGGGTGTCAGAGCCACTGAGGTGCCCCAGTGCCCTGTCAGGCATTCCTGTCTGCCTTATCCAGAGTCCCTCCGATGGGCACCGAGGAAGGGGTGCACAGCTTTTAAAATCCAGAAGCCCAGCCAACTGTGTGCTTTTTATTTTCCTGCCATTCTGCCTCCACATTTTTGTTTATTTACTTTTCTGTTCCTGTTTCTGCCTTGAGCTCGTCTTTGCATTATCTCCAATACAGATAGCTGCTATTTTCCCCCCACTGGTCGTACGCTTGCAGCACTTGGTTCTTCATACATGCGGGCCTGGAATCTCCCTGTCAGATCCACCGTGCAGTGTCAGGGCCTCTTCCTGGCACAGGAACCAACATTTCAATACTATGAAACACACATATTTAGGGACAAATAGATTTAAGAAATTGGCAGCTCATAATTTCTAGGCTTGGTCATCAGAGAAATGATCCTATTTTCAGAAATTACAGTGTGAATTCAAGCAAAGAAGAAATAGATGAGCAAAGAAGATACTAATTTATCAGTTAATTTCTATATTTTAAAATGCAAATTATAATAGTTTTCAAAAAAACACTGCACTATCACTAGTGTTAAATATGCACATTTTTACTTTTTATATACATAAATAAAACTAAATTTATGCTCTATGTATATTTACTGACACACATACACACATTTTATTTGCGTGTATGCACATATATAAATAGGTAATTATGTATATGAAGCTGAAGAGTTAAAAGGTGAATATGGACATGACCACATAAATCTCACTAGATTGAGATAAAGTGTCCAAAACTTATGGCACATAAAGCCACTTAATTCTATATAAATTTATCAGAAAAAAGCTTTCAGGTTTTTAAAAAAATAATTTTATTGAAAAACAAATAGCAATGAGACAGTTTCAAAACCGATTAGTAGCACAGTTTCAATAATTAATACGTTGCATAGTGTTGTCTTAGTAGTTATTCGTTGTATAAGATGCAGACATGATATCCTGTACCACAAGCATTATTAAAACAAATCTCTCTATTCAATGATCCAAGAGAATGCAGCCGTGTATCTATCCTAACTATTTTGAACCTACATATACAAAATGGTCATTCATTTGCATCCCCCTTTTTTGTTTAGTTTTGTCAGAGAAGGGTATTCCACTATAATTTAAATATTGTAGGTGCCTGAATTCGGCAAAATATTCCAATATAGTCCAGTAGTCCATAATAGTAGTGGGTTTTCCATAAGACTGACAACGACAGAAATTATTCACTTGGCTGGGGAGATGGCTCAGAGGAATAAATGCTTACCTCGCAAGTGCAGGGGCCTGAGTTCAATCCCCAGTTCCACCAAAAAGAAAAAAAGTTGTTGACTTGAACCTTTTACAGCTCGGCATATTAATATGGCTTTACTTTTTATACTTCATTTTTATACTTTTCTGCTGAATGGCCAAGACCTATATAATGAATAATGAAACTCTTATATCTGATAAGGTCAGTCAAATTCCCTCAAGGATTTATTCTGAAGCCCTGTACTGCAGTTTGTAGTGCCTTTTTGTCAGCCATGTGGATGAGTCACAGCCATTGCTTGACCAATTTGCTCTTTCTGGAAGCCTGAGAGAGTGTTTTCTCTCCATGTGACTCTCCTTAGGCACACTCTACATCATCGATCACTTTCCTCTGTGGCCCCATAATCTCCTTGATCAGGAAATTTGGGACACAACTGAGTTACATGATGTCACTGTATAGGTTCTCCTATGTCCTGAGTCTTCACTGACCTTGAAAGGCTAGGGCTTAATGTTGGCTGTCCTTGCAGCCCTTCTTTTTCTCTAATATTTGGTCTGTGAACTTAGGTTGTTAATCGTCCAGAAGAGAAGCTTACTTATACAACCCTACAACATAGGCAGTTGTGCTTAACCTCACTATTTGAATATCAAACATCTTAGGCATAACATGGAACAGGTATTTTCCATCAAGTATTGATGTGTTAAACTTTAAGTCCCTACAGAATATGAGGAAAAAAATTAAAAAAAATTTAAAAATAGGAATAAACAGTTACATATTTTTACAGAGAAACTTAGAAATCCAAACATACATAGCAATGTAGTTTGGAGAGGCTATGGAGAAAAAGAAACCTTTTTTCACTGCTGGTGGGAATGTAGACTGGTGCAACCATTATGGAAATCTGTGTGGAGCCTCCTTAAAAAACCAGGACTGGAAATTCCGTTCAAACCAGCTATCCCCCTACTGGGACTTTTCCTGGAGGAACTGAAAATATCATAACATAGTGACATATGCATACTTATGTTTATAGCAGCACAAGTTTTGATAGCCATATCTTGGAGACATCCAAGATGCCCTTCACCTGAGGAAAGGATGAAAAGATGTGGTATTTTTATACAATGGAGTACTACTCAGCTATAAAGAATGACAAACTCAAAGCCTTTATATTTAAGAGGGTGCCACTTGAAGATATACTCATAAGTGAAATAAACCAGATCCACACATGTAAATTCATATACTCTCCCTAGTATAAGAGCTCAAAAGAAGAAATACAAATAGAAAAGTATAACACAATTAAAAGGAAAGCGAGAACTTGAGGATTAGAAAACAAAGAGAGGGCAGGGAAGAAACCTGGGAAACATGACGGGGCAAAGTCAAACATTTATATGCACAAGATGGGCAAGGCAATGATTGGCAGCATGTTTTTGAAACTAGCAGTTAACTGGTAGGATTTGCACCCTAACTATATATGCTGATACCCGTGAACTAAGCAACTGAACTGAAGATAGCAATGTGTAATGGTAAGTTGGAATGCCTGTCACTCTGGTCTTCTAATATGTACTGTTTGTCATGACATACCAATTGCTGCCATAGTGCGTCTCAAGTACATGTTTGTTTAAAATAAGGGGGGCGGAGAGTAGTGAGTGAAAGCAGGAGACAGGAAAAAAATTGAGTTTTATAAATAAAATCAAGTAAACATAGTATTCTTTAAAATCACAAAATTCAGTGTGTAGAAAAGAAGGAGTCTACAGATGTTTAAATATTACATGATTTCTCTTATATGACAAATGCAAAGTATATATATTTTTTTGTTTTTGCTTCTGAAAAAGAGTCTCACTAGGTAGTTTGGGCCAGCCGTGAGCTCATGGTGATCCTGCTACCTGAGGCTCCTGAATGCTGGGATCATAGGTGTGTACCACCAACCCTAACAAGCACAAATAATTTAAAGAGCAAAATAAAAGATAAATAATGAAAAAGGAAAATGGACCTTCTGCAAATGGGGAGGAGATCATGAGATGGAGGGGACTGAGAGGAAAAGGAGGAAGGGAAGAAGTGAAAAGAACTCAGATGTGTTGCTGTGTGTGTGCCCTACCTCCACACAATGCATATAATCAGCATGTGCAGAAAAAGATAAACTCATAAAAATTAAAAATAAATTAAAAAATAAAACAGGGATCTGATCCTGAAAATTTCCTAATATAGTGATCAAGACTAACTTTTCAGTGAGAGGTAATTATTTTGGGGTATATCACAATAAAGAGAAAAGAGAAAAGATTTATTCAGAAATATAGTATTTGGTATTTGGCATTTTCATATACATATATATATATATATATGTATATATATATATTTCTCTTTGGAACTTTAAATGTTTAATAAGGCAAAATCTTTCATTACATATTTGATAAATCCCAGTTTATAACCTTCAGGAAAAAAATGAAAATATTTTGATTGTTATATATTTGTCTATAGACACACACATATGTATGTTATAGAATACATTTGTCTGAAAACTTATTTCGATGAATTGGCATATGAAATATGTTATTTGTAAATGTGACTTTAGTAGTCCTTATATATTATACACAATGAAGAGAGAAAAATGCTCCAGCTAAAACATAGGACACACTGTATAATATATTTGCCAGTAGGCCTAATACTTGGTTTTTCCTATTGTTTTTTAATATTAATGAAAAAAGTTAGTGGCAATAAATTTTTTCACACACAGTCTCCATACTTGGATCACTGAATTTAGCATTGGATTCCAGAGCACAAACAACATAAATAGGCACTGTAGCTTCATGAGTGAATGAAAACATGGTAGCAAATAACAATTAAACATGTTTAACAATGTAGGGAAGAAAACAAAATGCTTTAAGTAAATTACTCTGCTTGACCATGACCTGCACAGTTCTGAAGATGTAGATCTGACATTCTCACAGTGTCTACAAATTTATAGGTCAAATGTGACAGCTGATACAAGATATTCTCAAACTACAGGGTCACACTCATCAGCTAGTCTTATTTGTCTCCTGCAGCCTTCCCACGCAGTTAAATGTTTTGGGCTTGAGCCTATTCTCCATGCCTTTTTTCTGAGAAGTACATGAGAAGTTTGTGGAAGGTCCATAACGGTTAACACTTCAGGAAGCATCTGGTGAAAAGGAGCAATGATCTGCAGTGTGTAAGGGCATAAAGGCACACTGTGAGCTAAAAGCCCCAAGAAGTCACCACAGAAAAATTTCAGCCTTCATGATTCACACACCTTAAGCAAGTATGTAGTCCAGCTTCCAGCCCTTTAACCCAAGATCCAGGAATGTTTGAGAAGGAGAATAAGAAAGATTAACTCTCAGGAGGTCATGCTCTTGTAATTATATTTGGTATGTCAGGACTTGTTCTGTCCCATGTGAACAGCACATTTGCAAAGTCCTAAAATTCCATTCTGTGGACGAAGAGCTTTCCATTTATTTGTTGTTACCAAAATCTACCGAAGATTGTCATGGCTGAGGCAACTCTGACAATCTAAGTGCACTTGGGCATTTGATTATTTCTAGAGAAATATGAATGGCAGTAAAACATCCTACTCAGGACTCCTGCCTTCTGGTACTTTGAGCCTAACTTTGAGTCACTACTTCTTCTACTCTAAATCTCAATCCACTTAGTATCCTTTATGTAGCATTGATGCACATGCAAACACCCTGCTGACCCACAGTTTTGTCTTGGATCCACACATGAAACTGAATCAGTCCTTTCGTTCCCATCCCCACTTCCATGCTGAGTGCTCTTTTATTAACTCCTTCTACCATATAATCCTAAGTGCAAAGTCTCTGGTCCTTCTATTGAGCTGATTATGCCTACAGTTTCCAAGGAGAAACCATTTCCCTCTTTTCTATTTCAAAATTATTATTTATTGTCAATTTTGCACATAAAGTTTCCTACATAATACAGTCAAATGAAGGTTTTTGTAATGTTAATATAAAACTCAGTTTTGGAAATAATTAGGTAATCTTTTATTATACCAATTAGTCAATACATTCAATATAACTGCTAAAACTTCCAGAAAGACTTCATCTGAAAAACAGGAAATCACAGTTATGACCTCCCACCAAAAAGAAAAAGAAAAAAAAAATCTGTGTTACTCTTGTATTTAGATGTTCCCCCAAAGTCTCAAGTGTTCATAGATGGGGATATTTCAAAGGTGGTTGGACCTAGAGTGTGTGAGATTAGTATTGATTCATGGTGCAATGGTAGAATCAAGAGCACTGGGATTAAGAGTGTGAGCACTATCTGTCCTAAATGCCCCGATAGGATATAAGGGATAGAAAGAGCTGTGGTGGTCCCTTGTTGCTTTGCTACCTTCTGCCCACCATGATCTATTTCTGCCCTGCCATGACACCTGCCTTGGATCCTCTTGCTGATGGATGGAAACCTCCACTACCGGTGAGCCAAGTATATTTTTTCCTCCTCTAACTTTGGGTGTTGAGTCTTTAGTCTCAGCAATGAGAAAACTAAGATAGAGTTTGGTATCCGCGATGTGAGGTCACTGCCATGACATTACCTAGCCATGTGGCTGAAGAGCTTTGGCAGCTGGGTGGGCTGTAGACAGGGAGCAGTTAGGAAAGATGTGAAGATGCTGGCTGAAAGAGCGGAGCTGGAATGCCGTTGGGTGTACGTGATGGGCGAGTCCAAGCGCAGAAGATAAGAAGACTGATAGAAATCCTGCCAGTAAGACTGGGCTCAAGAGCCTTCTTCAAGGATTGAATTGGGTGTTGGACTCCAGACAATGTGTGTTATAACTGGCAAAATTTTGTCTATACTTTATTCATATCTATTTTTATTTTTGTTTATTTTTTTTGTGGTACTGGGGATTGAACTCAGGGTCCTGCACCTGCCAGGCAAGTGATTAATCTGCTGAGCTATCTCCACAGGTCCTTTACTCATATCTAGAGACTTTGTCTGAGACTGAGGTTAAGGGGGGCACACAAATTAATCTGACAGAAGTTTCACACCTAATGTTTAGGTGGTGGCATAAATACTGCTGAGCCTTTTAGTCAGGTTTAGAACCATGAACAAAGACCCAGTGGAATGATTCAAAATGTTTTGAGTTTGGCCAGAAAGGAAGCTCTAGTAAAGCTGCAGCCTGAAACGGTGGAGCAAAGGAGAAGCTGTTCACTGAAAAAATCAGCTACAAAAAGCCATGTTTTTCAGAAGAATATAACACAAAAGATGATCTCAGGCTAACACATGAACCAGCAGGGCTCCTGCATTTCCAACCAGAGTTGCAAAAGCGAAAGACTGCTTTGAGAGGAAAAGCTCCTGAGCATCAGGTGCCAGCATGGCAAAGGCTTGGGAAGTTGCCTCTCAGGATTTGGATTGGCTTCATAGGCACTAAACCCTTACAGCTAAGCGAGAAGAGAGCCTGGCCACTGCTCCAGCGGATGGAAGACTTTCGCATCATCCATGTGGTGCTACTGGTTTTAGATGCATGCAGAAATTGTTTAATGAATGTTTAAAAACTTTTTTTTCTCTACATCTGAATGCTTCCTTGCTGCTTCTAGCTCACTACCAGGCTGTGGTCTGGTTTGATGTACTGCTCTTCCTGATAATGTGTGTGTGGCCTTTCTCCACTTCCAGAACCATCCTTTTTGCTCCCAGCTGAGCCACTGGGGCTACCTGGTCAGCACAAGTGACACTTGCACAGTGAGGAGTGTTGTGCAGCTCAGGGTGCTGTGTGTCTCTCCCCAGCTTCACTACCAGCACAACATTCCTCTCAGGTCACCCTTGGGAGCAGAGAGCTGTAGGATCTGAACAACAGTAGCACAAAGAAAACCTCACAGGGAAGTGAACAAATTATTGCAAGACAAAGGAAGTGGATTTCATAGAAAGGGGCCATGTTGAAATGGGTGGGTGGTAAAAGGCCTGAGAAGGGGCTAGCCTAGAGGTGGAGGGACCATCAGAAGTGCAAGCTGGCTCCTGCATTTCCCATCTTCATCGCTAGAGATCTCTCCTTCCCGTGCGCTGTAACCTCCACACCTTTCCTTCTCTTGACTGAATCAGGTATTTCCAGCCTCGGGCCTCACACTTGCCTGGTTCCCTGGTTTGCACCGACTTCACAGGCCCTGCAGCGAGCACACCTCGCTCTGTGCACTGGGGACTTGACGCAGTTTTCTATTCAGGTATCAATATCCTGACAGTGCCACTGTCCCTACAGTCTAAATTACTGTGCACAAAGCCCTTTCTTATTACTGAGCTATTTCAGTATTTAAGCATATTTTCTGAAACACATTTCACTGTTTTTGTTTTTTTTTTTTTTCCCCTGGAGTGCAGAGTAGAATGTTGCAGTGTGTGACCCGGAGCCTGAGCTGCCCTGTATCTTCATTCCTTGAAAGCCACACATGTTGTATGAAGTGGATAGTTATACATGCAATATTTCCATGGATGCGCATGTGTGCATGCATGTGCACTTACTCTACCATTTTACACTTAGATTTCAGAAAAGGCCTGGGAGGCCAGCTAGTGTGCACCTGAAAGGGCACCTTGTGAAGTCCTGAATATAAACATGAAGGTGCTTTGAGACCTCAAAAGTTTGGAGAGATTAAGAACATGGATCATGGATCATCTGAAGAAAACTGCAATGAGGGAGAAGAACCAGCCCTAGAGAGAAGCGAGGGGAGGTACCACCACCAGACGTGTTGTAGAAGTAGAGCTACCCCAATGGAATTTACAACTTACCACAGATTTCCAGGGATGCTGGAAGAGGAACTATGGGATTTGATGTTTACCCTGCTGGATTTTGGTCTTGCCTTTGTTCCATTTCTTGCTATCCCTCTGTTTGAAACTTTTAGAATAGATATGTCTATCTTGTTCCATTCTATGTTGGAAGTGTTTAACAATCTTTTCATTTGTTTGGGGGCTTGCAGTAGGGGTATGCTTTAAATCAAGAGGAGACATTGGGCTTAAACTTTTCATCAATGGTGAAACTGTTAGGACTTTAGCAATTCTTGCAGATGGATGAAATGACTTTTCATAGAGGTATATGTATGAGTCTTTGGCGGATGAAGGGTAGAATGTTATGACATGTTTAATGTCCACCCAAAGCCTCATGTGGTCATAGGTGGAGCGTTTCCAGAGGTGGCTGGATATAAAGTATGTGATGATAATTTCGATTCATGGTTGAACAGTAGGCCCAAGAGCACTATGGTTAAGGGTGTGAGTGCTACCTGCCTGAAGTTCTCTGGGCAAAATATAAGGGATGGAAAGAGCTGTGACTGTCCCTTGTTGCTTTGCTCTCTTCTGTATACTGTGAACTGTTTCTGTTCTGTGATGCTGCCCTGCTTTGGACTCAGCCAATAATGGATGGAAACTTCTAAAATTATGAGTTAAATGAATTATTTCTCTTTTAACTTTGGGAGTTGAGTCTTCTGTCTCAGCAGGAAGGAAAGGAACTAAGACAATCTTAATACAGTCATACTACATATGGTGCCATGGGAATCATGGAACTCGAAAACATGAGTTAGTTCTGACATCTCTTTTCCTGTGTTACATAAGAGATTTGGAGAAAATTGAGGCAGCATATACTACAAGAGTACATCTGTTAAAGTTAATCTTTCAAAAATACTAAATTGCTGGCATGGGCCATCTAATAATTGCAAAATATTCTTATTATGAGAGAAATAGTGTGACGATTTCTAGTTACATCTTCACAATTCATACTATAGTGAAAATAATTTGACTCATCTCTCAAGGTCCTAAGATTTTTCTTATTGTTTTCAAGAGTTATTTCCTGGATATCAGCAACCTACTGTAGTGTAGGTCAAAGAGGCATTCTCTAGATCTGCAGTCTTTGTGAGAATTTATTAATTCTTGTTCTCATCCAGAACAAGACTAGATCACATTCTTCATAACCCCCCAAATGGGAATATATGCTCTGAACAATTTTAGCACCACACTACTACTTTTGAAACAATTGTCAGAATGGTAAGTCTCTAATCTACTGCTAATAAGTAAAATGAAACACTATGTTGGGAAGAGAAGACAAAGTTTGAGTATGTCAGGGGAAGAAGACAGAAGACAGTATGTGTTAAAGTCCTTAATTGAATAATTTTTACATATTTTCAATTGCCTTTTTTAGGTAAATTGTGTGCACTTGAAAAGGTTTAGTTATTACCTAAAGAAAGAATATTTCATCTTTGATTGTGGTTTCCATAAAAATCAAGCCCCATAAAAATACGTGCATTTACACAAATGGATGCAGCACAGAGTGTGTGAGCTTTTGACCCGGCCAGCGCACTTACCTGTGATGTATGAGCCAGAAGTGCTCTTACTGGGGCTGCAGAGAAGGACAATGTATCTTGGAACAGGAAGTCTGCTATTATCAAGCGCTTCTGTGTTTTAGGCTGAAGAAAACAAAGCAAATGCATTTAGAGCCAACTTGGGTTGGGACAGCGAACCCTGAAGACAAGTAGAGCTCATGCATCAACTAGAATAAACTGAAGTAGTAGTGATCAACTATTTCACAAAACTAATAAATCAAAGAGACCAAAGTGGGAAGGTTGATCTTGGAAGTAAGCTGTTCTCATTTGACTGATGGTCTATTCTGAAAAGCCTTGTATGGAGAACCCAAGGCTCCTTCACAGTTTTGAACTCTTTCCTTTCTGCCTACAAATAAGGAAAGTACTTCATAGAGATGAAATGGCTATTTAATACCGCACAGGTCACTAACTAGCTGAATTAAGATTAAGGATTCGTATCATTTACATTCATGTCCCTGTTTCACTGTAGAAAAGAAGACTAGCATCTTTCAGGAACATTTTCTAGAGGGAATCTTTTATGTTATCTGCTCCATGTAAAACAGAAAAGCACTGAATTTTAATTTATTTTCTGACCCTATACTTTGTACTAAGGCAAGTAGCATTTTTTTCTAGCATTTATTAAGACAATACTTGGAGAATTAAAAGACTAATTCTTACTACAAATATTCTTTGCTTAATGAATCACCTGCTTAATGATGTAAGGACACAGGCCTCAGACTTACCATCTGTCATTTTCTTTGTACAGTTCTGTACATCTTTATAAAACCTCAATATCCTTCTTTGTATAGTACCTCTTGTTTATGGAATACTGCAATTTTAATGATTGTATTATACACTATAGTCCTGAAGTTTTATGTACTGTTATACACTATAATACTGCATGTAAGAGCTACACAAATAAAAGCCAAGTTATCAGGTTGGAGCATCTTTGTACGATTTCTTTGTTCCAAATATACATGCTATATCCGATACATGTACACAACATTATGTGTATGCAACACTATATATGTACATACTCATTTAGCAACTAATTCATTGAATGATCTCCTCCTTGAGCAGAGCTAGTCATTAAATGAGAAATGCCTGGGGTGGGGATATAGCTCAGCGGCATAAGCGCTTGCCTGCCTGGATTTGATCCATAAGGTCCTGAACTTGAACTTGAAAAAAAGTCTGCATTTAGCTAAGGTGTTGGCTTTTAAGTTGAGAACTATTCAATGTAGAACTGTAGTGTAAGTGCCTGTGCATGCACACGTGCACATTGCATGTATAAATATTCACTTAGTACAACATGGGTGGCCTTCAAGGAGCGAAGATGCAGAACAGCTAAGGCTCTAAGTCACACACTGCAGCATCCTCCTCTGCAAGGCACTCCAGGAAATAAAAACACAGTGAAATGTGTCTCAGAAAATATGTTTAAGTACTTCGAGTAAAAATAGCTCAGTAATGGGGCCTGGGGAGAAAGCTCAGTGGAATAAGTGCTTGCCTGGCAAGTGCAAGGTCCTGAATTCAGTCCCTGGTACTACAAAAAACAAAAACAAAAACAAAAACAAAAAACAAAACAAAAAAACTCAAAAAGCTCAGGAATATCAGTAATAAGTATGAGGCCCGAGGCTGGAAATACCTGATTCAGTCAAGAGAAGGAAATGTGTGGAGGTTACAGCGCACGGGAAGGAGAGATCTCTAGTGATGAAGATGGGAGATGCAGGAGCCAGCTTGCACTTCTGATGGTCCCTCCACCTCTAGGCTAGCCCCTTCTCAGGCCTTTTACCACCCACCCATTTCAACATGGCCCCTTTCTATGAAATCCACTTCCTTTGTCTTGCAATAATTTGTTCACTTCCCTGTGAGGTTTTCTTTGTGCTACTGTTGTTCAGATCCTACAGCTGTCTGCTCCCAAGGGTGGCCTGAGAGGAATGCTGTGCTGGTAGTGAAGCTTGGGAGAGACAAACAGCACCCTGAGCTGCACAACACTCCTCACCGTGCAAGTGTCACTTGTACTGACCAGGTAGCCCCAGTGGCTCAGCTGGGAGCAAAAAAGAGGGTTCTGGAAGTGGGGAAAGGCCACACCCACATTATCAGGAACAACAATACACAAAAGCACTCCATAGCCTGATAGTGAGCTAGAAGCAGCAAGGAAGCCCTCAGATGTAGGGGAAAAAGAATTAAACTGTCAGGTAATATGTTAACAACTTAATACACGTAGGTTTTATTGCCTCTGTCTCCTGCAATTATTACACAATTCTAAAGATAAGGCAATAGGCAAGCACTTCAGACTGCTGAGCTATCTCGCTGGCCCCTATTCTGCCCATTTCAATGGCATTTTGTTTGTGAGTATTCCTTCTTTCCCTATGTGAATAATCAAAATGTCATCTCATACCCACAGCAATTATAATTAAACTGTTGCTTCCTTTGTATCCCTATTCTCAATGCTTTTGTTCCAGGACTCTACACTTGCCTCCTCCATTATTCCATTACCTAATTTTCTAATTCTTTTTCCCTTGCCCCCCACTTTTTCTTCTGTTTCCTTAATCCTTTCTGTACCAACATGCCCAAATTGCAGATTTGATCTGATTATCTGTCCTCTGGCCCTGTTTTTACAAAGTTACTTGAAGTATGGGACAATTGGGGCAGTTTGTATGTCCTTCACGCTGGCTCAGTGACTCCAGGCACTGAGCTGATAGCAACAATGCCCTTTTGACTCAACGACGTGAAAGAGATACCCAGCTGGGTCAAATGAAATGTCTAATTTTAATTTTTTGAGGGGTCTCCAAGCTGACTTTCAGAGTGGTTGTACCAGTTTACGTTCCCATCAATAATGTAGAAGATACCTTTTTCCCTGTAGTCTTGCTAGCATTTGTTATTATTTAACTTCTTAATTATGGTCATTCTTTCTGGAGTAAAATGGTATCTCAGTATTTTTTAATTTGTATTTCTATAATGGTCTGCAATGTTGAATATTTCTTTGTGTGTTTATTAGCCATTTATACTTGTTATTAATGCCCCAACTGCCCTGATAGGTAGTAAATATTAATTCATGTTTATATAAAAACAATAAAGATAAGGCAAGCAGACAAAACATGTATGAATGAAGACACCAGGTCAGAGTGCAATCAAGGCAAGCTGTGGAAGGGAGTCCAAGATCAGGCAGCCTGGAGCTAGTCACCACCCCACCTCCACCTCCGGCTCTGCCTATCGCTTGTCTCTGGTATTCTACAATCTGAAGTGCTGTTTGTATTTCAATCATAACTCCAATTAATATTAACTTTCAGTGACATCTAGTAGGCTTTATAATTGTTCCTTCTGGTACCGTACAGCGTAGGCAGAACCTGTGGAGCCCAGCTTTGCCCGAGATTTGAGGCTGTCCTCTGAGCTCCGAAGCAGTGTAGTTAAGGGAAGCAGAGCCTTGCCAGGTCTTTCCAGGCAGGACACACCTGTCCCTAGAATGGTTTCCAGGTGGGACAGTGTCCTGCTGAGACCGCGCTCCACACCGGGCACTTTCCTAGTTGCTCGGAGCCCTGACCCCAGTGGCCACCACACATCCACCACCTTCAGTGCAAGGAGTGTCCTCAGGCTCCTGCCCAGGGCTACCTGCATCCCCAGCTTCCTTCTGGGGACCCACAGAGGCCCCCAATTCTTTTTTTAAGAATTAATTTTATTAAGAAAAGTTGCAAAGAGACATTTTTAAAACAGGCTGGTGGGAGAGTTATAACAATTAATACATTGCATATTGTTGTCTTTGTAGTAGTCATTCATAGCACAAGATGCAGACATGATAGCCTGTCCAAACACTATTAGTACAACTCTTTCTTATTGAATTAAGATAAAGTAATTATGTACCTATCCTATCTATTTTGTATATACAGATACAAAATTGTCCTTCATTTATATCTCCATTTTTTGTTTAGTTTTGTCAGAGATGGGTATTCCACTGCCATCCAAATATTGTAGGCTCATGAATTCAGCAAAAATATTCCAATATAGTCCGGTAGTCCACAATAGTAGTGGGCTATCCTCAGGACTGGCAATGTTCGAATCTGTTGACTTGAGCCTTCCACATATTAACGTGGCTTCACTTTTCATACCTCGTTTCTGCACTGTTCTGCTGGATGGTCAAGACCAAGATAAAGCAAGACCTATGTAACAAGAACTGCAACTTTTGTATCCGCCTCAATTCTTTCCCGGTGAGCAGAGAACGCAGCTGGCTTACCTGCTGCCGCTGCGGTCCCCGCGCAGCCCCTGAGACCCGAGGTCGGGAATCCGCTGCCAGAGCCCGGCGGAGGCAGCGAGGCGCCGCCCCTTGCCCTCCGCGAAGGCGACTTGGCGACCTGGCCGCGCTCGGGTTTTCTTTCCTTTGCCGGATCCCGGGTTGCGACGCGACTTCCTTCCCGGCAGCGCGCGGGTCGCTGCCCGCTTCCCCGTGGGCCGCCGCCGCCGCTTGCCTCCCCTTCCTCTTGCCTCTCCTCCCCGAGAGGCGCCGCAAGCGTCTGTCCAGCGGCTAGGGATGGACTGAGGTGCGCGTCTGTGCCTGGGTCTGCCTCCTGGAGAAGAGCCTTGGGGAGCTTGAGTCACTGTGGCCTTGACCTTCATCCCTGAGATTCATGTGACTTGGATAACTAGTGACCAAGCATCAGTAAACTCTTACTTTTTAACTTTATGACACCTTTTATTTCTCTAACTTCCTCTTGCCATCACACGATGTTTTAGGAGTACTTCAGACATTTAACCGACCAAATTTATTTAGGATATCACAGAAGCATTCAGTAGATATTCATTCATTCATTCATTCATTCATTCATTCATTCATTTTTTTTAAACAAAAGTAACTGGCCTTCCAAACAGTACATTCATGCACGCTGAAAAGAAGTGAAATATACTCTTTCTGTTTCCTCATTTCTCATGACCTTCCTGCTCACCAACGTTAACACCACTTAAAAGTGTAGGGCTCTTTAATCCATTTTGACTTTAATATGCTGAGCTCTAAAAGGCTCAAGTCAACAACTTCTGACATTGCCGGTCCTATGGATAACCCACTATTATTATGGACTACTGGACTATGTTGTATTATTTTGCTGAATTCACTCACCTACAATATTTGGGTGGCAATGGAATACCCATCTCTGACAAAACTAAACAAAAAAGGGAAATATAAATGAAGGACAATTTTGTAT
>NW_004524604.1:13873066-13883322 GCF_000260255.1 Octodon degus | reverse complement strand
GGATCTCTGTAAGTCTTATTTACTTTTTTAATCTTTACATGAGTGTGAACATGGAATCCACCTCACATGGATTTTATGAAGCTTTCAGAAATGAAAAATAATCATGCTTTTAGTTGGTACCTGCCTGACTGTTAACTTTTGCTTGAGGTTTTAGCTTCCCAGTAGACTGTTTCAGAAAAGTAGGAAGACTGTGGAAATCCTGTAGTTTCATTTTCAGTTGTCAAAACTATTTTGCAACCTCTCCTTCCTGACTGAATAGTGTGTGTGTGTGTGTGTGTGTGTGTGTGTGTGTGTGTGTGTGTTTAATTCAAAGACTTTGCTGTTCCTTTTTCCATAGAAGCAATCTTGCATCACTTTCCTGGGCTGGTTCCCACCGGGCAGGGCTGAAGATGAGTTCACTGGCTTTGGTATGGAGATCTTCACCCTCTATACATTTCAGTTTTACTGGTTTAATCATCATTATTGGACACGACGAAATGCCCATTCTCCTCGGAATATGGAACATATTAGATCATGTGACTTACTCCTCTTTACACACATCCTGTGTCTTGCAAAATCAGTTTACATTTGTTTCTTTGATTTTCTCAAGTTTGTTGAAATCTTACTTGGTGTACAGTATGTTCTCATCTTTGCATGACCTTTGAGACTTTGTAAAGTTTTTATTTGTTGGGGAGCACTAAGACTGTGATTGAGACTGGGCATGGTGGCATGCGCCTGTAATCTCGGCACTTACGAGTCCGATCTATGCAGTGAGACCCTGTACACTCTGTATGCCTTGTCCTAACACACACACACACACACACACACACACACACAAATGTTGGTATCCTAATTATTTTCACTTTAATTCTATTGTGGTCTGGAAAAAGTACTGTCTGTATTTAGAAAATATCAACATGTTGTATAAGCCATTACGGTCATACTACAAATTGAAGATTTGCTTTTAGGGCTGGCCTAATAGCTCAGAGGACTAAAGTGCCTGCTTAGGCAGCAGGGTTCAATCCTGGGGCTGCTGTACTGGCCCCTCCAGGGGGGCGTGGTGGTATGTGCCTGTGATCTCAGCTCTTGGGAGGCTGAACACAGGCAGATCACTGAGTCCGATCAATGTAGTAAGATCCTGTAGATCCTATAGACCCTGTACCAAATACATTAAGACAAAAGAAAAAGAAAAGAAAAAAAAATTGCTTCTATATGGTAAAGTAAGTGTTACTTTCTTTCCTTGGCCAAATTGTGGATAAATTTATTTTCCTATTTAGGCTTTTCTTCTGCTCTTTACAGCAGGCAAGTGAACAAATCCAGATAATTCAGGCCCAGATTCAGGCCCTCATTAGGTCCCTAGTACACTACCTTGAGAATGACTATAAGACAAAAATGACTTTCTAACAAAAAACATGTTACAGCGATTAGTTTCACCTGATCACACCTAGGGTAGTTGAAAAACAGTCGTTGGTATAAGGTCATATACCATAAAGTAGATATTAGATTTTAAAATGGAGCCTGAAATAAGATAAGATATAATGTGAAATATGTGAAAGACCCCCCAAGGTTAGGTTTTTTTTTTTTTTTTTTTTTTTTTTAAATAAGGTTAGTTTATAGAAAATAAATTAGTGATAATTTAAAGAGTGATGTAGGATTGGAGAAACAGGCAGAGAAATAACTTTAGTGAAAATTCAACACTAAAATAATGCAATCTTTAAATAACATATAATGTTTAGTAAAATTAGAGAAGAGGTTTCTCTAAAGATTAAAAAATTATACTAGGCAGTGTTTAATGACTAAAAAGATGCTAGCAGGGTAAAAGAAAGAGATTAAGAATGTTTCCACCTTGGGTTAATGATAGCTGTATGACTCACACCCCCTGGTGCTGGGACAAAAGTGCTGATACCTATGACTTACTTGGGTCACAGTTTCGGTGGGTTCAGGCTGTGGCTGGCCGGCTGCAAGACCAAAACAGAGTGATAGAAGGTGTCTGTTCTTTCACCTTATGGCAGCCAGAGAGAAAAGGGAGGACAGGGCACATTCATCCTTCCAGCCCCTGCCATCCTCCTAGTAGCGCATTCAGTTATGAACTCCCCAATGGATTAATCCACTGATAAGTATAGTGCTCTTAGGAAGCAGCTAACTTCAAAAGCCCTACCTCTGAGGGAGGGGAAGTTAGGCAGATAAGACCACAGGTCATGAATTATGAGCCTAAAGCAAGGTAAATCCAGGTTTACAGGAGTTAGCATACAAGAGGCCCTCCAAATTAAGCAGACTATCAGGGCCTAAAGGAATGCAAGGACAAACAAGGGTCTCTAAAAAATGGTGGAGATCTTGGAGGAAGTGAAATGCAAATGCAGCAGCTTGCAGTCAGGATTCAAAGGTCTATTTTTTCCAACAGGAGCATCCCTGGTTGCTGTTAGGTATGTAGGAGTTAGAAATGGTATGAAAAGTCTCTGGATTTAAACATCTATGGCAACCACTTGATGCCTCCCGTCCACAACAAGTGGGAAGCTCTGCCCTTCATTTTTTCTTTTTCAATATACACTTGGTCATTCCACATTGCTTGCTGTGGGGAACAAGAACCTAACAAGAACCTGAGAACTGGATGAAAGTTTTTACATCAGGAGACTGGGCAGGACGCAATGTTTTAGATCTAAATCATAATGATGGTGCACACATTTGGAAGGAAATTTGAGATGCAGTTACATCCATTGGGTTTAAGATACTATCAGACTACAAAGTGGGAACAACTGTGATTGTTAAGATGACCCTGTCCACATTTTTCAAGAGTAAACCAGCAATATGCACAGTACATACCTGACGTCATAGTGACAGATCAGCATGATTGGAATGGCACTGTGTGAGGACTAGGTGAAGTCTGCAAATTTAGGACACAGCCACATTTAAAAAGCACAGGTTCTTTATTGTTTGCTTACATAAGACAAGAAGGGCGGACAAAGGGCTGTGTCTGGGCCTGGGAGTGACCTGAGAGAGGCCTGGGCTGCCCACCACTAATAGTACACTCCCCATCACTGACAAAGGCTTTTTTTCCTCTGCAAATAAGAATCAAATGATATCGAGGAACTTAGGACTGGAGTGGAAATCATCTCAGCATCAGTTCTAGCTACACACCTGGGCTGATTGTCTCTGTAATTGTGACTTCAAACATTTCATTCAGATTTTTTGACACTGTGACCCCTCCTCCCAACTTTAAACTGTATATAGTTAATCCTCCCCTCTAGAGAGCTGTTTGTATCACTCCAATGTCAGCCTGCCTGTCTGTAGGTAAATAAAATCTGAACTTCCCCACAGCTTCGGTCTCCAGGTATTTCTTGAAGCCTCCATTTACCTGCCAAAAACAAAACTTATTTTTGCATGTGGAAACTAAGGTATAGGAGAATTATTCTAATGAGGAAGTGATCAGTGAGGTTCCAAGACACAAGGAAGTTGGAGGGTTTATGACTCTGAAAACCACTTTCAGGTCACAGTGTTACATACTTTTGCTTGAACCTACTAATGAAAGAGGCCTCGTAGTACCTTATTGCTAAACACAATGTCTAACTTACTTTGCCCTCCACCTCCCGGGTCCTATACAGGGAATGTGGTCACTAAGCAGAAGACAGAGTGCACAACTTCAGGCCACAATTTGAAGCCTAATGGGTTAGAGGATATTGGGATCAAAAGGAGGTAGATTCCTATTGTGTGGTTTCAGGTCCCCTTGATATAGTTCTCTTTTTTCTCCAGGCAGGAAGGAGAGTGACAGTAGTCATTTCAACAGCAGGTGAGGGTGGCCCTCTGCTCAGGGAAGTTACCCTAGGAGAAGGCACAGGGGTGAATCTTTTGTCAGACCTACAAGGTGTAGCTCTAGTTTTGCCAGACACCACTAGAATCCTTAGGAACAATGGAGCTGTTTACATTTGAATAGCACCCTAGGGTCACTGCCTTCCACTGTCCTAAGGGAGCTAGAAAATAAAATACCAAAAGCTCTAGAGATCACTGATGCTCTCTATCAAGAGCAGTGCACTTTGGATCTCTTGACCTCAACTTCAGTCACCTTCACCCTACTCCAACCTGATTATGAGTTCATAAATATACACCGCATAAATTAAGATTGGAATGAATTCTGGGACTGGCATGCGTGCTGAGAGCCCCTGAGATAACATAGCACCCTGTTCATCACTCCTCTCAGCAATACCTAGAGATTCAAGAGGAACCACCTAAACTGAGGTACCTGTCCTTTAAATTTCAAAAGCTTGAGTTATTCTTGTGTTTCTTCTGCCACATGCTGAGCCTTTTCCGTTCCCCTGGCACCTTTTTCTTTGCTCCATACTTTGTGACTTGCCCTGAGCATGGCTTCTCAGAATCTTCAATAAATGTAGCTCTGTTTATTTACTATTCAGATTGTGTGCTTGCAATTCTTCACCTGTTGTACAGAGGAACATGGTTTATATTGGCCATGCCATGCCTACACCACCTGCAATGTTTCTACTTTTTTTTAAGAATTGTCAAACTGTTACCAGAGGAGGCCTTGATCTGGGCTCTAACTAACTATTTTCCTTTGTCTTCACATTATCAAGAAAAGGAGAATAAAAGGAAACAAAACAAAAAGCAAATAACTACAAAAACAAAACAAAAAGGAAGAATGAGTTTATGAACAATTTGGCCCCATTGGAGCCACAGCTAGTCCATCTCCAGAACACATAGGAGCACTTCGACTTGATAGCAGGGACAGAACACAAGCCAAGAAATGTACACACTTAGCCAGACAATGGGATCATCACCAGGCCCAGGAAAGATGTTGAAAATCTGGTTCTACTGAAATATTTTGGCCCCAAAGGTTTGCAGCACAGTGTGAGTTTCCTTCTCACTCAGCTTGAGAAAGATGGAGAAGTAGCTGACCTTAAAAATGTGAAACTGCCGTTCAATTTCCCTGTTTCAAGTTGATTACCTGTAACACATGTGACTTCCAGGGGTGGGCAGGAAGAAGAAAAGACCACCAGGCTTGTGTAAAGGCAAAGTGTTGTGGAACTTATTGTGCCTGAATGCAGTCAGGCAGAGCCCATAGGACCTTCTGCCCCCAACAATGGGAAGTACGTGTCCTTTTATTGGGTGGAGAGAAGTTGGGGTACATTGGATGGGAAGAGTTTAATAGGCATCTGTGATCCAAGCTCCCGGGAAGTCTTACACGTCAGTGTGTAGCCCTTGAAGTTTCTGATGTAAATTCTGGTGTCTTCAGATGTCTCCAGAACCTGCAAAATTTCTCCTCCACTATGTGACAATCTTGGTGCTGAACTGAGTTCTGCCCAGAAGAGTAATCATGCTTCTGCTGGGAAGCAGGTTGGGGACTGGGAGAGTCAGTCAGATTCAAGCTTTACACAAACTAAAGAGATATCAGTAGGTTTAAGAGAAAAAGCCAGAACATGGAAAAAGCCAGCAAAAAAAGATTAAAATTCTTTCCATTCATTTATTTACTTATTTATTCTTTTTTGCTGTACAGAGGATTGAACCTAATGTTTCTTATATGTTAGGTAGGAACTCTTAACCCTGACCTACACCCCAAGTGATTTTTAAAATTTTACTTTGAGACAACAGCTTGGTAAGACCACAAATTTGAAATCCTTTCTGCTCCAACTCCAGAGAAGCAGGGCTTCAGTTGTGTACAATGTGACTAACTTCTATTCAAAGTGACGTAAATGAAAGAAACTCCCAAAGTGTTAGATGTTCAGTACGAGTTCATGTTCTCGAAAACCAAAGCATGAATTCTAGGAACAACAGAGGTTAAGAGCAGGATATATTTACTCAGGAAAGAAAGCTTCTGTCTGAGAGAGGCAGCAGGTTTTCACAGTGGGTTACTGAGGACCTCACCTTTTTTTAAAGGGATTTTTATAGAGCAA
The DNA here is from genome assembly GCF_000260255.1 of Octodon degus. Classification (NCBI taxonomy): domain Eukaryota; kingdom Metazoa; phylum Chordata; class Mammalia; order Rodentia; family Octodontidae; genus Octodon; species Octodon degus. Next base: position 13,877,446 of record NW_004524604.1, on the reverse strand, counting down.
AACTACAAAGTGAGGTGGGGTCCAAGGTGGGGAAAAATGGGAAATCACAAGGTGGGCATGAGGTGCGACAAAACTATGGTCAACCAATAAGATTATCAGTGAAATTGCTCAGGTAAACTCAATCAAATTGGGAAGCACGTCTTGTAGTAAGCAGGCATGGAACAGAACAGGAGCTCTTCTACTAGGGCCTGGCTCTGTGGCTCTTTGTGGCTTCCCCAAGTGATGAATACCTATAGCCAATATAAGTTCCTATTGTTTAACTCATACGGTAAGTAAGCAGAGGCCTTCATTTAATCTTTTGTCTTGAGGTCTGGCTCTCAGCATGGGTGTCTCTGTCCCCCATTGCTGAGAAGTGTCTCTTCTCCACTGGCTCCTTTGAGAAATTATCCCCATATAACTACTGATTTAGCTGTCAACAATAAATGGGTTAACATTTTCATAGACTCTAGAAGTTAAAAGGGCTTTATTACTCTTAGGAAGGACAGTTTTATTAGAATGGAAGGAGGATTTATATTTCAGTGGTTTGCAGGGTAAAAGGAGAAGTAAAATAAGGCAATGAATTCAGAATTTATCTTTTAAACACTGTCATGACTTGTGTGTAGATGTCCCCCCAAAGCCTCATGCAGTCATAGGCGAGGCTTCTTCAGAGGGGCTGGATCCCAAGTGCGTGACTGCAGAATTGGTCCACGGATTGGTTTGGCACCATCCTCATCCCAGTACCTAGGTGTAATATAAAAGGGACAGAAAGATGCTCTTCAGGCCCCTCGCTCTTCTTTCTTTTGCTGTCCTCTGTCTGCTGCTTCTCCTCTGCAGTGGCCCTCTTCCAAGCCACCTTGCAGCGCAGCCATCTGAATTATGGACTAAAACTGCTACAAATCGTGAGCTAAGTCAACCTTTTCCTCTTTAATTTGGGTGTCAGGTATTTTGTCTCAGCAATAAGAAAAGGAACTAAGACCAAAACTAACCACAATTACTGCTCACTAACCTCAATTAAATGTAGTGATCATTAGATACTAAGATTGTGAGCCATGAAGATATAATGAAAACTCCAAAAAGATTATAATTTAATCAGAAATTTGGAAGCATGGGCTGGGGTGATAGCTCTGTGATCTAAGAGCCTGCTTGGCAAGCATGAAGACCCACACTTGATCCACAGTACTGCATGCCATGCCAACCCTGGAATCCAGGGTGTCATGCTGGCCATGGAAAGGGGGCATGGTGGCACACACCTGTAATCACAGCATTGGGAAGTCTGAGACAGGAGGGTCACTATGACTCTGCGCTGCGTAGTGAGAGCCTGTACCAAATCAAACAATCAATTAAAGATGAAAAAAAGATCTTTGAACTAAACATTTATTAATTGAAAGCACAAACTTCTAGAAATGTCACTGTCAAAACAAGAGAAAATATATCATGTCAAGCAAAACAAGCCCAATACAACTATTGGATTCTTTCTGTAGTATATGAAGTCTGAGAAACAACAAAAAGATGAGTTATTTTACATTAGGAAAAAGGGAGGTATGTGCTGTGTATTTATGTACGCGTGTTTCTGTGTACTCTGAGCAGCTCTCCATTGGACAGAAGCTAGAAGCCACATAATTCAATTCGATTCTGTTTGTGACAGTAAGCTTCATTATCAGTTTGATTGGTTTGAGAGCTACATAGAGAATACTGAGTAAAGCATCCTTGTGCATGTGCCTGGGTGGGTCATGGAGGTGGGACTTTGGGGTCTCGTTCATGTCCCTGACCCCTCCTCTCTGACTGTTTCCCTGGTGTGCTTCCCAGTCACCACAAATAGCAGCTTTCCTCCACTGTGTCCTTCCACCATGATGTTCCTGCTGTATGGAGCCAAACAGACAAAATCTTCTGAAATTGAGAACCAGAGCAATCCTCTCATCCTTTAAATTGTGAGAGTTGCATATTTGAGCAAGAATGGAAAAGCTGACCAGCACACTGATACTATCTAACTGGAGTTAGTGTCAGGGCCTTCAGGGATCAAGGGTGAAGGGATCAGATGCAGAACAGTGTCTCCTGCTCCATGCACTAGCAAGAAGTGGTGTGCTGTCACACAGGCCACTGGTGCTCCATGCACTAGCGAGAAGTGGTGTGCTGTCACACAGGCCACTGGTGCTCCATGCACTAGCGAGAAGTGGTGTGTTGTCACACAGGCCATTGGTCCTACCCATTCCCTAAATGCAGCAAGGCAAGATAAAATCATAAAAGGAGTACAAATCGGGCCACGACCGCGGGCTGACGCCTGAGTGTGAGCCGAGATCTTTGTTCCGCTAAGTTGTCTCGGCCATATAGTTGTGTCAATAAAGAGCTGACTAACATGAAAAGATAATATTTCAACTGAAGTATTTAGAAATATATATTTTCTCAGTTTTGTAAAAGAAAAAAGGAAATTTATTACAGAAGCATTAAAATGTGTAAATGAACCCCCCCAAAAAAAGGAGTACAAATCAAATGGAAGTAGGCACATTATACCTATTTGCTCATGTGGAAGATAGTTAGGGAAAGCTACAGTTATGCCAATGCAAATTTAAATATATGTAAGGAACTAGGACTTTGGGCCAAGAATAAACATTTGTCGGGCAACATGGAACATAGTACCTCCCTCTTCAAAGGTAGATAATGACCCCCTTCTAAATTCCTGAGTTCTGGGAAAATTATATGTGAAATAACCCTTCTTTGTCAGGCCCCTATCTACTGTAAACACTATATAAAAGGAACTGAGATAATGAGCCTCAGTGTGCATTGGTCATGTCTTCAGCTTCGCAAGGGCATCCATCGAAGCTGACTACTGGACTTTTAAGCAATCCCTGTCATGCTTTGCCTGTGTTTCTAGAATTCATGACGGTGCAGCTACCCCAATCAGGATTCTGCCTAAAAATCCAGGAACTTTTCTTCCTAAACCCTCTAAAAATTCTCTTAATTTGCTCCTCTGTTTCATGAAAGCATGAGCCCAATACTGATGGTAATGCTTGTTTTTAGACTTACTAAAGATGTTTATCTAAAGATACTACAAAATGACTCCTTGGAATATTAAGAGAATTCACCAAAACAGCATGATAAAAATAAAGCATACAAATATCAGTAATCTTCTGATGCACTAATAATGAATTCTGGGACAAAAAATTAGCAAAGTGACTTTATTCACTCCTTTAAACAAACGAACAAAAATACTGGGAAAAAAAGAGAATAAACCTAGCCATGAAGTTGAAAGATTTCTGTAATGAAAATTATAAAGCACTCAAAAAAGAAATAGAAACAACAAAAAATAGAAAAGCCTCTAATATTCATGGGAGGGAGACTACTGTGGGAATAGCATTCTTAGTACAGTTAGTCCCTGACTTATGAACATCTGAGTTGTCAGTGGTCATGGATACTGATGGACCTCCTGATATCACAAGCATTCGTAGATGTAGACAGTGTCTCACAGTTGAGAATTAGCCTGCACTGTCTCCATTGTGCTGCTCTGTGCTTACTGTATAGTGCAATAGTGTACAGTATTACAGTGCTTAATCAGAGTGCAGGATGGCCAGAAGAAAGAGGAAATACAGTGGAGGAGACTGCTCGGAAGTGCAAAGCAATACACGTGTATATTGTGTCAGTGGTCACTTTGTCAGACTTACTGAATTGGACTTATCAACTTCCTCCTGGAATGGAACCCCCTTGCAAGTCAGGGACTCATTGTGCAAATGAGAGATTGAGGGCTGCAGAATTCACTTCCTGCCACCCAGTTGAGCTGAATTACCAGTGGAAGGCCATCCCTCCCTGAACACTTGCCCCTACTTGAGTTTAGATGCCACCTCCCCTCCTTTTCCCTCCAAAGTTTCCCTTCCCATCTATACCGAGAATACCCCTGTATTCCTTAACATGGCTTTCTATCTTGGTTTTAAAAAATTATTTCTATTTTGTGTATGTCATGTTAGAGATACCTTTGGATATTTAGTCTTCTGTAACTGATTTGTTTCATTTAGTATTATGTTCCCAAAGCTTGTCCATTTTGTTACTAGTGACTCAGAGTTATCCTTTGTAATGTTGAGAAGGAGTATACTGTGTATACATACAATATTTTCTTTATTAATTTGTCTATTGATGGGCATATAGGCTGCTTCCATGATTACGTTATTGTGAACTGTATTGTTATAAACGTGACTGCGTATATATCACTGTAGTAGGATGACTTTATCTCACTTGGGGAGATACTTGGGAGAGGGCTGGCTGACCCAAAATGAATTTCTTCTCTGCCTCTGTCTCTGTCTCTGTCTCTGTCTCTGTCTCTGTCTCTGTCCCTGTCTCTCTGTCTGTCTCTCTGTCTCTCTGTCTCTCTCTGTCTCTCTGTCTCTGTCCTGTCTCTGTCTCTGTCTCTGTCTG
>NW_004524604.1:13859325-13866490 GCF_000260255.1 Octodon degus | reverse complement strand
TTAGAAGCAGTTAGAAATTCTTTTACTGCAGTGTTTTTTTCAGATTGGGTTTCCTGCCTATGTTTCTGTAGTTGCTTCTTTACTTCAGATGCTATGAGTTTTGAGAGTTCTTTTTTTATTTCAGAAAAGAATTGCACTCTGATTTCCTCTATATCTTTCTGCTGTTGCTTATTTACTATCAACGCTCTTGATTCATGAATTTGAGCCAAGCTAGTGTCCTCCGCACTCGTTCTGGGTGGGCTCTGGGTTTCTTCCGTATGTTTCTGCATTTGATTCTTTAGTGCAGATGTTATTAATTCAGGGATTTATTTTTTTATTTCCAATCTGAGGTCTTCTATATCTTTGTGCAGCTGTTTCTTTATTTCAGAAGCCTTTGATTCATTGCTTTCAGCTGTGTGATTTACAATTTGTTCTGTGTTAGTGTCCTCTGCACTTGTTACAGGTGGGCTTGGGCTCTGAGGTTGCATTTTGTTCCTTCTCATCATTTTATGTTGCACTGTCTTCTGACCTTTGTTGTAGATCTTTGCTGTAGTTATAACCTTTGCACGTACTGAAGTTCAGGTGCAGCTCTACAAAGTTTGGACTTATCCAGCTGTGTCTGGCTTGGTTCTGGTTGCTGTGCTCAGTTCCTTCCTGCTGCTGCCCTTAAGGGTGAACCTGTTGTGCCCCTGTGTCAAGATGTTCTGCTTCTGGCCTAGCTGGGTGGATCTATCTTCTACATTCTCTGCAGGGATTGCAGCTTCAGGGTTACACTCCAGGCATGTATGCCAGGCCTGAGCTGTGCCTGGAGGTGGCAAGGTGAAGTAGGGGGAAGAGGAAGCTCTCCCACACACTCACTGGACCTGGGCTAGGACTGGGTCTGGGGGTTCCCGGAACTCTGCAGAAATTCCTACTCGGCAGGAGGGATGGGGGATGTGCTGCGGAGTGGTGCGGGGTGGCCCAAGGGGGTGGGAGAGGGTCCGTCCCATGCTGTGACTGGCTTGAGACTGGTCCTACCTGCACAGGGTAGCAGGAAGCTCTCCACACACTCACCGGACCTGGGTTAGGACTGGGTCTCAGTTTGCATTTTTTCTGTGCATAAAGATGTATTTGTTGTCCGGTGGTGGTGGTCGCCATCGTCATCTCTTCATCTTCTTCTCCTTCTTCTTCTCCTCCTCCTCTTTCTTCTTTTTTGTACGAGAAATCAAACCCAGGACTTTGCACTTGCCAGGTAGGTGCTTGTGCATCTCAGCTATCTCCCTGGTCATGTATTTTTTCTTTTGTGAGTATCTATTAATTTTGATGTCTCATTTTTTGATTGGTCTGTTAGTTGTTTTTTGAGACTTTAATCCTCTGAATATTTTAAGATATTAATCCTTGTCTAGGAATAATAGCTGGTAAAATTTTGTCCTATTCTGTAGGTTGTCTCTTTGTTGGTTTTATGTCTTGCTGTGTAGCTTTTTCTTTTAGTATAACCCGTTTCATTACTCTTCTGTGTTATTTTTTGTACAGCTGAGGCTTGTTCAAGTGGTCTTTGGAAGACATTTCTCCTCATATCTTCAATCTAGGTTAGTTTTTATTCAAATCAGAAAAATTTACATCCATTCAGATTATATTGAGGGTTATGGGTATGTGTCTTTGGAAAAAATTTAATCACAGATTGAAGATATCCAAAGTTTTAGAGCTTATTTTGCTGAAGGTAAGGTAGATCAAAAAGAAAAAAAGAGCAGATTGGTAAGTGTGGTTCAATTCAATTTTTCTTTGATTCAATTTTTCAGTGATCCTCCTATTTCCCACCTTCTGGGAAGGAAGTAACTTACTAAGTTATTGTATTCATTTATCAGAAGAGAACTATCATTCTTGTCCCCTAGAACTATTACCAAATTAGTAAGTGCATATCATTTAATCTCCTCTTAGGTCAAACAATATCATTCTCTTCTGCTGAACTGAAATAAAACTTGTAGTTTAAATATAGTCAGATATTACAATTTATAGATTAGCATTCATATTTTAATATTGTCTGTAATTATATATTCTGTAATGTATGTAATGTTCATGTTCTTAAATTCTAAAATCAAGATTTAAGATTTTTCTGTTGAGATAATATTGGAAGCTTTAGCATAGTTCAATGCTGAAAATTCCCAGCCCGCAGCATTTTTAAAGGCAAGAAAAATTATTTTTATTGCAAAGTTTTAAAATATTAAAAATTGAAGCTGTCTTATGAAAGGTAGCCCATTTAATCCTCTTTCCTAGATTTCTAAAACCTTATTTTAAATAGGCTGACATAAATCCATCGGTTTAATGGATGTAATATTTGATAACTTTTCAGATATGTTTTATGATAAATGCATTAATCTTCCTCAAAGTCTGCCTTAGATAATGAGATTTATCACATAGATTTATCATACAGTCTTCCCTTCTATTCAAAGCCCTCTGAACACTGATATTCACTACTTTAATCTTCCTAGATATGGTCTTATTAGATTTTTTTTGTTGTTGTAGTTGTTTTGATGCAGGGTCTTGGTATATAGTTCAGACTGGCCTTGAGCTCACTAAGGAGCCCAGTCTAGCTTCAAATTATAGTAATCCTCCTCTTCCAGTCTCCCAAGTGCTGGGATTATTGCTGTGTGCCACCATTCCTGGCTGACCTCATTAATTTTGAATTTGGTCCAAAGCCTAGGTGAATTTGATGTAAACATTTCTTTGAATATGTATACCTAAAATATAAAGTACAAATCTTTTTCTCACTAGTATTGTTATCAGGCTTTGGGGTACTGGTGCCTCTTTCTAGAGGTGATTCTAGATTCTAGGTTCTAGAATCTAGGTGTCTAGGTTCTAGATCCCAAAGAAAGAACTGAACAAATGAAGCATAAACAAGGAAAAGCTTTGCATTTTGGTCAGTAGATGAGCCAAGCTCCCCAGCATCAGCTCCAGTGGCTAAGCATCAGATAGCAATGCTCTCAGGGTCTATGGGTATGGTCAGAAAGAAGCGGTGGTGCCAGGTGTTGATGTCCATATAATTGTAAGTCAGTAAGAAATACTTGGGATTGCTCTTCTTACTTTATTTGGATCATCTTATTCTAGTGAGCACCTGTTTTCAGCTTTGAATTATATTAAAACTGACATAGGAAACACATTAGCAAATGACCTAGTGCTGTGTGTGCTGCTTTCAAACTAGGAGAGTACAAGCCAAGTCTGATAAATTGTCAGCATGCACACAACAGTAAAAACCACTTTAATCATGCAAAGGCATACCAAATGGAAACTTCTACCTTTCAAAAAAAGCTGTTTGTATCTCTGAAATCTTGGAGTTGTGGTTTGTGTCTAGATGCAACCCCTACCCCTACCCTGCTAAGCCTCATGCGGCGACAAGTGGGGCTTTTCCGAGATGGCTGGGCTAGAGTGTGTGATGCTGCAATGAAAAGTGTGTAATTACTAGGTTGGTCTACTGATTAGTTAGGCATGGTTCTGATACAGGGAGAAAAACTGGTCTCGGGTGGGTGAGCTCCAAACCATACAAGGAACCTCCAAATGACATAGAGAAAAAACGATCTCTGGACCTGCCTTCACGAGTTCATGTTCTCTAAAACCGAAGAATGAATTTTAGGAACAAACGAAGGTTATGAGCAGAATATATTTATTGAGAGAAAGAAAGCTCCTGTCCAAGAGAGGGACAGGAGGGGGGCCCGAGCGGGTAGTTCCCCGGGAAGCTGTCTCTTCCAGGGACTTTTATAGTGTAAAACCATGTGAGGCTAAGGTAGAGAGAATGGGAACTCGCTTAGGTGAGCAGGAGGTGGGACAAAACTATGGTCAACCAATGGGATTACATATGGGACAGGGTCTTTTCCTGTTGGGGGTTGGAATGCGGGATAGGGTCTCTTTCTGTTGGGGTTGGGCTAGTAACTCACTTGGGTCTTTCCAGGTGATTGATACCTATTTAGAATATCAATCCCAGGGGCTACTCGTTTAGCATTTGCTTGGCCTTTAGGTCTTTAGGTCTTGCTCACAGCAGGAGCATCCGCCCCTCCCACAGTTGTAAGGCATCTCCTCTTCTGTGCTGGCTCCTTGAGGGCCTGGCCCTGTCTGACTGCTAACTCGGCTGCCTGCAAACTCGGCTGCCTGCAATAGTTCTGGGAGTGGATAATGGGACCTCCCCCCCACCCCCCCCCGTGTGAGCACTGACTGCCCTAATAGACTATAAGGGACAGAAACGGGGCTGCCGTGGTCCCTTGTGGTTTGCTTCTTGAGTCATTTGCTGCTTGCACTTCACTGCTTTGCTGCCTTCCTGCCTCCTGCCCACCATGAGCGCTTTCTCCTCTGCAAGGCCCTGCTGCCAGGAACCCTGCTTTGGAGCCACCAATTATGGACTGAAGCCTCTACAGACTGTCAGATAAAATAAATGCTTTCCTCTTTAACTTTGGACAACAGGTATTTTGTCTTAGCAACAGAAGGTAATGAAGACAATCTGTTATTTTGTTTTACTGTTAAGACTAAAGATGTTAATATATCTTTAGAAGAATTATTTTTAGAAGAAAATTGCTTTTTGAAGAATTGTTTCTTCTAAAGCAAAATCTCAGCATTCAGGTTTAATTGCAGTGTTGGCACTTGGCAATAAATAAGTGGGTTTTGGGTCGCAGTTTGGGCCCTTATTACTAGCCTACAGGGTAAGGTGGGCTCTTGTGGCAGAGACACAACATCACATTACACTGAGTTTTTGCAAATCTTAACCAGTGACAAAATATAAAGTCATCATTATTGATGGCAGACCCAGAAAAACAATTTCTGTGTGAGATAAATGTAGCACACTCCCTCAGTGCAGCTGTTCTGTCTTTTCTGGAGTCACATGGGTCACGTCATGAGAGGGGAGGAGCAGAAGGCCGTCAGTGTGTCAGCGGGTATCTTGGTGTCTGCAGGCAGGCAGCACCATTTCAGCTTCTTTTCCATAGTCATTCTCAAACTGAAAACCCTTTCAGAGTTTCTGACTTCAACCACACATTGGTAAACATACACGGATACAACACTTACTGACACATGCAGGTGCATGTGTATCTCTCTCACTGTATATATTTGTGACTATGAAAAGTTTAAGATGTGGAAACATTACTAGTCACTTGTACAAACCTAAATAAAATGCAGGATCATCAATGGACTCAGTGTTGACTAAATTATAAATTCTGCAAAGATGATAATATCTCCAAGTGCTTCCACCCTTCCCTGGTTCCCCAGTTGTCTTATTTCTTAATCATAGATAACAATATTATAGAGATATCAGGGTGGGTATATAATGCTTAGTGTATAGGAATCACTAAATAGCTGGCGTGATAGCTCAGTGATCTAAAACACCTACTTAGGCAACTTAGGAAAGCTTAGGCGAGTGCGGGGACTGTGGTTCAATCTCTGTCACCACAGACTGCACCAGCCCTGCCCCCAGGGCAGGCTGAGCCAACAACAACAACAACAGCAGAATGCTGAAAAAAATTACTAACAGTTATTGCCATAATAATTATCTACCAGTAATAGAGAAATGTGCTTTGATTGATAATCTGTTTCATGTTTTTTCACTTCTCTTTAAGGGCATATTTGGGAATAAGCTTTTCTAACACAATAGTGCTTGCTGAAACTGAGCATTTTTTGAAGTTAAACTTCATTACATGAGAGAGAGAATATTGTAAGTGGTACTAACTTGAAGTTTCCATTGTCAATGTAAATAATGATCAAATAACATGTTATCAATTCTAGATTATAATTTTATTTTTAGAAAGTACTAAGTGGTACTTTAGTATCTGAGAAAGAAAATATTTCCCAATGGTAAAAAAAAAAAGAAATTTAGCTTGCTGCCAACATTTGTTTGGTGTGACATAAACAGGTTCTTTGTGGCTAAATCATGAGGGCTTCCAGCAGAGGCCGGACTATCAGCAAAATAATTAGAATCATTGTTCTGGTTTATATTGAAATGTCCCCTCAAATGTCTCATGCATGTAAAGGTGGGCCTTGCGGAAGATGACAAGATCATGGGGGCATTGCACTTCTCTGTAGTCTAGTAATTTATTGATGAGTGGGATCATGGCTAAACAAGCTGATGGGAGGCTGGGCCTGGCCGGAGAGGGGCCCTGGGTAGAGCAGGCATGAACTGTAAGCTTATGTTTTCATTCTTGGTTCCTCCTTTTCCGTTCTCTCTCTTGCTTCCATAAGGTGAATAGCTTTTTTTCCTCATGCCCTCTTGCCTTGCTTTCAGGCTTGAAGTTAGCAGACCATGTACTGAATCCCCAGATCTGTGAGACAAGTTACGCTTTGTAATTTTATGGGGATGTCATTGCTCAGCAACTGGAGTGCTGACTGGTACTGTTGTCTATTTCTGCAAATTGGATTCAGCCACTGAATCTTCAGCTGGTTGGCAAAAATTTTAACTGTACCTGTCATGATATTGCTTTCAGGGACTTGACATTTATTTTTAGCATTGAGAATTACTATATTTTGTAAATGAAAATATGCCTACTAAGAAGAGATTGCTCTAAATCAAATGATGTCTTAATAACAAGAAAGCAGATACATGCAGCAAACTTTGAGGGTAAGAATAAGGCTGAAACGTGCGAAGTATCTCAAGAGTAAATGCCACTGCTGCAGGCACCCCTATCTGTATTACAGTCAGGGCGTCCGTATCGGTAAAGCATTCCTTTCCCCTTGTCCTGAAGGCCTCAAGTGCCACAGTCTGTGAGTGCCTGCTCACGTTCTGGGTAATGTCAGTCATTTCACTGTGATGACAACAGCAACATTACAACCCTGGATCACTTGAACTCCACTAACACTATAATTACAATGTCCCCCAAATCGCACCATGTGTCCACAGTCATCTCTAATTTACTTACGATGGAACAGAAACATGGAATTATCAAGCACTGCCATAAACTTAGATGCATCTGCATTCTTGGAGTGGAATCTCTACATTTTGTTTTCATTGTTTCATGGTATCATTTGATTTTCAATTGAGTATTTCCCGATGTACTGATCCTGCCCAATTGAATTTATGAATAAAAATATGAAAGGAAGAAATACAAAGAGGTTGCATTTCTTTCACATTAATAATTTAATTGCTCTCTAAAACCTGTGACATTCTTTCATGCTTTTCATGAGTCTTTTCTTCCTTCCTTCCTTCCTTCCTTCCCTCCTTCCTTCCTTCCCTCCTTCC
>NW_004524604.1:13858021-13859225 GCF_000260255.1 Octodon degus | reverse complement strand
TCTCTCTCTCTCTCTCTCTCTCTCTCTCTCTCTCTCTCTCTCTCTCTCTCCCTCCAGAATCTTATTGTGTAGCCTAGGCTGGCCTTCAGCTCACTTTGTAGCCCAGGCTGGACTCTAACTCACAACAATCCTCCTACCTCAGCCTCCTGAATGCTGGGCTCCTGAGTGTTGGGACTGCAGATGTGCACCATCACACCCAACTTTCAAAATGAATTTCTATTTTTAGTTTTTTAAAATTTGTTTTTGTTTGGTTTTTGTTTGTTTGGGTACTGGGAGTTGAACCCAGGACCTTGCACTTACCAGGCAGGCATATAACCAGCTATGTACCCAGCTATTTTTAGGATTTTTAAAAGGGAATTTCCATACTGATTTCCAAAGTGGTTGCACTACTTTACATTTCTACCAACAATGTATAAGAATTCTTGCTTCCTCACAACTTTGCCAACGTTCTTGCTTTTAAAATCTCTGTGTTGTTTTAATTTGCATTTTTTCTTTTTTTTTGAGTTGTGTGTTCTTTATTCACTCAAATTTCTTTTACACATTCTCAATTGACATCAAGAAAGTATAATATATTAGTATATTACGTTAAATTCTAAAGGTTACATTTCATGATGAAATATTCATTTACTTATGTGTTTCTCTTTTATGTCCTTACAATGCTTAAAAAATGCCTAGAGCTCACTCATTCAGAGCAAATGAAAAGAGAAACATTGAGAATTTGAAGCAAAATTGGTTATTGTACAGAAAAGAATGAACATGGGTTACATTTTCTGTAAGATACTTTCTGTGCCCAAAACTCAATAAAAATTATCTGAATGAAAAAGGAATGGAAAATGATTTTTAAAAGTCAAAATATCCCACTTATAATTATCATATTACACTTTAAATGTCACTGTGCTAAAGGTTATTTACAGTGTAAGAAGAGATAACTGAAAACTTTGCATGATGTCTTGTGTGTTCTCAAGATTTTTTTTCATAATTTTATTGATAAATAGCAATGAGACAGTTTCAAATCAAATCGGTAGGACAGTTTCAATAACCAACACACTGCATATATTCTTCTTAGTGGTTAATTGCTGTACAAGAAGCGGACTTGAGATCCTATTTACAAACACCATTAGAACAAATCATTCTATTCATTAACAGAATGTAACTATATCTCTATCCGAACCACTTTAAATACACAGATACAAAATGGACATTC
>NW_004524604.1:13855102-13855633 GCF_000260255.1 Octodon degus | reverse complement strand
TTTTAGCATTAAAAGATGACAGTTGCTTGGATGGTGGAAGAACGTGATAAAGAGAAGGCCTGCATGATTGTGAGGGAACCCGAGTGCTGCAAGTACAGGTATCTTAGAAGAACAAGGTCAGAAGATGAGCATTTATAATCCAGGTTTTTATCTTTTTGGTTTGAAAGAAAAATTTAAAGTCTAGTCCTGACGCTTTACCTTTTTGATATCAAGGTGTTGCTGCGTTCCTTTGTTGTTAGTCTAAGATAAGTATGTTTTATCTTCAAAAAATTTGTTTTGGTTATTAGAGATTGAAGCCAGTGTCTTCACACTGAACTGTAACCCCAGTCCATTTTCAATTTTTTAGTTTGGAGACAGCATGTTGTTTAGTCTACGTTACAGCGGCTGGGCTCCAACTTGCGATGCCTCTACCTTAGCCTTTGAGAGTGCTGGAGTTACAGGCTCGCAATACCAGGCCTAGCTTTGCTTTTCTAATTGAACATACGTGGATGATAGGAATAAAACTGCATCTTCCCTGTGATTATTGATGAA
>NW_004524604.1:13839628-13853797 GCF_000260255.1 Octodon degus | reverse complement strand
AAAAAAACCAAAACTGATCCTCACACATAATATTGTGAACTTGGAAAAACCAAACCAAACTTGATAAACTAATAGAATTATCATATGCCCAGGAGTTTGCATTTTCTTATCAATTTACTTAAAGGTTTGTAATTTGGAGATACAGTACTTGTTTAGCTTCTGTGAAGTACTGGGTTAGACTGCAAATTCTGAAAATAAATAAATAAATAAATAAATAAATAAATCTTTCTCAGTGATGTCAGATTTGTATGCATATAGATAAATGAAACATGGAAGAAACAGGGAGTAGGAAGGTGAACCAGTTAAGATTTTCAGATTGGGCTGAGTTGAGAGTTTTTTCTAAAAGCCCACCAGCAAATGTCCTATTACAATTAAGTGAAAGGTCTTAAAGAAGGGAGTGATACAAGACTGTCCTACTTACTCTGTTTTTAAGACATGGAAATGTCAGGGGATAGGAAGATGCATCTTCTATAAATGAGCCTACTATGTTCCAGATGAGAAAACTCTCTTTTCACCCTCAATTTCAATTTTCATGAGTAAAGAGTAACTTAGTCCAAGATCAGCATTTCTTCTTCCAATTCCAGGGCTCCATATTTGCCAAGGATTGTCTTTCCCATGTCTAAACTGGGGCGAGAAGCAGTGTGAAGACCTAGGGACAGTTCTGTGCTTATGAGGCTAACACTTGCTGGCGCCTTAGCCAGAGTGCTGAAAGGTAAGGTACTGTTCATGTTGGTGGGACAGTCTCAGCTGTTGAGTGGAGTAATGAACAGCACTCTGCTGGTACTGTCAAGGCTGGAAATGGCCATGAATCAGAGAGCTGCAGCTGGACAGACTTGGGCTGTATTACTGAACTATCCAAGAAATAAAGGATCACTATAAAGTTGTTCCACTTCTTCACTGTTTGAATGACTGAGGTATCCTGAGTGTGGTGAAAACTTCAACAGTCAGCTTACCAGAATATCTAATGGCACAGAACAAATTGAGGGTTATGAGTTCAATAATATTGTGTTCTTGATGGGATTTCACAAACCGGAGCTATCTGAGTGATCAGATGTCAACAGGAAGGCTCTAAAGGCTGAAATTTCAGGAGAAAATCATTCGTGGAAGCCTTATTAAAGTTAGTTCTGTCTGGTTTCCTGTAACCAGTACAGACTACAACTGAGAGTGAGGCTGCCATTCATGCCAGGACAAGGGTGTTTTCCCTGATTTGTTTGTTTCCATCTAACTGCCTTTTAAGGCCACTGCTGGAGCTGCTGTTGGTGGTGCTGTTACAGCTGTTCCTTGGGAGTCTGGCAAAGAGGGGCAGGGAGAGATGGGAGGGGAGAGGGGGGCCTTCAGCTGTCCATAAGATCTGGCTTCATCCTAAGAAAATACCTGTAATGAGGTTGTGCAGAGAACCTTGATGAAGATTCTCAGGAAAGTGTCAGGTTTGCAAAGTGGCCCAGAAGTCCCACCCTGCTGGAATCTTTTACTCTCTCAACATTTTGTATTGCTTATTTCAGAGACAGTGAACTTTCTTGAGCTTTCAGTGACACAGCCTGCTGGGGCACATGGTCCACAGGTCTCACACCACTGACCTCCGTCTTGACTACTGGAGAGAAATTTGTGTTAGCAGTTACCTTTTGTGCCTATCCTTTCTCTGGAACTTTTATGATTTGGATCCACTTGTCAATGAAAGTGAATGAGAAATTTTGGCTTGAAAGTTTCTACATTATTTTTTATATTAATTTTATTGAGAAAAAAGTAACAATGAGACAGTTTCAAAACAGATTAGTAGGACAGTCACAATAATACATTGCATATTGTTGTCTTCACAGTAGTTATTCATAGTATAAGATGCATACATGATATCTTGTCTAGTTTCTACATTATTTACTTTTGAATGAGGGGCATTATGTGGTAGTGCTAAAGAACTGAATTTCAAATCTGTTGGGATTTCCTTCTCACTATTTGAAAGCTTTTTGTTTTCTTTTTGTTTTATGATTTAATTGAGCCTGAAAGAAATATGAATGTTGTCATGATGAAAATGGGGCCACTGATTGAAAAAAGCGAGGAGGATCTGAAGAAAGATTCTCATGCATGGTTATCGGACTGTCATGATCACAGAAGACTCCTCCGCTCTCAGTGTTTCTGCCATCCACATGCCTAGCTCTTCAACCCTGGACTGACACGACTCTTGTTATTAAATCTCTAGGGCCAAGAATCACTGTTGCAAACTACTACTGCATTCCTCCTCATTTTGGTCTTTAAGAACTTCTGCTTACCTCCACTTTTTAAAAAAATCTATATCCCTAGTTTGCAATGGCACCCTTGTTTCCACTGCAAAGCCCTACTCTCCCATCACAATGCTCTTCACAAATGGCAGTGTTCCTTGGACACTCCTGCTCTGAAGTTTTAAGCATTTTAGCTGACCAGACCCCATTCTTCACGCTCCTCAGGCTCTTCTGTTCTCTCTTTCCGCAATGTTTCTGTGCCAGGTCTCTGGCAGTTGCGGGGCTCTCGCTGCCAGACCGCATATTTTAGCCTACCCACCGGGACTTTCTGTCTCCTTTTCCTCTCATATTTCTTACGTGTTGCAGTGAGGAGCTTTGCCTTTTCACTTCTGGAGATTCACGTCATTGTACCAGTCTCCACCCTGATGCTGGTAGCGCCACAGTGACCAGCGTGCACCCAAGACCGGCGGCTTGGTGTGGCCCGGAGCTAGCCTGCAAAACTGACAAAGTTCTCTCATGTATTCGTTGGTTAGGATTTTCCACTTGTTTTAGAAGTAGTAAAATTGATCTGCTAGGAAAGCTCCAGCAGCCTGTCTAGTATTTAGCCCAGTTTTATGGATCATTTATGTAGATCGCACATTTATAGTCTTCTTTTATACAATGGAACAAAATAGAAAAAAGAGCCTCAGGTTTTTATTTCTTCTATTGTACAAATTTGGCTCCTGCTTCTTGGCAAAAGTGTAAAATGCGCAGGACAGTCACTAAATTTATGTCTGCAAAGACAGTCACCAAAGGTTTATGTATAATTTGCCTAGTAATTGGTCTATAATTTTTATAATCTAGATGCATCTGCTCATCTTTTATTTTGAATAGCGATATCTTTATTACAAATATTTGTCTCTACTAAGAATTAAAATATTAATATTTACTTATTTGCATTTTAGGGCAGGGTCTACAGGGTGTTCAGAGTCTCACTATCAGATCGGACTCACAGTGATCCACCCGTTTACAGTCTCCTGAGAGCTGGGATTACAGGCGCGCGCCACCACGCCCAGTCTCCATGGCCCTCTCAGAGTGCCCCGCAGGCAGGGCCAGCACAGTAGGCCCAGGGATCAAACCCCCAGCCCCTGTGCCTGTTTTGCAAGTGCTTTAATCTGCTGAGCTATTTGGCCGGCCCTAAAATATTAATATTTAAATTATTAACTATTCTGTTTATTATTGAATTATTTTCTAGACAGGAAGGTAAAACTCTGAGCTCCGATATAAGGTCAACTTTCTACAGGCCATGACACTAAGCTTTTGCTGTTCCAGGAACACAGTGTGCATTTTTTTTTTTTCCATTTGCAGAGCTTCCTTTGTTTCTTTAATGAGTATATTAATCAATTTTATAGTGTAATTTGTTTATAATGTTTTCTTCTACTCCCTGCTTTATATTTGTGTCTTCGTCGATGAGCTCCTTTTCTAACTTTTGTTTTCTTCCCTCCTTGTACTTTAAAGAGTGGGAGAATGGCGAGGTGGTCAGCTTTCTCTGCTATGTGTGTCCATTTTTCTGTTAAATTTCTCCCAGGAATAGGACTGGGAGCAGGAGACCAAGTATGAACAAGGTTTGCTACCAGTGAGCAGATGGGAAAACTGTTTTTCTGGATTCTATTATTATTATTATTTATTTTTTTTTCCAGTGGAACCAGGGATTGAACTCAGGCCCTTGCACTTGCCAGACAAGTGCTTATTCTACTGAGCTATCTCCCTGGCCCCTGTTTTTTGGATTCTAAGATGGAGTATTTTTATTTTGTGTTGGTTTGTTTATTGTTTGTTTGAGATAGAGGCTTGTTGTATAGTTTAGACTGAGCTTAAACTCTCCATGTGGTCTCGAATTCATAGCAACTCTCCTGCCTCAGCATCCAGAGCGCTGGGACTCCAATGTGCATCACAGTACCTAACTGCTAAGGTAGAGCTTTGCTTAGTTTACACAGGAAGCATCTAGCAATGTCTGAACATTCATTTTTTCCGTGCAATTAATTAAAACTCTTAAGTATTTAATTATCTGTCAATATCTTTATTTTCTCTATATTAATCAAATGGATTATTGTTCAAGTATTTCAAAATATAGGCTATACAAATAATTTATGTATACAGATCTATTTACATAGTTATCAAATGCATTATTGTCTAAAATTTATTTAGAAAATGTAAGTAGTGAAAATATATAAAGTACTATTGCCTGATCCTACTGTGGAATACTTACTATTTTGGAAAATAGTCTTTTAGATTTTCAAGTGAAGAATAGCCTTTTTATCTTTGCTTTCTACAAATAGATACTTATTTTATTTTCTAAAAATTCATCACAGTTTGTACACTTTCAAAAAATTAACTTGTGTTTCATTTAAATAAAATATAACATATAATGTTGTTAATTTTTATATTTGCTTCTTCCTCCCTGACCCTCTTTTATTTGGCTAGCTTAATTTATAAAAGCACATTCCTATTCTTTATATGAACAATTATCAATGAATTCACAGTTGATGTAGGTTTAGAATCTCCATTTATTTTACTGTGAATATTAAAACAATGTCATGACAAACACCCTGAATAGACATCTTTTAAAGGTTTGCTGGTATGTAGCTGTTACTTACAGGATACATTTCAAGAAACAATGTTGCTTGCTCAGCATTTACATATAATACACTTTTTACGTTTGAGGACATTTCCCCTGGTGAATTACACTAATTTATCCTTCTTCTAAGAGGTGTGTAGAGAGCATTGCTTTCTTGAGCCTTTGATGAAAGTGAATAATTGAGACTTTTGAAACTATTCTATGATATTCCCTTAATACTTTTCACATATCTTATTTTTACTGGCCATTCATTCTTTACTTTTAGTTAAATTTTTGTTCGTGTGTTTTGCATGTTTTTTAAAAGATAGTTATCCTATATGAAAGCTCTTTTCTCATGCTTAATTCCAGTGTCATATTTCATGTTTCATCATTTTCTTCCATTTATCCTACACCATATTATGTTTTGCATAAGGAAAAATGTTCATTTTTATGATTTTTTAATGGATTTGGTATAGGGTCTCACTATGTAGCTTGGACTCATAGTGACCCTCCTGTTTTCAGCCTCCCAGTGCTGGGATTCCAGGTATGTGCTACCATGCCTGGTCTTGGTGGCTAGTGCTATTTTCTCATGTTACTATTTTTATACAATTGCTAGTGTCTTAAACAATAAATGAATTAATAATCTCAGGAAGATTCCTGGAGATAGCTAGCTCACAACTGGAAACACTCTCCATCCTGTCATCACAGGCCCAGTTTCCTTCTATTATTTGTGAGTTTCCATCCTTTGTACATTGTCTCCTTGTTAAATCATTTGTTATTTTTCCAAGTAGCAGCTTATGTTGACAGGAAAAAGGTAGATCCAGAAGCATCTTCATTTTTTTTCCAGATAAGTGAATGCTTTGCTGAATGCACTAGTAGACTGAAGGCTGTTTCACTAACAAGATACAACTTACATGGCATTCCCTACGTACAACATAGCCATGAAAAGTATTACTTTTGGTGTGGAACTGGGACTCTTAACTAGACCTCTGTCTAGCTGTCAACCTTACAAATGTATATTTTACAATATTTCATAAACTTATTGACAGTCGCTTACTTGTTTCTGGTATTCAAAATGGGAAATTTAAACTTTTCATATTTTTCTCCTTTTTTTTTTCTCTCTCTGTAACATGGACAGAGACCACATATTTAGCCTTTGTGTCAATAATACTGTCACTCAGTGGTTTGGAAATGCAGGTATCAAACAAAAGTGACATTTTTATACTGCAACTACTCAGTGAATAAAATATTCATTTATTCATCAGCATGTTGCTTCGAAAGCATCTTTTTATCACTTTCCATATAGAATAAGCATCCTTATGTCTCTGGGCTTTCTCCTGCAGTGTTTGTTTGTACATTTTAATTGCTACTAAGATTTGAAACATATAAGTTCCTTTAGTTCTTTACATACATTCTGAGAAGTTATGAAGATCATAGTTCACCCGTGATGGATGGACTTGGTAGCTACGAATCATAGGACTCATCTCCCTATTCTTCACTCTATGTCTATTCTTTTGATCTGTGCTGTAGCATACGTTCTTCCTGTCTAGAACAGCATATTTTTAGGGCTACCTGACTAAGAAGCTCAGAAAAGCCCCAGGGAAGAAGTAATTTTTTTTCCAGAAGAAATATGTAAGTTCTACACTGAGTTGGTGTCAGTCATACGATTTCCTCAGAATTGGATCTAGGAACTTTACATCTTTGTCAAATATTTGAAATTCCTCTGGGAAGCAGATATGTTAAGCTGCAGCTAGCAGCTTCTTTCTTCCACATTTCTGGAAGTGTACATCATGCATTCAAAATATTTTAAAGTGGACCCATTGCCTGTTGTCATTTTATTTTTTGGCTCCTCAGCACCCCACCCCCCAGACAGGGCTGGTATGGCATGTGGTGCCAAGTACTGAACTGCAGTCTGCTGCGCCTGCCTGAGCTTGCCTGAGCAGGTGCTTTAGACCACTGAGTCATCTTGCCAGCCCGTGTTGTCATTCTTCTAAGCAGGTATCTAAAGAAAACTAATACGAATTGTAAGTGACTTACACACTGGTGCATATGCCAGTATGTAGTAAAGAAGCAATTAGCCTTTTCTAGTCCCCTCCTCACATGCACACACACACACACACACACACACACACACACACACACACGTGCTGAGCAATGTTTAAGTTTACCAGCGGTTCACAGTTCTGAACACTTATACAAATTCACTTGCTTCTTTCTTCCATCTTGTCTTTCTATGCATTCTATCTGCCATCTGACCAACAATCTCATTTAAAAAAAAAAAAAAGAATTCTATCCTCTGGGTGAACCATAATTTTTTAGATAATTTGCCATTGCCAAACATTTTTGTATGTATATAAAGTCTTTTTATAGAGACTAGTACAGAATAAAAAAAACCCCAAAAAACCCAACACCTTGTGGAATAGGACATCGAGTAAATCATGTAATTTGTAATGTGTATTTTTGTCATTTTTTAAGCTCTCAGTATATGCAGGCTCTCCCTGATCATCTCCAAAGTTAGGGATAATTGAAATCTGTTATTCTGTGAGATCTGACTCAGCTTATTAATGTTCATGGAAGGGTTTTGTTGTACTCTGAAAAATTCTGAAAAATAGAAGATGCTGTCAGTCTCAGTTACTTTTCACTTGTTGCTGGGACAAAATACCTGACACCCAGAATGAGAGAAGGAAACATTTATTGAGCTCACAGTTAGTGGAGGTTTCAATCCATACTCATCTGGTTCCAAGGTAGACATGGCAGAGGGCAGCACTTCATGGAGGTGGAAAACAGCAAAGAGCAAAAGGAAGAGCAGCAGCTGCTGCAGCTAGCAAGCTTCTCTCCCTTCCTTGAATAGTATTCAGGCTATCTGCCCCAGGGCAGGTGTAGCACTCACCCCCATAATCCCAGAAGCACTCACACCCATAATCACAGCATTGGATTATGAATTAATCACAAACTCTAAACACCACCCTCATGACTGCATGAGACTTTTGTGGGGAGGACAACTAGACACAAACTATAACATGCCATTATCATTTTTCTTTCCCCCTGGAACCGAGGATTGGACTCAGGCCCTTGCATTTGCCAGGGAAGCACTTATCCTACTGAGCCATCTCCCCGGCCCCATCATTGTTGATTTGCAATCATTTAGGTCATTTGAAATATGGGCTAAAGAGAATGAACTAGAGATAGGTACAGAGATCCCAGAGTGAGATGAAGCTACTAGGAGAGGCTGAGGGTATTGGGAAGATTGCACAAGTAAACTAGAGCTTTATTCCTGAAGCTTTAGAATGCCAAATTTGAGATGCAAACTTAATAAAATTTGTTATTTTGTCAACATTGGAAAGGAAGTTGTTAGTGAAATGCTTGGCAC
Organism: Octodon degus; assembly: GCF_000260255.1. Classification (NCBI taxonomy): domain Eukaryota; kingdom Metazoa; phylum Chordata; class Mammalia; order Rodentia; family Octodontidae; genus Octodon; species Octodon degus. The sequence goes on along the minus strand of NW_004524604.1, from coordinate 13,845,621 downwards.
ATTATAATTACTAGGTAAATATTTATAGGTAATTTTTAAAATAAAGTATACAATGTAGGGGGCTGGGGAGATGGCTCAGTGGAATAAGGGCTTCCTTGGCAAGTGCAAGGGCCTGAGTTCAATCCTCAGTTCCAAAAAAAAAAGTAGACAATGCCCAGGTATCAGTTTTAAAGATTTTGATTTATTTGGTTTGGAATGAATCTTGGAAATTTTAGGGGAGGGTCTACTGGGTGTTCAGGGTCTCACTACTAGATTGAACTCATAGTGATCTGCCTGTTTACAGCCTCCCAAGAGCTGGGATTACAGGCCTGCGCCACCACGCTCAGTCTCAGTTGCCATCTCATTGTGCCCCAGGGGCAGGGCCAGTGAGGCAGGCCTGGGGATCAAATCCCTGGACCCTGTGCCTGCTTGCAGGGATTTTAATCTACTGAGCTATTTGGCCAGCCCTGGAAATTCATATTAAAAGTGACTTAAAATATAAAAATTTAGCCTATATTAGAAATAACCTATTCATTATAAAGTTGATTTCTCTGTATTTATACTGCTATTTGTTCCTTTATTCTGACTTTATACTCTAATTGTGCATAGGTTATTCATCATGCTTTTGTGTTCTCATAATAGTATTATCTTGAAAGCCTATTTTAAAATGGCGGGGTCTTTATATTCGTCGTCTGACCTGCTCAGCCTTGCTTGATGAACCTAAGTCGCCAAAATGGGAAGAGATTTGACTTCAATGCATATGTAAGTTTAGTGACCAAGACCTGTCATACAAAGGAACAGAGTGAAGATATTTTCTGCATTTCTGCATAGTTATTTATTTATTTACTTAATGTGTTTAGCACAGGCTTTACAGGGTTTCACTATGTAGATCGGACTCATAGCGATCCTCCTGTTTTCAGCTTCCCAAGTGCTGGGATTACAGGCCACCACGTCCAGTCTCAATACCATCTCGGCGGGCCCTGGGGGTGGGGCCGGCACAGCACGATGGGGATCAAGCCCTGGTCCCTGTGCCTGCCTAAGCAGGCACTTTTCTGTATAGTTTTTAAATAACTTTAGATTTTGTGTAAAGATTGCTTAGTTTTTAAGTAACAAATAGAAAATTAGATCTGGAAACCTGTTGTATAATGGTTTTAATTTTCTTATTTGTTAAACTAGTGTTGCTTTGGCTTCCATCAAAAAATAATAATATATGCAGGCACTAAATTGCCTTGTATCTACTCAATAAAGAAGTAATTACCAACATTTTCTGGTGTGCAGCAATAAAAATTGTCTGTTTCTTGATTGATAAAATGACAAAAATATTTAACCATATACACACAAAATTAGCATTTTTTTCTCTAAATTACAGAGAGAACAAAGTGAACACTCAATGGAAATTTTATTTTTATACATTTCCTCGCATGATGTGCGGTGCTGGTCATAATGTGAAGTGTTGCTGCCATCTGCAGCATGAAAAATGCATTACTTTATTTTTTTAGTACTAGGAACTGAATTCAGGACCTTGGGCTTTCCAGGCAGGTGCTCTGTTGCTGTGCTACATCCCCAGTCTGAATAACTTAATAAAAGCACATATAATACATCACTGGACTTTGAATGGCCTGCTCATGTAAAAAATAAGAGCTGTTTAATATTTTTCTATGTGCTTGCTAATGCACATAGAAATATACAATATACTTACATGATATGCATTAAAACTTTCAAATAACTCAGAAATATGGGCTAAGTGCAGAAATACTGATACTCATTAATTATTAATTATTTGATTATGCTAAATTTAGCTTTAGAAAGGACAATGAAATGGTCTACTAAAATAACCTTTATTATTACAGAAACCAAGAAGTATTTTCCAAATTTGGTTTGTTCAACTAAATTAAAAAATATTTACTCCTATGTAACTTAAGCTTTTTCAAAGAGAAATTTTCAGGCTTATGCATTGCCTGCTACTAGAGTAACTGTGAAAACCTTCATGGAAACAATACTATAGAAACACTTTCATTAGAGGAAAGATTTAAATGGATATGTATTGCTTTTATAGTTAGAATAGTATATAATATTTTTGAGAATGCTAATGTATTCAAAGGAAGAGACACCTCTTCTCCAGGCTTTCCTATTCTCATTCTATGTATTTCAAAGTTCTTTTCCTTCCGGCATTGCCTGCCCACTCATAGTCTTATGTTTGAAGGTATATAAAAAACTAGAACTCTCTGAAAAATCAGCCAAGTTACATAACTTTGGAGGACCACCTGGCAGACTCTTTGAGAACCAAAAAGGGAGCTTTATACATAACCACCCGAACATTATTTTTTTTGCCTTCCTCCTTTTGGTTTAATAATAATTATTTTGAGTGTTACCATCTCAGTTACTGTCTTCTCTGAGACAGAATTCCCAATACCCACAATTGAAAGGAGGGAATTTTTATTATGGCTCACAGTGTGCAGAGGTTTCAGTTCATAATTAGTTGGCTTCGAGGCAGAGTAGAGGGACATGGCAGGGGAAGCCTGCCCATGGTATGACAGGAAATATGCCGAGAGAGGAATCCAGGGAGGAGGAGAGGAGACAGACCTTTCCAGGGCACTCCTCCAGTGACCCATCCTATAAATCAGGCTTCCCTTCATAAATCACATTTGGATATAAATTCATCAGTGGAAGAGTCCCCTGGTAAGTGTCAGACTCCCGTAACCCAGTAACCTTCCCACAGCTCCACCAATGAACACGTGAGGCTTTGGGGGCCATCTAACCATGAGGGTTACTTTGAAATTAGATGATATTTAGACAGATAGCGAGGTTAAACCCAACTGCATATGTTGTAGGGTAATAATAAGCTTCTCTTCTGGATGGTTAACAACCTAAGTTTGCAGACCAAAAAATTAGAGAAAAAGAAGAGCTGCAAGGATAGCCAACATTTGGTCCCTAGCCTTTCAAGGTCAGTGAAGACTTAGGACATAGGAGAACCTATACAGTAACATCATGTAATTCAGTTGTGTCCCAAATTTTCTGATCAAGATTATGGGGCCACAGAGCAATGTGAAAGATGTCATAGAGTGTGCCTAAGGAGAGTCACATGGAGAGAAAACATTCTCTCAGGCTTTCACAGAGAGCAAATTGGTCAAACAATGGCTGTGACTAATCCACATGGCTGACACTGACAAAGGATCTACAAACTGTGGTACAGAGTTTCAGAAGAAATTCTGAGGGGATTTGACTGATCTTATGAGATACAAAAGCTACATTTCTTGTTATTAGGTCCTGCTTTATCTTGGTCTTAGCCATCCAGCAGAAAACTATAAAAATGAAGTATAAAAATAAAGCCATATTAATATGCTAAGCTGTAAAAGGCTCAAGTCAACAACTTCAAACATTGCCAGTCCTATGGATAACCCACTACTATTATGGCCTACTGGATTATATTGGATTATTTTGCTGAATTCATGTACCTACAATATTTAAATGGCAATGGAATATCCATCTCTAACAAAACTAAAAATAAAATGGGATACAAAGAAAGGACCATTTTGTGTCTGTATATACAAAATAATTAGGATAAATATGCAGCTACTATTTCTTAATTCAATGAGAAGAAAGATTTGTAGTCATAGTATTTGGACAGGATATCATGTCTGCATCTTGTACTATCAATAACCACTAAGAAGATAACAATATACAGCATATTAATTTAAAAAGTTAAAAAAATAAAATGTATAGGATGGAAAAAGTAATAAAAACAAATGTAACCAACCTAAGTGTGTAAATATATTCAACAGAAGACACATGATAAAAATAAATAAAATTAAAAAATTAGATGATAAATGTGTGACACAAGTTCAGCCTGGAGTCTCATGATATGCCTTAGTGCCAGCTTTTGCACACTTACAAAGTAAATAATTTCATTATGTTTCAGTTTTGCTTCACGAAACACAGCAACTTTTAATAGTGGTCATCTTCTATAGTTCTGATGTAATTGGTGTTTAAAAACCAGATATCTGCAATTAAATGGAATTTTCCCAGAAAATGCATTTTGATGGTATTAGTATGATGATACTCATACTTGGAAGCTACTTATAAAATAATGTCTCCTTTAGAAACCCTTTTTCCTTTTTCAAGAAACCTTTCATCGACCTATTTTTTTTTTCCCTAAGAATATGTAGACTGCATAACTACTTCAATTTAAATTACTTAAATCTGTAACATCTACATGTAATGTAGTCAGGAGGAATCACATGTCATTACATACATTTTTTTTTTTTTTCTTGCAGAACCAGGGATTGAACTCAGGCCCTTGCACTTGTCAGGGAACCAGGGAAGCACTTATTCCACTGAGCCATCTCCCCAGCCCTAAAATCCTTTTTTTTTTTTGGTGGAACCAGGGATTGAACTAAGACCCTTCCACTTGCCAGGGAAGTACTTATTTTACTGAGCCATTTCCCCAGCCCCATATTACATACAATTTTCACTTGACTTAAGTAATAAAAACTGTCATAGGATACAAAACACACTAAAATTTCAATTGAATTTGTCTAAGAATTTTTATTAAAAAGGATTTTCTTTTTCTAAAGCAAGCCACAGATTCCAAAGCAAACTATAGTGAGAAAGGCTAGAAATCAAAGTATATAGAATGGAAAGAATTGTTTAATCTGAGAAATAAAAATATAATGAATCATAGTTTCATCCCCACGTATTTTTATCAGTTAAAGGGATTATGACTTAGAACTACAAAAAAGCAATAAATTTGAGTTGTGAAAATAAAGGTTATGTGATTTTTGTGTATTTTAATTTCTACCACAAATATAACATAGAAATGCATATCTATAAATCTGTACTTAGAGTTTGAGAGAGCTGCTATCTTTTCTGTCTGGGATATAATTTGATTTTTCTAATCATGCATCAAAATTTCTAAAAATATTGGTGATTTCTCGAACACATTTTAGCTTCATTCTTTGCAGATATTATAGATTGGGAAGGACATTTCATTTCATTTCTTTTCTTTTTTCATTTATGTATTTGGCACAGGGTCTCACTATGCAGTTCAGACTTGTCATGATCCTCATGTTTTCAGCCTCCCCAGCTCTGGGATTACAGGTGTGAGTCACCACACCTAGACGCAGTTGCTGCTCAGCGTGCCCTGGGGCAGGACCAGTGTGGCCTGCAGGAACGGGGATCGAACCCTAGTCACTGGTCTTGCCAAAGCAGGTGCTTAGTCCACTGAGCTATCCCGTCAACCCTAAGGCACTTAATTTCACTCCCTGCCGTACTTGCTGGCTCAGTAATGCGCTGTTTCTAATTTTCCAGTGAGCTTCCAAATTTCCCAAGCCTGCAGAAGATGCTTTGGTGAGGTATAGACAAAGCATGAAAATGCAGAAGAATCATTTGAATCACGAGGAATTACTGTTTCTTTTAGCACACCGGCAACAGAGCTGAATGGGAAGGCATGTTCTTCAAATATATGATTTCCTTGTTCAAGGACAGAATCTAATCTCTCGGAGTTTTTTAATATCTCAGGGCGCACATATTTTTTGGTACAAAGTACTGTGTTTCTCACTTGCATCCTTTGTTTCTACTGGGTCTTGGGATGGAATATTCCCCCATACACATTTTTCACAGCTTTGACCCCACCGGGTCTGAAAGACACATACAATTTCTATGTTGTTGACTTATTTCTTAAGGCTTCTCAAGTAAGGCTTCTAAACTCTCATTCTAGGAGATGCTTCCCTGTTTGTGCCTCGTGGTATAGTCTTTAATATTGCACCTGAGGCTGGCCAAATAGCTCAGCGGATTAAAGCACCTGCAAACAGGCACAGGGGCTGGGGGTTCGATCCCCGGGCCTGCCATGCCTGCCCTGCCGCTGGGGTGCCCTGAGATGACAATTGAGACTGGGCATGGTGGTGTATGCCTGTAATCCCAGCTCTTGGGGGGCTGTAAATCGGCAGATCACTGCAAATCTGATCTAGTAGTGAGATCCTGAAAACCCTATAGACCCTTCTCTAAAATACCAAAAA
>NW_004524604.1:13800813-13839528 GCF_000260255.1 Octodon degus | reverse complement strand
TATATAGCATCTGTAATGAAGACCTGTTTCACAGCTGTGGCTGGGCCCTCATTGGCTTTACCTCCTTGTTGAGTGGTCTGGCTCCATCTTCAGTTTTCCGCAACACAAATTAAGACTGGCTAGAAATGGGCACCATGTCTTTGAATTCTTAACATGCCTCATGTGCCCACCCAACCAAGTGCCAGATTTTGCCAGTTCCTTTTCCTTAATTTCCCTTGGAGGGCTCCATGTGATCTAGTTCCTGTTTCCTGTCTCACCACAGCACATGGTTCTGTCCCTTTCCTTTACTCTGTTACAGTTGTGCAAGCCTACCGTGTTTCCCAAGCCTTCCCAGCATGTTCTTGACTCAGAGTTTGACCTTGGTTTCCCAATCACCTAGGACCCTGTTTCACCAAATACTTTTTACGTCTTGCTTACTTCTTTTTTTTTTTTTTTCTGGCTTATGCTTAAATGTAACACCAGCTTTGATTTTCTTTATGTCTGTATCCTGCATTATTTTTCTTCATGTGTTTGCAAATCTAAAACTCTGACCCTCCTAGGAGGGAACTGATGGTTAACTCATTGTAATAATTATACTCCTCATATCAATGGTTGTTTACATAAACAACCACACATCTCTTTCACAGTTTCTGAAAATTGGATAATCTACAACAGCTTCAGTGCAAGGAACAGATTTCCGGTAGTCTGCCAGCCAGCAACAGTCTACTCCCTTAAGCATGTTTCCTTTGCTGAAGTCCCTTGAAGTCCACATTTTGGCTCATGCATTTCACATTTTCCCACAACACTACATATGTCAGCATAAGCCCAACTTTTTTTTGCTTGAGGAAGCAATAAATTTGCCTCAAGAATGAGTTGCTTTGTCAGTAATTATGCTTGTATATGATTACATTGTATTGTTCTATTGCTTTAGTATCTATCTTTATCAGACAGATATAAGCTTCATGAAAGAAGTATCTACAGTTTTTGTTACATCTACATTTTTGTTAACAAACTGTTGTGACCTATTGTTCACATTGGTACATGGTACACTGTGTGTGCTCCACAAATGATTGTTGAAGGGTGATTACATTAGGGACAATGTGCCACTGAACGTAGTATTTCCAGTGCCCAAATTACAGCCTAGTACTTAAATATAGTTCCATAAGATATTAAGTAAAAGAACAGAAGTACATTTAAGAGATCTATTGTAAAACATGCAACTGTAGTTAACAAGTGTTTCCTATTCTTGAAAGCTTCTGACAATAGATTCTGGTATTTTCATCAGAAAAATGTACATGTATGTGGAATGTGTTCATAAGCTTGGTGTAGCCATTTTACAATGTACATTTGAAAGTATCATGTGCAGATGATAAATGTATGAAGTATTTGTCACTTAAAAATGAACAATGGGATAGGGAGGCAGTTCTGTCAGTGGGAAAATGCTTGTCTAGCATGTGTTTCATGCTCAGCACCACAAACATTTAAATAAACAAACAAATCAATAATTCATTGTTTACATGTTTAAAGAATAGATTAACCTTGAAACAATGACAATTAATTGGATTTGTATAGTCCCACTGTAGTTCATATAAACTCATCTCTGTTTAGAGATGTACTGGGTAAAAAGATGCCCACTGGCCTAGTTAGTATATTCTTTTAAAAAGATGTAATGTATTACACATGTACTTTGCTTAAATTGGACCCATGTGCATCCTCTCAAAACTCGATCCTCTTGTAATGCTTTCATGTTTAGTAAGTGATATAAGCTAGAAATCTATTTCCCTTGCAACTCCATTCTCAAGCTGCCATCAGTGCCACTCTGCATGTATCTTAAGTGCTCCTCACTTTTCCCTCTTTCTGTGATTGCCACCTAGATCCAACTTCCATTTGTTGTTTCATCAGCTATTAAAATAACTTACTGTCTATGAACATCCTGTCATACCTTCTTATCAATGCAATTTTTCATGAATCACCTCTTTTTAAAATTTATTGGATAGAAGGTCTTGCTATGCAGCTTGCGCTCATAGTGAGCCTCCTGTCTCAGCCTCCCCAGTGCTGGGATTAAAAGCATGTGCCACCACGCCGAGTACACCCAGAGATCAGCAGCTGGTATGGCGTGTGGTCCCAGGAATGGAACTCGGGTCCTTGCATTTGCCAGGCAGGTGCTTAGACTGCAGAGCTACCTCCCCAGTTCAATCACCTGTCTTTGATGAAAGCTAACAGATGCTTGGCCAGCAGGTTAAAGCCTAAAATCTTTCCAGTGTCCTACTTATGCTCATCTTGTAGCACTTTGTCTCACCTTAGTCCCTGGCCTTCAAGTACTTCAATCATCACATTTTCTTCCTACACCACAGAAATTTTGCACATTGGAATGTGTGTCCCTCTATTTCTACTTATTTTAAATATATTAAGCCAAACAACCTTCCCTCATTTCATGAATAGTTCAACTATACCTACCTTCAATCTTGATTCTGTCTATAAGTACATCTCGTGTTTGAAATTTAACTTTTCTCTCATTTGATTACAAACTATCCTGTCAGTTAGACTCTGAACATCCATAAGACGAATGATATTTCTGGGATCAAAGAAACATAAAGACTAATTTCATCTTTAATGCAAAAGGAAAGAAAAGACTGAATTCATTGTGTTATGATTTGCCAACTTGTGAACAAAGTACTTTGGGCAGTTTTATTTAAATGGAACCAACTTATTTATAAATGTGTCTTATCTCACAAGGATTATCTTTAGTGATTCTCTAGATGTGTGTTGAATAGTTCTTTCTGATAGCTCATCTAAGTATGTTTAAGAGCTACAAAATAGGGTCAAGGAGATAGCTCAGCAGCGTAATTTCCTGCCTGGTAAGAGCAAGGTACTGAGTTTGATTCCTGGCACCAAAGGAAAAAAAAAAAAAAAGAAGTTCCAAAATAGTCTCTTTTTTTTTGGTGGAACTGGGGATTGAACTCAGGCCCTTCCCTTTGCCAGGCAATCACTTATTCTACTACATAATCTCCCCAACCCCAATAGTGGTCTTATAAAAATGACAAAATGTAGACATACAATTTTGTTTTTTTCATTCTGGCTCCATGGTGCACGTTCAAAGTGATCTTAGTTGTCAACTCAGCTCTCTTAAAGAATATCTGAAGATTTGACAGGACTGCGGGAATGTTATAGTCATCAGTTGATTAGTTTAATTATCTAAATGTGCTGTTCAGAGGAGGGCCCTGTGGGAGGTGGGCCCCAGGGGCCAGGCCTTGGGGGGCGCCTCTCACAGGGCTCTGCTCCTGTGTCCTGCGTCCTAGCTGCCGTGAAATGAGCACCTCTGCTCTACAGTGCTTGGCTCCTGCCGTGGCCAGCCAACTTTCAACTGAAACCTCTGAAAATGAGGCAAAGTAAGCCACTCCTCCTTTGACTCATGAGTGTCAAGTATTCCTTGCAGGAGTGGAAAAGCTTACTTAATACAGAACAGGGAAGTGGGGGCATTTTCATGGCTGCATTTGACCACATTGTGCAGAAACATTTGGAACTGGGTCTACGAAAGCAACTTGAAACCTCTGGAGGGTCAAAGATCAAGGCATAGCTGTGTTGGTACCTGATAGGGAACAGGTCTCCGCTTTCAAGACAGTACCCTAAGTGCTGCATCTTCTAGAGGGAGAATTGTGGAAAAGCAGAAGGGCTGGGTGATATTACTTAAGTTATTAAACCTGCTCCCCTGGGTGGAGTTCAAAGGTGAAGTCATCTGTAGTGTCCCCTACCTCTTATTACTGTGTCAGTAGCAGTAAAATTTAGCATGAGGCTTGAAAAGAACCAACTTTCAAAATATGCCAACTATTTCTCTCCATCTTATTAGTTAATAAGCATCAGTTTAAAAAATGTCACGTAGCAAATCAGAATAAACCATGTACCCTTTCTTTGAAATAAACTAAAGGTAAAGGGAAACGATGGTAGGCTTCCCCAAAGGACTTATCAGCACCCCTTGTGACAGACAGTCTGGAAATCCAGAGCGGACTCTGAACAGCTACAGGTGTAGGGTTGCCGGGCCAGCTGGCAGCAGAGCTGGGCGCAGCGCGGGGCCTGCTGAGCGCAGCGCTTGTGCTCCCTTCCGTGACTGACTCGCTCCCAGTGTTCAAGAGGCCCAACTGAAGGACGGGATCACGTGACTTGGAGAGGACTTGGGTTATTTTGGTGGTTGGTGCTTAAAGAATTTTGCTTCAAGTAAAAGTTCTTTTATGACAGATCGTGGTCATTTGTGCTTTCTGTGTTTCAATTAAAAAAGTAATCAGAAAAAGGGAAGGCATAAAGTCAGCATAAAGAATATTTAAGGGGCCGGGGAGATGGCTCAGTAGAATAAACGCTTGTCTGGCAAGCGCAAGGGCCTGAATTCAATCCCCGGTTCCGTAAATAAATAAATAAATAAAATAAAAATAAAAATAATAATATTTAAGAACGTGCACTAGAAAATAAGAGTCTCTATTCCCTTCCACCTTATATGACATAAGGCCTTTGTATCAGAACCCAGAATCAAACTGGTCTTGTGGACTACTTGGGGTAAGATAATCACCAGCTATGTTATTTCTGGGGCATGATTAGTTTCTAATTTCAAATGATTGACTTAAAAACAGGTGCTTGGAATGCATTCTATGTTGTAAGTGGGGAATGGCTCAGTTTCTCCAAACACCTTCATATTTTAATGCAAATTTGGGAAGCATTTATGTAATTCTAAAGTAGAGCCTAAATCAATACTATGTGGGACCTTGCTTAAAAGAAATAGTGTTCCTAACTCTGAAACGGAAATAATTATTCATGAGAAAGAACCTTCATCCTGTGTGAGGTTTGGAAACATGTAGACAACTAGGCTACAGTAATTGGGAGCACTCCAAACACAGTAAGTTTTAATGCTTAATTAAGAATTGATTTAATTTAATGTGCTTTCTTATTTCCAAATTTATCTTAGGGATTTGGGTTTTTATTTGCTTGTTTTAAAGTCCTAGACTTTTTCAGTTTTTCATCTTCAGAGCTTTGGATACCTTACTTGGCTGAAATTTCTTTGCAAATAGATAAAATTGTTCGTCGATAATACTTCTTTTTAATAATCTAGAAATCTTTGTGCATGACTATTGAAACCTCTGGCATAAGTAGGTATTTAAGTGTATTTTCTATGTATATAAATATTAATTACCTCATAGAATATAACTACTTCCTGCCACTAGACTGAATTGAAAACCTCCATCCTAATCTTCATAAACCTATGATTTACTCAATCTTTAACTTTTCTAATATAAAGCATCTCACTACAATAAGAAAATTAATAAAGAAATTCAGAAGGGACTGTTTTTGAAAAAAATATTTTAGAAATTCAATTCTTTTGATTAGTAACCACCCTTAGTACCAGCAAAACTTCAAAGTCTTCTCTAAACATTGAATTTTCATCAGTGATACTGCAAGCCTTAGTGCTCATCTTTCATGCCTACCATTGCAATAACTTCAAAAGGATAAAATGAAAGGATAGTAATCTCTCAAAGAAACCCTGTGTTCGGGCCAGTAATTGGGTATTTAGCCATCATGCATTCACAACTAGATAATTGCCTCATTAGATTGTGTTTTAATAAATATTATAATTGACAGTTATTTTTTAAAGAAACAAATACTCAAACCATCAGAAATGAAATCTGGAGCCCAAGGGATGTCTAGAAGAAAATGAAAAGAAATTAGATTGCGTCAAATATGGACATCTTCAAAGGGAAAGAAATCATGTAAGCTTGCCTTTTACTTACTGAAATATGTTCTGCATATTTTAGTGTTTTGTCATCTTGCTTGTCATAATCCAGCTAGTGAGTGTTCAAAGAACATAAAGTCCTACAAATAAATAAACTGGATATGAGTACATTTACAAAAAGGGAACAATTAGGATCTTGAGTCTGACATGCAGGCTTTGATTCTGTAAAGTAATTATACTTCCCAGTGGTGTTTCAGTAACTTCTCATCAATTAAAGAAAAAGGGAAAAGTCTCATGATTTATGACACATGTTAAAATTCCTCAGTATTAGTAACTTGGAAGGCTTAGCTAAATCATACCATTATTAATAGTCAAAATTTGGGGGGATTAAAACTAAAGAATTAGGTTATAGACATTCACAACCAGTATAGGAGGTTATAACAAAGAGCAATCTATGAAATTTATATATGTACATTGGCAAGTAGTTTTTCTTGAAAATTCATGTGAGAAATTGTTGTTACAAAACTACCTTGACAGTACAGTACCATTTGGATATTATGATTTTTGTTAAAGGAAGTGTATATGTTCCATTCATACTCTCAGATTATAGGTCTCTCCTTTAGGTCCTGGATTATAAAAGTCATCCTTTAAAAAGGCCTGAGATGTTACTGGGATCAGTATCTCTCGAATGCATACAGTGTGAAGGTGTCACTTGGCCTCTTGTTCACATTCTGGCTCTGATGCAATTCAGCTGGTGTCTGAGATTTTGCCTTTGAACACAATTCCACAATTCCAAAACACTATTTTACACCTCTGCTAGGTTCTGAGCACAATGTAGATCAGCATTTATTAAATATATATTTTGTTAATCTTGCAAAGATTATGAGCAAAAATAGGTAAATATACTTGTTTAAGAGTACCTATATTTAGAAATCTGGAGAGAGCAAATCTTAATACTCTCTAACGAAAAGTGGGGTTTAATCCTTGAGTCTGCTGTGCAGGCCCCGCCTCCCACGTGCACTGAGACAGTAATTGAGATTGGGCATGGTGGTGAGCGCCTGTAATCCTAGCTCTTGGGAGGTTGTAAACAGGTGGAACATTGTGAGTCCAATCTAGTAGTGAGACCCTAAACACCATGTAGGCCCTTCCCTAAAATAAAAAAAAAGTGGGATTTAAGATAGAAAACAATGTAGTGCTAGCTTTGAAAGTTTTTACTTGTCATTAATCTGTTATACAAAGTGGATGAATAGGTCACATTATACATTATCTGTTTTCAATAATTTTGGGGGGTGCTTTGAGACATGGTTTCCATATGTAACTCAGGCTGGTTTTGAACTTACTATGAGGTTGGCCTCAAATTCTCAGCGATCCCCCTTCCTCAGTCCCTTTAGTGCTGGGATGACAGACATGCACCACTGTGCCTGAGTAGTTTCTAATATGAAAAATCAATGTGAGCATTAATCAGAAAGGCCTAATGAAAATCTTTGGGTAAAGGGTGTGTGTGTGTGTGTGTGTGTGTGTGTGTGTGAATTTGGAAAGTCTGGTGATGAAGCACAGAATGATAAAAAATGTGGATAAAGGGATTCAGAAATACAACAAACAGTAGGTGCCAGGTAATTGGTTTCATTTATAAATGAAAATGGAAATTGACTTTAAATGACTAAAGAAGTGTAAAAACACAGCGTTTGTCACATAGTAATTCTACCTTCTACCAATGATAGGGAATCAGGAGGGTAAAGGAACTCCGCTAAAGCCCTGAAAAAATAACTAATAGGCAAGTCTTTTTCTGCACTGAACTCTGAATGTTCATCAGCGATATGATTAAGGACTCGTCTTTAGTTTGTTTTTCTAGTGTCTTTCAAGGAGAGCCAGAGAGGAGGGCTGAATTGGTTCAGCAGCAGAACACATCATCATAATCATAAGGCGTAGGGCCCTGGGACACGGAAGAGTGAAATATGAGGAAAAATGTTCATTTATTTAATAATGATATGAGATTTTTGAATGTTTAAAATGGTATTTTGAAAAGGAGATTTCAGGGAGATGATTAGGAAGAGACATCCAAGTGTCGTTACACAAGTGTTTTTACTTTGTTCACCAATTTTCAGATACAAAAACACATTTTGAACGAAATTATAAGTTGGAAATGAAGGACAGGATATGTCTTTGTTTCAATGGCAACTGAAAGCTGTTTATCTGTGAACCTAATGTGTCAGTCTTCAGATAGGAAGCATGAGAAAGCTGTTCTCTTCTTATTCTGGCCATAACCTTGCTCATTTTCAAGCAATGAAATAGTCCTGACCCTTAGCCAAGATGAATCATGTCATATTAATGTTTACATATTTTTCAGTGAAAGTGTCACTATGTCACAAACTTAAATTGACAGTGAAAGGAAAGCAAAACTCAGCTTTTGAGAAAATAATGAGAAGGGATCTCCTGAGGCTGCTTTGAGGGGCTGCCTACTAGAAATGTGGAGTTTTTGTTTTTGTTATTTGAAGAACTTGAATTGGAACTCAGGCTCTTTGAACTCATTCTCAGCCTTTTCTTAGTTTTTCTTACTGCGTCAGCCTCCCAGAGTGATGGGATTACAGGCATGTGCCACCCTGCCTGGGAGAGAAATTTCGGCTTCCAAATCCTGATTTCTGAAGAATGGGAAGAAAAACAGATTGGTCCTAAGCCCTCTTCCATGTGTGAAGTGTACTTGTGGGTCAAAGTCAGATCTAACCTGGATTGGCTCTATAGAAACTGACAGACAAGAGGTAGAAAACTCATGTGTACTCTCTAAGGCCATACTTACAAAGAGAAAACAAGCACCGATCATTGCAGCTTTAACTGTCACGTCGAGATCCGCAGGAACATGGATCCCAAAGTTGTCAGCGTTTGTGAAAACATTGTTTACAAATCCAGACCAGTACTTTGAAATCTTCCCAACCGTCAGCTTTTCATTAATGGTTTTCACCTTTGAGAAGGAAATGAGAGGTAGCAAATTTGAAGGTAAAAAGTGATGGTTTTGCATTTCTTGGCATGTTTACTTCTCAAGAGAAATTATTTTATACTTCATCACTAACAATTCCATCTTGCTTCTTGTTTTAAGCATAAGTTTGTAAATTTAGCTTTACAGTCAACTGTCTTGGAAGTATGATTTTTATGGTCATTTTCTAATTCACCATGAAAACTTTTTTTTTCTTTTTTGTATGCAGATTGAGAATATGACAATAAATAATTAAGGCCAGGCAACCACAAGGTGGCAGCAGGTACGCCGTTCAATTATACAATCTAAGTGTAAAGGAATTTGTTTACCTGGATTTTAAAGCTGAATTTTCTAGTCATCTGTAGATATCAACTCATATTTTATTATTATTAGATCATTACACAATATCACAGATTGTGAAATCATATTTTTATATTAAACTGAAGATATTTCTAATCATTCTTTTCTAAGTTTACTTCTATTTTAACATTAACATCTTTCTGAGTTAGTGGACACTATAGGAAATTCAGACTAAGGCCCGTCAGTCTTTTTCAGGAGTCTACAACTCAGTGTTCTTAATTAAACATTTTCTCATTACATTTCTCATTATAATGATGAACGTTATTTAATATAAATTTTAACTTTTTATATGGCAGTAACAAATTGAAATTAGAGAAAGTAATTTGGGACCTTTCACTACCATGAATACTGAAATTTTTAAGGACAAATTTTACTTAATCATATTGTTCTTAAAATATGATTCCAAATTCTTTTGGAATAGTTGGAATTAGTACATTTCACATTGCAGAATTTGTAACATATACTATGCCCATTATTTTTCCTGGAATCTTGAAAATGGAACGCCTTTAGATTACGTATATATGAATCAATGAAAAATAAGTGCAAACTTAAATTAGGTTGTCTCCTTTCCCTAAAATACACATCTAGGCAAATCTGTTAAGATACTTTGCATTATTAAAAATTGAAATTGCATATATTTATTTTAACATTCAATTATAGAAAACTGAGTAAATTGTTTTACAGAATTTAGCAAATCTTACAAATATAGCTTTTAAAATCAGTAATATTTTAATTAGTTTTACTTTTGAAATGAGGCCTAGAGTAGTTCTATATGAAATAACATACATAATTTGAGTATTCATAAACTATATACATTTGCTTTTCACAGTGCGTATTTGTCATTCCACTTACTTCATACCATCAGAAACATTATACTTCTAACTTTTGAAATAAAAAAAACGTCTGAAAGAGTCAAAATTATATAGACATTAAAAGTTTGGTTTTCAAAGACTTAGGGTTTTTTTGGCATTGTGTGGACAGAATTTATTTTTTATTTATTTATTTTTTAAAATTATTGTATTGAGAAACAAATAGCAATGAGACAGTATCAAAATTGATTGCTAGCACAGTTTCAAAAATTAATACATTGCATATTGTTGTCTTGGTGGTTATTCCTTGTACAATATACAGACATGATATCCTGTCCCAAACACTATTAGAACAAATCTCTCTATTCATTGAATTAAGAGAATACAGCTGTATATCTATCTTAACTATTTTGAATATACAGATACAAAATGGTCATTCATTTGTATCATCCTTTTTTGTTTAGTTTTGTCAGAGAAGAGTATTCCATTGTCACTTACATATTGTATGTGCGTGAATTCAACGAAATATTACAATATAGTCCAGTAGTCCATAATAGTAGTGGGCTTTCCATAAGACTGGAAATGTCAGAAATTGTTGACTTGAGCCTTTTACAGCTCAGCATATTAATATGGCTTTACTTTTTGTACTTCATTTTTATACTTTTCTGTTGGATGGTTGAGACCAAGATAAAATAAGACCTATATAACAAGAAATGTAACTTCTGTATCTGATAAGGTCAGTCAAATCCCCTCAAGATTTAACCTGAAACTCTGTACTGCAGTTTGTAGATCTCAAAGGCTTAGGTTTTAAAATAAGACATTTGCTATTTTAATTAAGAAATGATTATTTATTTATTTATTTATTTATTTATTTATTTATTTGGTGGAACCGGGGATTGATCTCCAGTTCTTGTGTTTGCCACTGAGCCATCTCCCCAGCCCGGATAATATTTTTATTCACCGTAATATATTTTCAAAAGAAAATTTTGATGGCCACCATAGCTTTTAAGTTGTTAAAAATTACTTTGAATAAAACTTGTAATCTACAGCAGAAGTCTTTGTCAAGGTGTCTGTTAGATGTCGTGGCCAAGGTGGCATATTTTTATAATAGTATTATTGTTTTGATTCTTGAATTTAACATCTAAAATTAAAATTCATATTATGGGCACAAAATAATAAGCTTACTAGATTATTTTACTGTATTTTTCAAAATTTATTTCAGGTATATTTTAATTTTTTAAAAAGTGCTTGGTACATGATCTTACTTTGCAGCTCTGACTTTAGTGATCCTCCTGTTTCCAGCCTCCCCAGCACTGGGATGATGGGCGTGCCCCCCATGCCTGGTCTTGGTGGCCAGGTCAGGGTGTCCGGGACAGGGCTGGCACAGCAAGTGGTGCCGCGGATCGAATCCTGGTCCCTGCACTTGCCTAAGCACATACTTAGTCCCTTATTTTGGGCATATTTTCTACATTTTGTAGAATTTGAGTTGTGTTGCAGAAGGTCAGAACCTAAATGAAAACTTCATTTTGTCAATCGTACCTCAAAATCCACATCACCGAAGCAGCCGCATGTTGCACAAGGACCAACGATTTTCAAAATGTCTTCTTTGTTTGCATTTTGGATTGTGAATTTAGGCTGAAAGGGGTGCCACTTCTGTGCAACATAAGCAACTGTAGTACCGGGAGGAGCTTGTATTTCTAACTGGAAGAAGAGAGAAAATAGAACAACATTTTCTAAGGTGATTACATTTTAATGTCATCATAAAGAAATGTTACCTCCAAACAGCATCCCATCAGGCTTGCACAAGTTATTCTAAATATGACCTCTAACAACTATAAAGCACTGGCAGTTTTACATATATAATGACTTTGTCATATACACAAAAAATCCACTCTACAGATCTGTTTGGCACTATGCATAAGCGTTTATTTTATACTTCCTTTACGAATACTGCTCCAAGACTATCAACTGGCCATGGAACTCTACAGGTAGCTCCTTTGCCATTTCATACTTAATTTTTAAAAATGTTTCTTTTTTTGTTTACAGAGTTTCAGTTATTGAACAAACACTAATTTGATTGCTAACTCACATCTTTTAAAGTATTAACACCAGAAGATTGCAGTTTTCCACCTTTAGTATTTGATCCTGCTACATGCACATTTTTTATTTTTTATGTATTTAGTACAGGGTGTTCAGGGTCTCACTACACAGATTGATCCATAGCGATCCTCCTGTTTTCAGCCTCCCAAGTGCTGGGATTACAGGTGTGCACCCCACGTCCAGTCTCAATCTTTGTCTCAGCATGCTCTGGGGGCAAGGCTAGCACAACCTGCCAGGGATTGAACCCCCAGTCCCTGTGTCTGCCTAAGCAGGCACATTAATCTGCTGAGCTATCTAGCTGGCTCTTTATGTACACATTTATATAAGCCAAGTCAAATCATTTAGTAATGTAAGTCAGGGTGAGTATAAATAAAAAGCATTGTTGTGTTTAAATTAAAATAGCTCTTCAACATCTAGCCTTCTTTTCACTTTGCTTACTAAGCTCACAGTCCTACACGCATGTGTGTAGTATCCATGAAAGGCAGAAGTGGGTTTACTTGACTGTTTAGAATTATACTTATTTGTTCTGAGATGATTTCTGAAGTAATTGGTTTGATTCTGAGCAAATTAAAAAAATATAGTGGCACTCAAGATACATCTTATATTTTTGCTTATATGATATGAGGCCACTATGTAGATACAAAATATTGATTATCAGAAATTAAAAAATGGATATATATTTATTATTCTTGGTTATATTATCTTGGAGTATATTAATCTTCCATATATGCTCAGTAGGAGGATTAAAATTCTTAAGTATCATGACTGAGTTCTTGAGACGTTTTATCACTTAGTCAAGTGCTTGCCTGTGAATAGATGGAGATGAATTCTCATAGATATTTTTAGATGGCTCCTCAAATAATCATAGATATTCCTATTTCTCCTTGCCCAGAGGACATTACTTATATACAGGTCTTCAACAGAGAAGCTCGAGGCTACGGTGAGGCATCAGACCAAGATTCCTCAATGGCATTTGCTGAATGTGTGACCCCAGGCAAGGCAGCTCCTCTGGTCACCTTGACAGCAAGATGTAGAAACTAAGGCGGCTCCTTTTGCCTCACAAGGATGTCATGTCAAAGAAATGTATGTGTATGCACCAGGATGGCTGGGATGACTGTGCTGCTGCTTTCTGTTGGTTTCTTGAAAGAAGCAGTTAATGCTCAATGTTTTTCTCTTTCATTTTTATTTTTTTATATAGATATTTATTTTACCAATTTTGCATGCTTATGTGTGTTAAACTGAGCAACTAATTTGAAGGCAATATGCTGCACAACAATCATTGTCAGGGGCCAGAGAGATAGCTTAGTAGAATAAGTCCTTGCCTGGCAAGCACAGGGTCCTGAGTTTAATCCCCAGTTCCACAAAAGAAACAAACAAACAAACAGTCATTGTCAAATTCATATAATTTGTTTAGTAAAATTATGTATCATTTTTAATTTCCCCTTTTTCTTTTTTTGGTATGGGAAATTGAACTTGGGACCTTGCATTTGACAAGCAGATGCATATGCCCCTGAGGTATATCCCTACCTCTTGTATCATTTTTTAAAAAAATCTTTTATGTATTTATTTATTTGGTATAGGGTCTGGCTATGCAGCTTGGACTCATAGTGATCCTCCTGTCTCAGCCTCCCCAGCACTGGGATTACAGGTGTGTGCCACCATCCTGGATTTCAGGGGTCAGCTCAGTGTAGCAAGGGCGGACCTTGATGGCCCATGGTACTGGGAATTGAACCCAGGTCCTTGTGCTTGCCAGGTAGGTGCTTATTCCACCAAGCTACCTCCCCAGCCCCACTTGTATCATTTCTAATGTTGTTTGAAAATTTTTTTGCTATTTTCTTACTTTAAAGAAAATAAGAACAAAGCAAGCAAAATAAGCAAAAGTTCTTTATCAAATCAATGATATAATTGCTTATGTTCCTGAGAATTACTGAATAGTTTTATTACATAGTGATGAAAATATATTTTAAAATAAGATAATTTAGTATTGCCTTTAGAACAGTAACAATACCTTTAATAATCTCTGCCCCCAGTTTGTCATAAATGGGCCAATGGAATGTGAAAAATCCATGTTAAGTGACATCTGAGGAAGAGAACACTGCAAAGGAGTCTAGAGTCATTACCACTGCACAGACTTTGCTGCTGTCAGGGCAGTCAAAGGTAGTTTGGCCGAATGGTGGAACTCGAAGCCATTACAGTTACATGGCTAACAGGAAGCTGCAAGAGGACGTGTCTCATTTGCATGATGCCTTAGCCATCTTTATCAATTAGCATAACAGAAAGCCACCTCAGTTTGTGGTTGGAAAGGAGTACATTTTAGTGACTCACCAAGACCTCAAACTTTCTAGTATTAGAACACAAGGTACCAATTCAAACTAAGAAAAAATTAATTGCTACATAGCTTCAGACAAAAGTCATAAAAAATTGCTAATCTTCAAAAATAAGAAGCCACTCAGAGTCAGTTACTCACCTCTTGTAGGTAACAAGGACACCAGCAGCTGTTGCACCGTAAGGGCCGGTTTACTGTGATCACTTCTCGCCCTGAGTTATCTGTGATTTTCAGGGTGCAGGACCGCAGCGTGGAACAGAATGTGCGATTGAAACAGATGCTTTCTTCCACTGCAAAGTAAATTCTTTGTCCCAAACTATTTTTAATCTCATATTTGTTGGAGGTCTCAGTGCCAAGAATCACTAACAAGAAAAGAATATTTTAAAAACAGTGTGTTAGTTAGAACCAACATTTTCAAATAAAGGAAGTGTGTGTCAGTGAAAGTGAAGGAAGAAATTAATTATTATATGCAAATCCACTTTCGTGCTTTAAATTTGGAAGTCTTAGCCATAAAAATCCAGTAAACTCTAAAGTAAAGCTGTGCTATCAATTTATTTTCATTCAGAAATATGACTGAAAAATATTAATGCTGTTCTTCAAATAAAGAACCAATACTATAAAGAATTCCTGACTCAAAACTAATTCTATCATTACTATACAAGTTATCAGTATGACTTAGAGTCATAATAATTATTGTGCCTAAAATCTGTGGTAATAAATATGTGGCTGTGTACTATCCAACTATATATTTAAATTTTGACATATTTTAGAACTAATGTAGATTACTATGAACATAAAATACCTCAGTAAATTCAAATCAATCATTCTCAAAAATTCATATATTGATAAATAATATGCCTACTTGGTTAATCATTAATGAAATGACAAAACAATGGCACTTTGACTTGATGGGTCTTTATTATTTAATCTCCTTTTTGATTTCTGAAACTAGATTTTTTTTTTTTTCGGGTACTGAAGATCGAACTCAGGACCTTGCACTTGACAGGTAGTGTTTGTGCCACTGAGCTATATCCCCAGTCCCCTGAAACTGTTAATAAATTTAATTACTAGCTGACATGGGAATGACGAAGTCTCTTCAGTCATTTTAAGATCAAATATAATTTTAGGATTTGGCCTGCAACAGCATCAAAGACTTAGAGAGTTCTGTACTTTTTGTTAAATCACACTAATTATCTTACTTTTAACTTTTATTAAAAAATAAGTTAAGGGTTCCATTTTTTTAGTTTCTCTCTCTCTCTCACTCTTTCTTTCAGGGTCTTGTTATGCAGCTCTTGTCTCAGCCCCCCAGGGCTGGGATTACAGGCATGCCTGGACTCCATCACCAGCTGGGCGTGCCTGGGGGCGGGGCCAGCGTGGCAAACAGGGCCAGGACGTGGTGTCTGATTGAACCCCAGTCCCTGCGCTTGCCTAAGCAGGCACTTACTCCACTGGCCTATCTCGCCAGCCCTTCCAAGGGCCCTTTTTGATCTAATTTTACTCTACGTGTGTATATTAATCTCCAAACATGTTATTGTTTGTAATATATTTAGATATAAAGAAACTTCTAAAAACTTAAGCATTGTTTATAGTTCTAGTAAAGGTAGAATAGAATGTACTTACCTCCCAGAAGCTCCACCTGCTGGTGTATAATGATCAGGTCTAACTGTGAAAAGAAGACAGAAAGGAAATGAAAGTATCACATCGCAGCACGTCATAAACCTTTGGAGATCACCAATAACCTACCTCTGACACAACATGAAATTAGCTGATTTTCATGTTTTCTACCAAACTGGTTGAAAAGAGGTTACGGTTTTCTAATGCAAAAAAGGACAAAATGTGTTTGATTCAAGTAAACCTGTGCCATTAATTATTAAAATTCCAACGCAGATTTGCCAAAACGACAGTGGTTAACTTTGTACTTTTTTGTGATAATGGGGGAAAAAAGATAATTTTGGAAACAAGCTCCAGATGCTTTACATTTTCCCACAATTTATTCTGAAAAAAATGAAGAAATGTAATAATGATTTGAATGAATGTTGAGTCCACAATCCCTAACTCAGTGTCGGTCTGCAAGCCTGTAAAGCCTGTATGTAGCTCATTCTTGTCAGGGAGCAAGCATTTTTGTTTAATATGAAAAAGTTTATTAAAAAAATATTTCCCAATCACACTTTCCTTTGGCTAGGAAAAGTCTGTAGATGCCACAAAATATTAAAATAAACAAAAATTCTGCTAATGCATGCGCAACAATATTTATCTTCTGTAATTGAAAATAGAATTGATTTGCAGAGATTGTAGACAATCCAAAATGACTATTAAAACATTCAGTACATGTTGCTTTTAAAAAGGAGCTATAAGGTGTGTGTTCTTAGAATAATTTTGTGTGTAACTGATTTTGAATCTCACTACTTAAAGATCAAATAACACAAAATCCTGAACATTGCCACAATGTTGATATTTTTCATGGTTCACTTTTTATTTTGCCTTAAAAGTTCATCAATCGATTCTTTCTTTATATTAACAAACTCACCAGGAATTGTTAAACCAAGCAAATAAGTGCTAAAATTTGATATTGTTTGAATGCCAGAAATATAGAAAAGGTGAAGCTACAGAATTACCCTTTCTCCTT
Source organism: Octodon degus (assembly GCF_000260255.1). Taxonomy (NCBI): domain Eukaryota; kingdom Metazoa; phylum Chordata; class Mammalia; order Rodentia; family Octodontidae; genus Octodon; species Octodon degus. Next base: position 13,822,647 of record NW_004524604.1, on the reverse strand, counting down.
GAACATCTTGACATAAAGTTAAGGTTAATATTATTTGTTTTAAATGTTAGTATTGATAAAAGAGTATATGTCATCCTTTTTTTAACGATTCACATATTCTTCTCAAATTTTCAGACATTTGATCTGAGATGTGCTAAATCCGTAGTAACAATTATGACAAAACACTTTTTTTAAAAAAAAATTAGGGTAAGTCTTTTAGAATGTATTGCATTAGTACTGATTTCCTTCGAGGAAATGGAGAGTTGGTAAAGAAGAGCTGTGGCTTACAGCGGATCCACACAGCCATTTAGCAGCCCCTCTCTACAGAAAGAACTTAGGAAGGAAAGCACAGAGGGCCACAACTAAGGCATTTGAGCTTAGGAACCCTGAATATTAGTGTTACGGAATTAATGTTAGTCTTAAAAATTTAAAATTATTAATTGATCTATTCTCACCCACGAAAAGAAAAGTTGTAACTTTCTAATGTATAATAATATAGTTGTTTACTGAGTGCCTGCCATCACTGTGCTGTGTATTGTGTCACAATAATGGTGTTCTCCTCAGAAAAATTCAGAGGTGAATATTAATTTTAGATGTGAAGAAACAGTACCAGAGTGATGAAGGAATTTACCAAGGTCATTAAGCAGGTAAACTTCTAAGTCGCCATGTTGCTGACATTGTTGAAGTTAGGAATTAGAAGAAGTAATGCTTAGGTGACACAATGAAGTGTGATGCCTTCATTCCTTTTTTTCTTTAATACCTCATACTCTAATAAGAGTGACCTCATTCTTTTTGTGAATCTTCCTGGATTTGAGGGTCTTGATGTTTGTAGTTTCTTTTAAGTATCTCCGAGCAACTTATAAACCAAAAGGACCCTTGCCATTCTTTTCTATTGGTTGATGGACTAGAAATTGATGGAAAACTTATTTTATTTTTTTATAAAATTTATTTATTTATTTATTTTTGTATTTTAGGGAAGGATCTACAGGGTGTTCAGGATCTCATAGTGAGATCCACCTTATAGTGATCTGCCTGTTTACAGCCTCCCAAGAGCTGGGATTACAGGTGTGCGCCACCACGCCCCGTCTCAATGGAAATTTTAAACAGACTGAGTTATATATTCAGGTGTCAGAGCAAGTAAAGTACTCCTTAAGCATGAAAATAGTAGAAATGAAAATACAATGACAACCTTGGATAAACAGCCTAAGAATCCTTTTTTAAAGAGTCTGTTTTACAGATATTGTTGGTTCCCTTAATATTGTATATGTATTTCAAAATAATTTAGGTATTTACATGGGACTTTAGCTTCTCATAACTATTGATGACTAAATTTTAATGATTCATTATTGCATAATTATCACTAGTTATAATTAGTTATTATAGTTTTCTATCTTTATATTGCAAGATAAAATGTTAACTATTATGAATATATAAACCCAATCTAAAAAGAATTGATTACCATTATCCTTAGGTTTAACTTGTATCACATAATATATACTTATTTTCAAATTGCTTTGAAAATGTTTTTCTCTGTAGTCATTGCATAAACTTTCTTCATAATAAAGTAAAATTTTAACAATTGCTTAAGTTTTTTATATAGGAAGATTGTAAGTATATGATTTCCTGTGTATTTATTGTAGAATGTACTATTTCCAAATGTTCATGATTTTTAGTTCAAAGTCAACACTAAAGAGTATGTAATGACTCATGACCTATGAAAGCTCACTCATTCCTTTATATGTGCACTGGTTCAAAGTAAATGAATGTTCTTTTAGTATAAAGTGAGTAAGTTATTTCTTTAGAAGAAAAGTGTTCAACAATTTGTGGCATATTTTGTTTTCCCAAGAAGATTCGAGGAGGTGCATTTTGGAAAATGTACTAAATTTTGCTTTGACTCTAACGTGTTCAGATTTCTATTTATTGAATGTTAAAAAAATGTATTCGTGTCAAGCATCTGGCTCCGGGTGTGTCATCATTCATGGATGGAAGAAGAATATGTGATGACCATATGTGATCATCAAACCTCAGCCCTCTGGCACTGGTATATCACTTTTATACTTGGCAAAACCTTGTCTGACAACATTCCCAAACAGCTTGCAGCAGTTAATCAACTCTAGTCAGCTATTACAGCTGATCCTTCCTGCAGATGGAAGATGGTAGGTTAGCGTTTCCAGCTCTTTTACATATCTCCCTGAGCTCGCCAGTCTTCAAAGTATATTTGTCTGCCAGTGGGTTTCTGGAGAAGGCATCTGCAATTATAAACATTTTCCCAGGAACATATGCTGCGTGCAGCTTAAACCCTATCAGGCATAACAGAAATCTCTTGTACCTTAAGGGAATTAACACAGAGATTTGATTTTGATAAAGGAGATAGACTTTATAGTTTGAAAGAATGCCAAACAAGCTGAAAATTGCAGCAGATGTGCTGACATCTCAATATTAGTGTAAGTGCCTTTTAATTTTTTTGCAGAACAAAATATAGAAACAATTTTATATGTATATATATATATATATATATTGCCATTGCTGCGTATTTGTGATATTATTCAGATAATGATGTTTGTTAACTGAATTATTATGAGGCCTGAATTGCTGCCTACTCTGCAATGCCTAGAACAGTGACCAAGCCTAATCATAATTATTTTTGAAGAAAATTGACCTAGAGATGCAGTAGCCTCAGAAGATAATAATGGTAAGTTGGCAGCTTGCTTCCCCTCTCTCCTCTGCAGATTGGGTTGAACTCTCAGCTCACTGCCAAAGTCTGCTTCAGAATTTAGGGCTGTATCAGTCTTCTTGGCTTTGTACACCTGCACATATCAGAATTGGGTGCTTGTGGGTATTTTCTTTACTTTTGGGGGTAAGAGAGGGACTGAACTTTGGCTTTTCGTGGACTAAGCAAGCATTCTAGCATGCAGAGCTATGTGTTGAGCCATTTTTAAAGTTCTAGTTTGAGATAGAATCTTGATAAGTTGCCTGGATTCCTATCCAGTTTGTGAACTTGTGATTCTCTCTCTGGCCTTTGTCTTCCAAGAAGCTGGGATTGCAGATGTGTGGTACTACATATAGTAGCCTGGCTTTTGTATAAATCCCTTCATTGTAATCAACAATTTTTATTTGGCCAATGAGGATGCAAAGATTTTGGGCGAGAGGCTATGTTTTATGCTTTTTATATGCCTCGAGTATAGCAGATACTCAATAAATATTCTTTTAACTCAATAGCTGTAGGTGACTAAGGCATATTAGACAATTCCTCAGGGATACGTTTACCAACACCTGAATAGAGAACAGAAGGTAGATAATGTACAAAATAGCTCTTTCAAAAATATTTAGTTCATCACCCAGTTAAATAGATTAAGAAGATAAAATTAGCAATAAAGGAAGACAGATTCTTGCTAAATAAAATAGTTTATAATTTCATGATTTATAAGGCCTTTCTTGGTTCAGTAAATTATTGAAATATTTCAACATTGTATGAAAACTAAAGCAAATAAGTTTCTATTAATTTTAAGAGAAAAGCATTTATGGAAATATAAAGGTATAAACACCTGGCTTAAATATTCTAGACCAGGAGGGACACTGACTGTTGTGAGGAAGCTTCGTGGTGGGTGGGGTCCTTGCTGCCGCACTTGGCTCCCGGGATTGGAAGAAGGGATGATACAGCTTTGGTCTGTGTCTGGAATTCCTGGAAGAAAATGAGGTAGGCTTCTACCTTTCTGGTTCTGTGTATCTGCAAAAGAATCAAAATCTCAACATATATTTATACTTAGGCCATTTCATGGAATCCTTCCTACAATATTTGTCAGTTCTTTATTTAGATGATAGATTATCTTCTACCTCTTACTTCCATGACTTTTCCTTTATTTTCATTTTTGTTTGTTCGCTTGCTTTTGCAGTACCGGGAATTGAATTCAGGACCCTGCACTTGCCAGGCAGGCGCTTATTCTACTGTGCTATCTCCCCAGCCCTATTTTCAGTTTTTTATTGCCACCATCACTTGAACTTTAATTCAGAGAAAAAGAGACGTGGAAGAGTATGGGTAGTAACTTTAGCAAAAATTATAAGATTTGACTGAAGCAATGACTTAGATGTATAGATGTTTTTATATGTGCATCATGTGGGGTCGCCATAGTACTTGTGATATGTCATTGATTACAGTGCTAGGATATGATGTTTGACTCTGATTAAAACTGCTCTAAAGACACGTGAATGGCAGAGACAAAGAAACTGGGGCTAGAGGGGCTGGGGAGATGGCTCAGTGGAATAAGCGCTTCCCTGACAAGCACAAGGGCCTGAACTCAATCCCCAGTTCCACAAAAAAAAAAAAACAAAAACAAAAAAAACAAAAAACAAAAAACAAAAAACAAACTGGGTCTAGATTAACATAAAGAGGAAATTTCTAACAGCTATACGAAGATTTGGATAATACTCTCACGACACATATACTTAGATTGGAGGGGCATATATATCCTCAACAATAAATGGCAGTGGTTTTCTTTCAAATGAGACACACAGTTCATGGAAGTTTGTTTGTGTGAGGGGTATTCCGCTCTACCTTTTAAATCTGGGAAGATGTGAGTTGACAGTACAGTTCCATGGGTGAAAAAAACATCAGAAAGTTACAAGTGACATCTTTCAATGTACTTGAAGAAAAAAATCCTAAAAATGTTTTAGGTAAATAACAATGATAATGTGATTTGTCTTCTCAAACCAAAGTGCTAATTCCAAAGGTAGCCGCATTGAAACTTCAATTGTTTATTTATTTGTGTGTGTGTGTGTGGCCAGCTCAGCCCACCAGGAGGCGGGGCTGGCTGGCATGTGGTGCTGGGGGATTGAACCGTGGTCCCTGTGCTTTGCTAAAGCTTGTTCTAAGTATGTGCTTTAGACCACTGAGCCATCTCACCAGCCCCGAAACTGGTATTTTATCAACAGCTTATGCTAAGTATTGTGACTAGATCTCAGGATAGTTCATTTTCCACCTAAAGTTCTGCCTCTAAGTTTAGACTGCAGATCTTATTACTGAGTACCACTGCCTTTTTGGTAGATTAATCATAATTTGATCATAATATTGCTTTCTAGTCACAAGTTTCCTCAAAGAGTCAGACCACCAGATGAAGAAGGAACTCCTTTGAATTTCTATCTGGCTTTGAATTTCTATCTACTCTTTTAAAAATGTATAACCAGCTTATAAATATTTTATATACGCTGCAACTCTTTACCTTACAGGCTACTGTGTTGCTGTAACTTATTTTATAAAGTGATGGAGCATTTTGGCCTAAGTGTTAGTGACAGTTAAATAAAAGAAAACACTTGTGAAGATTTTTGTTTATCATCAAACATAAACTATAAGTATATTAAAATTCAAAACATTCATTCATAACAAAATTGATTTTTGTTATTTGTGAATATTAAATCTGCAAACTATCCCAGTGATTCTCAGAGACCTGACTACATTAAATGCTGATGAAAAGGAAAAAGATGACCTCATTTGTTTAATATTAAATAGTGTTTAAATTGGGTTTTGTTAAATGAAATAAGTATAAACAATTTCTTTGAGTAGTTCATTAATGTACTTTAGGATATTGTAAATTTGTGAGCTCATCCTATTATGAGATTAAAAACCTCTGGTAATTATACAAGTCATAATTTTTTATGCTAAACTTTTCATTATATCCTAGTGTGTAATGGTTTGTTCTGATGATGGAATAGCAAGATGTTATAATTTCACTTTTAGGCAAGTTTCACAGGTAGTTTTAGTGAAAACACAACCTTTTAATCCTTAAAAAGTACATCTCTTATCTTCTGAACACTTCTTGAAAAAAAGACAGCAAAAATGATATTCATATGGAGTTAGGGCTTTAAGGGAAATCTTACCAAGTCTCTCTCCTTTCAATTTCCTAATCGATCTGCTTGTTTAAATAGATATTTTGTTTGAATTCTTATATTTAATTTATTGTCAAAAACTTTGAAAGATTTTTGATCTATCATCTAGAAACATTTATTTTCAATCCTTACAATTTAAGGGCTATGGTCAACATAGGGTGTATTATTTATAATAGTTTGATACATAGCACATTTTGAACAACAGATGAGAAATAAAGTCATTTGACTTATTGTTTAGCACTTTCAAATTTGTATGTGAAAAGTTTCCTTTAGAACCCTTTAAGTTTATAATTTTGTCTTGTCCTTGTGTTTGACATTAAATCTCACTGCTCTTATTTTTCTATATAGCTTTTCTTACAGTGCACTAGTTTATATCCATGACAACTGAAGCATTTTTTTACATCTGAACTTTTACATTCTCTCAGATAAAGTGTGTGTGTGTGAATGTGCGTGCGTGCATGTGCGTGTGTGTGTGTGTGTGTGTGTGTGTGTGTGTGTGTGTGCATGTGTGCTTGTTAATGCATCATTCTCCTTGGAGTTATAATTTTAAAATTCCAATGTTCAAAACAAATAAATGATAGCTTTTAAAGTATTAATGTCCCTCATTATATTTCCTCAACAGCTATATATTTTGTCGTAATTGAAGACAAAATGTATTCACTGGCTCTAGCTTATCTTACCTTCCGAGGCCATGAGATGTCTGAGTCACTTCTTCACGGCAATCAGGTTAAAAGAAAATGCTTTTCTTGTTGCAGCACGGAGAGAAAACAGCATGCACAAAACTTCAGGTGTCGGCTTGCCTCATGTCAGCTTACAAATAACAGGGCAAAGGAGAGTCTCGCTGTTTCTAGAGTGCTTGATTTTATCTGTTTGGACAACAGGGGGAGATGACGTTATCCCCGAAGGTAAACACGGCTAGGAAACCATCCTGTCACTTGGCGGCTGAAAGGACCATTTAAAATAGCAGCTACTTTCTCTTAATTCAATGAGTAGAAAGATTTGTTCTAACAGTGTTTGTGGACAGGATATCATGTCTGCATCTTGTACTATGAGTAACCACTACGAAGGCAACAATATGCAGTGTATTAACTATTGAAACTGTCCTACTAATCGGGTTTGAAACTGTCTCACTGCTATTTGTTTCTCAATAAAATTATTAAAAATAAAAAAATAAAATAGCGTAAGCCAGAAAGGAGAACACACAATACTCATTTGAAGGGGCTTAGTTGCACTCAGTTACTTTATACGTCTTAGAATATACGTATTTGTATTCACCTTACATTGCCAGTTGCTTTCGATTCTGTGACAGAAGCTCTGATGAAAAAATCCTGCAATAGGAAGATTGTCACAGTTGTCAGTACATTTCTTTACATGTTGAAAGTGTTTGAACATAATTATTATTTTCTCTTGAAAAAAATCTATTGCTCCAAAAGAGATGTATTTCCCACTTTTAATGCATATAAATCAGTAATTATTTTCATTTTAAAATTAAATTTGATTAGGGCTGTGGAGATAGCGTGGTGGTCTAAGTGCCTGCCTGGCAAGACGAGGACCCGGTTTGATCACTGGTACTGCATGTCATGCCTACCCTGGACCCTAGGTGTGTCATGCTGGCCACTGAAACTGGGCATGGTGGCACACACTTGTAATCCCAGCGCTGGGGGATCTGAGACAGGAGGATCACTACAAGTCTGAGCTATATAGTGAGACCCTGTAAAAAATAAATAAATAAATTTTAAAAATTAAATTTAATTAATCAGTGGCATTAGGAAACAAATATTTAATTACATCCCGAATATTATCAAAACATACAGATATTTAGCTGGATTGAGTAGTAAAATAATCACCATAACCTTGGCTAGACCTCTGGAATTTCAAAATATAGTTGCCAATGGAATTTTTGTTAACTAAGTCAGTTGTTCTGGATGGCTTGTTATGGAGAGATTGGACTTGCAGGCCTGACTGTATTTTAAGTAACACTGTCTACTTGTAAAAATAGTTAAGTGGCCTTGGACAGTCTAGCAATGAAAAGCTAGAAGTTAGTGGCCTAGATTTGTAAATTGTCAAAAGCTTATACTTATCTTTTGGTAAAGAGAGATTTTTAAGTTTATGCTGTTACCATATAAGTAAGTCTTCACTGTGCAGAAAAAAAAGATATGAACAAGCCATTTGCATTTTTAAATTAAATTTCATAATGTTTTCCATGGGTATTTGCAAAAACTTCAATACAAAGCAAATAAGTTAGTCATCTATCATGGAAGGTATTTTATTTTATTTATTTATTTATTTTTTGGCCAAACTGGGTATTGAACTCAGGCCCTTGCACTTGCCAGGCAAGAGCTTATTCTACTGAGCCATCACCCCAGCCCCCTAGAAGGAATTTTAATTTGTCCTCACAATTGACTATTTAGTTTTGATAATGCTGCAAAGTATCAAACAACTTTGAAATGACAATAAAAATCTAAGTAAATTAAACATTTGACCTATGTAAGGCAGGCTACTCCTATATCTAGACTCGGCTGTATAGACTGATAAATGGGGTCTTTATTTAATTTCCAGGCCACCAGGTAATGACATTTACAAGTTGCTACTGCACATTTCCACTCTTTTGCCTTCTTCCTTTCAGTCTTGTTACTGACCAACACTGCATTTCTCATTTTGTCTTTTTACAGGCTTATCCTTTGTGTACTTGAGGTATTCTTTCTTTCTATTCCTTTTTATTTTTAGACTCTTTAGAAAAGAAGTTTGCAGACCCTCTGTGAGAGTTCCCAGCAGCCTAACGCTGTGTGACCAGCCAGCCAGCCAGCCAGCCAGGGGATCAGCCATCCCACAGTACACAAGCTGGCTGCACCTTCCGTCCTGAGGCTGCTACCCCTGCAGGACCGCTTCACCTTTGCAGCGCTCAGTGCTGACCACGTACCATCAGCCGCGTCCACAGAGCCATGGCCGCCATGATTATTCAAAATGGCTGCAGCATTTGCTCAGGTCTGCACTGCAACGAGTCTTTTTCCATTCCATGAAATTGAGGCAATACGACGCAGGCATTATACACTTGGCATAACTCAAAATTAAAAAAAATCTCGGTGGGATTACAGCAGAAAAACAAGAATCTTGAATGCTAGAAAACTGAGGGCTACTGGTCTTGCCTGTTCCCAGGAAACTCCCAGTTGGCCACCTTCCTCTCCCTTAGTGCTATGTACATTTGTCGTAGCTTTACATTTTAATCTATTCCTATTACACCATTTCACATAATGACAATTATAGCAAATTTTATGAATAGCTGACTATGAAAATGACTACTACATATGGGAAATCTGAAGTGGATATGTTTCAGTGAGAAAATAACAGCTTTCACTCATGGCTTGATCTCCTAAAATATAAATCTACCTAAGAATACAGTCATGTACCTCCAAAGGCACATATTTACATGCATAAGTCTCATTCCTGTACTTACAGTTTCTCATACTAAAACCCATGGTAAAATAATACAGGATATACAAAGAAATATACAAAGGAAGGAAACCAACATAGAAATATAATTATTTAGTGTTCTTTTTCTAGTCACTTGATTTAATGCTACCTTAGTAAATATGAAAAAATAGTATTTTAACGTAAACTGATGTTTCTTCTATTATCCCATTAGCTATTTATTTACGTGGATGGATGAACCTTGTCTCCAAGTATGTTTCTTCACTACCTCACTCAAACTTTCTCTTTTCATATATTGTCCCACTAATTTATTTATTTGATAAACACTAACTTTTCAATATGTTCATCACAGTGGTGAACATATGGAGAGGTGATGACGTGGGCTCCACTCCTGGGGGATGCCATAGTGGAGAATCACAAAATAAGGTTCAATGTTTTACTTATTTTTTTTTAAATTGTGACACATTTTCTACCTCCTAAAAATAAAATGACCACCTTCCTTGAAAATCACCTTCTCTTTGAAAAGTAAAACTAATTAGAATTAATAATGTGGTATTCAATTGACCATTCATTTTTCAACCTATATAGCACATGCTAAATTTTCCTCTCTCTGTTACTTTAAAACAGGTAATAACTTGATACACTCATTCTTGAGTAATGAGAGAATAAATTGGGTTGCATTTCTTGGTTGTTAGTAAGAAATATATTTGGTACCCTCTCTTTTTCTTTCTATTTAAAAAATTATCAACTAAAAGATCTATAAAGAATAATACTGAGCACACAGTAGAATCTTCCTGATTGAGAGACACAGACACAGTTCTCGAGCAAATATATCTAGAAAGCTTACTCACCAAGATGATGTGGAAAAAACTTAATTTGGAGCTCTGTGGCCAAAGATTCTGTGGGACAAATGGTGTTCTATAATCAGAAGATTGTAAAGCCCAAAGCAGAAGCAAAAGTTTAGTTGGTATATATAAATTCTATTCGTATTTTCTTCAAGTAAGACTTGTTAAGTCAAGTCAAGTTGAATGGTATTCTTGGACATACATATATCTATTTTCATAGCATCTCTATCTTCTGGCATTTACCTGGTATGTTGTGAACAATGAAAACTTTTCATAGCTTGTCATGGCATTTCCCTGTAAAGTCTCTAAAGAGTACTGTGAGTAGTTCCTATTTATGTAAATATTATGTACAAGCATGTGTATAAATGACAGCAAGAGAGAGACAGAGACAGGGAAACAAAGACACAGAAATTACAAGTAGAAAACTGCACACTACAGAAGAATGATACATCAAAATTATTTATTTAAAAATCTTTTAGGAGGGCTAGAAAGATAGTTTACTAGATTAAGCACTTTCTTAGGGAAGCGCAGTGACCACAGTTCAATCCCTGGCACCATATGCCATACCCACCTCGCTCCCGGGCTCACTGAGCCGGCCACTGAGACTAGGCATGGTGAGGTACATCTGTAAACCCAGAGCTGGGGAGTCCAAAAACAAGAGGATCACTATGAGTCCAAGTTGTGCAGTGAGACTCTATATCATTAAATAAATAAATATTTTTTAGGATGTGTGTTATATGTGTGTTTGATAGAAATGAAAGCAAGGAAAGAAATAAAAAAAACAAAGAGAGAAAGTAGAGAAGAGACATTGAGAGAAAGAGCATATGAATTTGGAGTTATTAACTAGATGAAGAAAATTAATAGGAAAATATTAATCTATATAGACTACAAGCCTCCTCCAAAAGAACTTCTTTACTATTTTGGCAGTTTCTCTATTTCTACCATATTATGACAATACACTTCAATAATATTTACCTTGTGCCTTGCTCCGTCTGGTCACCTTTCCCTCCTGCCTGTCTGCATCTTCAGACACTGTATCACCAACACACAGCAATCAGCTCTGCAGCTGCCAGCCCCGCGGTGCCCTGAGCACAACTGACTTTCTCGACAGCTCCCAGTCTGTGCGGGGCCAGTGCAGCTAAAAGTTAGTGTCAGCTGGAGTGACTGATTGTTTCCTTTTTTCTTTCTTTCTTTTTTTTTCAGAACCGGGGATTGAACTCAGGCCCTTGCACTTGCCAGGCAAGTGCTTATTCCACTGAGCCATCTCCCCAGCCCTCCGACCAATTGTTTTCTGCAGCACACTTTCCTCACATTTCCAGCTCTCAAAATAAGCATTTATGAGCTTCGCTTGCCCCAGGGCAAAGTTCCCCAAAAATTGAGGCAACTGTTGTAGTAAATATACATTAAGTAAGTAAGTAAGTAAGTAAATAAAACATATTAACTTAGACTTACTACTGCCTGCTTAGCGTCTACTTGTGATCCTAGTTATAGGTTAAATCATTGAAAAAATGTTACTACAGTTGAAGAACTAGCTTGGCAGATAGTGGCTAAAAGAATGAATTGAGTCTTATGCACCATGTAGAATGCTGTTTCACTGAACTGGAGGTGATTTGGGGAAAAAGATAGGTATATTTCTATAGTTGGTGTGCACTCTTTTTCCTTATTGTGGTTGCCTAATAGAGAAAAACTGCTAATACAGGTATTGGTACCTGTTATGTGATTTCATGAAACGTTCAGTGAAAGAATGGTGAAGTAGCAATCCAAGTGTGAAACAGGAATACGAACAAACATTTTAAAAGAAATTATTATGACACAAAAGTTCTTTAAAGTATGTTTCATGTAAAGAGCACATTGTATGAAGAAGACATTAATAATTCTCCATGAGGCTGATGTTTCAAAACCTTCTTTAAATATGAGACAATGCCTTCTGTTTCCAAATGCTAGACTTGGTTTGTAAACACTTATAAAGGAGCATTTCAGGCTAAATGGATGACATTGCTAAGAAATATGCCAGTGTTATGCCCTTGACATTACAGAACTGTGAGCTAAATAAACCTCTTTTCCTTGTAATGCTGTAGCCTCAGGTATTTCATTAAAGTATCACTGAGTGGACTGATAGTCCATCTAGCCCAGTAATATCTGTATTCCCCTACACTTTTGCTTCACGTTGGTTTCAATGGGTTTATATCTACTACCTTATTTACAGTTATTTTGTTTGCTATTAAATATATGAAGATTTCACTTTTTTTCTCTTTAATTTATTTTCTTCTGTTGGCTTAGAATAGATAATATTTCTATTCTTGTAGATCACTATATATGTTGAACATGTTTATACAAATAACTTTAACATCATTTTCTATAGCCATGTGCACCAACAATATTTGCTCTAAGGCCTATTGTGTTTATAAAAATGTCAATACTTAATATTGTCTTTTCATTAAGAAGTTCATCATATCATGGGTTGTAATAATAGTTTATTTTTTACTTATTTATTAATTTTTTTGGTGATACCAGGGATGAAACTCAGGACCTTGTACTTGCCAGGCAAACACTTATTCCACTGAGCTATCTCCCCGGCCCCCAATATTTTATGTTTTAGATGGGCTCATCAGCTCACTTATTTTTGTTTTTAAGATGTATTTATTTGGTACAGGGTCTCCCTATGTGTCTCAGACTAATAGCGATCCTCATCTCAGTCTCCCCAGTGCTGGGATTACAGGCGTGCACCACCACACCCAGTTTCTGTGGCCAGCATGGCATGCAGTACTGGGGATTGAACCCCGGTCCTTGTGCTTGCCGTGCAGGCACTTAGACCGCTGAGCTATCTCCCTGGTCCAGTTCATTTTTTAATTCAAACACAGCATGTCTGAAAGTTCTGTCACCTTCATACTTGCTGAACATGTTGCCTGAGTATAATGTTCCCAGGTCACATTTCACTTTCTTTAGATCTCAGTAGACCTTGTTTCTATTGTCTTTGAGTATTTAAGTGGATTTCTGAATACAACAGGCATTTTCCATTTTGTTAATGACTTGCTTTCCTTGCTTATATGGTGAAAAGAAGACTTTATCCCTTAAAACTCAAGAAGTTTACCACAGAATAAATGGTTTATTGTTTTGCAACTAATTTTTTTAATGTGAAGACATTTTCCTTTAATTTTTTCTATTACCTGTATCAAGATACTGTTCACAGGGTGCTTGGTCACCCTGCTGGTAATTCATCCAGTTCACCTCTTTTCCCTTTGGGAGGATTTGAGATGCGTTTTTCAATTCTTTATTCCCAACTGCTTTGCTTCCAGGTGAAAGTAGTTAACTGAGAAATTGTCCATTCTTTCTTTTAAATATCTTTCCTTTTGGAAAGTTTTACATGAAGAATCCTTGATTTTTCTTTTACTGTTTTCTTCCATCTTTTGGGACAGTTACACTAAAGGGCTAACTATCTAGAGTTTTATGCATATATTTCTTGTTTGGATGTCCCTTTAATATAGTTAATATCTTGGAAAAGCATTTTAAACTCTAGAATTTGATGTAAAAGTAGATCCTTAAGTTCATGTTTGATAGTAACATATTACAGGTCTTTCTGACTAATGGAAGTTTAATTGATGAATTTTTGAACTTATTGAAAATGATAACCATCTAACAGATAAAAAATCAAGTTCAATATGATTTTTCCTGGGATCACATTATGGGCCTCTTACTCATTTGAGATGCTGGGCCATAGCAACAAGCCACTAGGATATACTGCAGCTCCTTGGGGACCATGTAACTGTGAAGATAAACAACAGCTGCATTGCTAAGATATGGTGTTTGGTAGAGTTAGTGGTGAAATTATTTTCAACTTATGATACTTTCATCAATAGGGTTTTAGCCATCATAAGTCAAGGAACATCTAGAAAATTTAGGTAGGGGTTTGTTTTCTGACTAATAGCTTAGGGCAGTGGCGTCAAAACTACGACACCACGTACTGCGGTGGGTGTGCAGAGCTCTCTGTCCACATGAGAGCCAAGTGTAGGAGTTGTTTTTTCGAAACTAAAACTTAAGTATTCAGATTTAATTGCAGTGTTGGCATTTTGTGATAAATAAATGAGTTTGGGGTTGTGGTTTCAGTACTTGGTCTCTAAAAAGTTTGCCATTATTTGTTTATGTCATTGATCAGATTCTGACCAAAGTTTAGGTAGTTACTCACATTCTGTGTTACTTTTATGGTAAACTCCGATAGTAAAAAGAAAAGCAAGTGGCAAATAAATGATATTCTTGAGCTAATTAATTACAGAGGTGCCCTGACTTTATAATTCTTCATGCTTTCTCATACATTTTCCAGTTTACTCTGTTCCTCCTACAGATCCCACAAAACATTTTAGATATTAATTTGGTCACAGTTTAAGTCAACCAATAGATTTTAAAGCTAATTTTAGGAGTATGCTATAAACAATATATGTATTTTAGTTGATCAGGAGCAGGAATTTTAGTCTGCAGATTCATGCTGTTATAAATTGAGATATTCCCCCCAATTTTTAATGAAGGAGCAAAAGGAGATTTCAATAAATTTCGAAGGCCTGTCTTGGATCCAACCATCAACAAGCTATTATTACACTTAGGGTCTCATTTTGCATGAAGGAAATCTTTTTCCTTTTAAAAATCCCCTGTCACTTTCTAAATCATCATTTTTGAGAATCTACCAATCAAAGAAAATTGTGACTCTTTGAGCCTCTCAGTTGTACTCTTTATAACCATGGAAACCAATCAAACTGTTACCAAGGTTACCTTCTTGAAGCCATCATTTCAGTCTCATTATCAGCTTTTCCTAGGACTAATAAATTCATTGAAACAGTAACAAAATGATATTTGTGTAAAATGCATAGATTAGTGTAATTTTAAAATTCCACCCCAAATATAATTATATAGAGCTACATATACTGTTCAAGATGAAGAAAGAAACACACTCATGTGACACTATTTTGAGTAACTGACTGACAGGAGAATTAATTAGCCCTCTATTGCATATTTGGTAGTATTAATGTTTCCTTTTGTGTGTATGTTTTTCCTTTACATTACTGCATTCTCCTGTATTGCATGCCATAATATTATAAATAGTACCATCAATCTTCAGTTTTTGTAATCAGTGTATGGATAGAACAAGAAAGGACTTGGTTTTAAGTGAACAATAGAAAGTAGATTATAGAAACCCTGGAAACATAAGAGCAATTGTATATCTTCGTATATTTTAAAGTATAATAAAAGGAAATGTGGTTTCGTTAAATAGTTAATCTAATGTTGAGAACTAAAACATATTGTTTAAAGTAATAAATCAGGAATCTGAAGTATAGTTTAGAATAACTTGGGTATTTTCACATAGCTATAACATATTAATGCTTGAATATTTTAAATATCTCTTGGTATACAGCCATGGGGGAAAATACAAATTATTTAAAAAGGCAATGCAAATGGGTAGGAGATTCAGATATGAGACTCACTTTATAGCTTTTGTATGATTTGAGAGGCATATTTTGAGTACTAAGCTGCTTAAATAAACTTCAAATCAACAATTTTGATGTTATACAATGTAGAATGATGTTTTTCACAGAACAAACGTATAAGAATTTTTCTCTCTTAGTTGAAGAAAAACATAAGCACATGTGGCAGATTTCCTGAGAGGACTTTAGTCCCTACCAATGCTTCTTTTTATATTATCTTTTGTGTCCCTCTTCACACTGGGGCATTGCATGCTTATCAGTCAGACAGAAGCCCTGAGTATGGACCCTGAACACTGAGCAGGGAGATACAGTGCCTGTGTGGGAATGAGTCTCAGCCTTGTGTCAATAAAAACAAGAAAACACCTTCAAATTGAAGATCAAAAATGCTACTTGCAAAGAGATTACTTATAAATTGGTTAGCGTGGGGTCTAAGATGAACACCCATCAGGCTACTGGTCTAGTCAGCCTCACGGAGACGTATATGTAAACTACAACAGGAACCAAAAGAAGAGAGAGAAAAGTCACACAGATTGGCTCCTTTGAGAGGGTAAAACAGAAAAATGGATACCATGACCTCACTCTACCGTGAGCTTCCCACTTCTCAGGTATTCCGTGGCTGACCTGCAGCAGGAAGCCAAATAAACTGAAGTTTCTTCTGTGATTTTTTTCCAGGCACTTCTGCTGCTGAGGTGTCTCCAGGCAAGTTTCTCTTGTGGAGGGAAGAAGTCAGCTACTCTGGTTGGAGAATAGGTTTAGGATGGGTGGAGAAGGGAAGAGGGTGGACTTTTAGGAACGTAAGGAAGACAGTTTTTGTCACAACTAGAAAATTTCATCTGCTAGGAACATGGTAACTAATACATGTCCCATGTTTATGATGTAAATGGTCTTCCATTTAGCTGTGACAAAACTGTACACTGTACAATCTGAAAATCCATGCCTCACCTGTGAGCAAAAGCTCAGCATGCAGAAACTTGCCTAACCTCATATGGCATGTCTTTGGTGAAAAATGCCATGCTAGACAGTAGGGTGAAGCTACTGTGAATTTAAATTTTCTTACATCAAATTGGCACCAAAATGGCATTCAGAAGCTGGGGGACTAACCAAATAAAGTGTTGCAGGTCACATTCCACCATTGGAGAGTTCCTTTGAATTGCCTTTTTTGTAATTGCCTTTCATGCCTTCGGCTGCATACGACTCTGGCATGTGAGATACAAAAACAGGTATTCCAAGTATGGGATTGATGACTTTCACAACTTTTTTCTTTAGAAAGTCAGCTGGAAGGCAGCTGTGGAAACCTTGTTTGACTTTAGAAAGCAAATGTTTGAAGAAGAAAGGAGAAGAAAATTCACATATACTTAACATCTTTTGCATCAGGTGCTGCATTATAGGATTCAATGTATAGCTATTTAATTCAATCACAGCAGATGACCAAGGTGAGGAACCTCTTCTTTGTTTTATATATGGGATGCAGTGTTCAGCAATAAAACTGGCTTCAGTCATGTATGCTGATTGTTCATCAGTTGAAAGTGATTATGAGCCAGAAATTAACACTCCTTAGGAGAGGAAAGAAATGTAAGAAAGTAATAGGATTGGTCAATGAATGTGAAAATGTATCTGGGGAAATCCTTCCTCACAAGGAGGGCCCCGGAGAACTCTATGGGTTAATAGGCTGAGCAAGATTGGCAGAGCATTCCCTCTCTATAAATGGAGAAGCTTTGATTTTTATCTGCTTTCATCATTTTCTTTTTAATAAGACTAGCATAGAAAGCCTAAAATGTTGATGCTCAGTTTCTTCATACTCACTCCAAGCTTCCACTAATATATCAGTGGCACAAAGCTTTTAAATGATATTATGACTAAGTAGGAATGGAGCAGTAACCATCTTGCTGCCCCCATAAAATCTAGAATTGCCTGTTTTGTGTCACAAAGGTCATTATCTCATGTAAAGCCTGATAGTTCATTAAACAAAGGTGAGTTGATAAAAACAGCTCCTTCAGAAAGGGAAAGTGAGAAACAGAACAACAAGACCTCCCAGGCTAAAGATTATTTTCACATTCCTTCTTTTTTTTAAAATGTTTTTCACGTTCCTGCTTAAGCCTCAGCGCTTGTGTATTCTTCTGGAGCCCTCTGCTTGAGTGCTTCACTACATTTATCAAGTGAACAGTGTTGAGAAATGTATTGAATTAATAAGCAGCCAAAATCTCTCCATGGTCTGTAGGAATACTGCATTTTGAAGCTGCTGCTACATGTAGAAGCAATCTAGAGTATTAGCCTCTCAGGTAGAAGTGAGAAACCCGCCTGTCCTTTTACACAATGTGCCTTGTGACTGCCACTAGGACACTTTGATGACAGAAGGACGGGGCAATAATCCAAAGCAATTTTATCTTTTGTTTATAACTAACAAGATTATCAAAGTAGGAGGTCCTACTCAGAAGATCTCAGAAGCCAACCACCTTCCTCCTCTCAGTGTGCTAGAGACAAAGGAATGCCAGATAGTTCAGTAACTCACAGACAAAAAAAATCTATCCTTTAGAGTTTTCAGTTTTAAAAATTACATATAGCAGAAAATCTCTGGGACTGGGTGTGGTGGCACAGGCCTGTAATCCCAGCTCTTGGGAGGCTGTAAATACGTGGATCACTGAGTCTGATCTAGTAGTGAGGCCCTGAACACTCTGTAGACTGTTCCCTAAAATACAAAAAAAAAAAAAAAAAAGAAAAAAAGAAAAGAAAAGAAAAGAAAAAGGAAAGAAAATCCCATCACTTTTAATCTAATTTATTTTCTTTAATTTATTTGCACATATTTGTGCATAGCATTACTCATAGAAGTATATCTCTTTCATATCAAGTAGAAACAAAGCAATGATAAGGAAAAAAATGTGAAAATCATAGTTAATTTTTATTGCATATATCTGTAGATGCAGCACGTAAGACTAAGGTTTATACAGCACCTGTGCTTAATACTTTCCCTTGTGTTCTATCACCTTGATGACAGGAAGAGTCTGTAAAATATTGCCCTGGCTTTTCTAAGATGTCCCTCACAAGGCTAATTAAAGCAGGAAAACACCCAACCGGAGATGCTGCAGGACTGCAAGGGAGCACTCAGGTATTTGTGCTTTATCTCACTACCCTCAAGCATGTCTAACAAGTAATCTGAACAGCTGAACCGAGAGTGAGGGTGATCCCACAAACCATTTCTAGCCCTTCATTTGAACCTTTCATTGACCGCCTCTTTTTTTTTTTTCAAGCAATCAAAGAAGTTTATTTATTTTTTTCCAAATTTTTATAAACAGATAGCAATGAGACAGTTTCAAATCAAATCGGAAGTACAGTTTCAACAAATAATACACTGCATATATTCTTCTTAGTGGTTAATTGCTGTACAAGATGCAGACTTGTGATCCTACTTACAAACACCATTAGAACAAATCATTCTATTCATTAAGAGAATGCAACTATATATCTATCCTAACCACTTTGAATACACAGATACAAAATGGACATTCATCGATATACCCCATTTTTTCTAAGTTCTGTTATTGAATATTATAGGTGTGTAAACTCAGCAAAATATTCTAAAAGAGTCCAGTAGCCCATAATAGCATTGGGTCTTCTGTTTAACTGGCAATGTCAGAAATTATTGACCTGAGTCCCCCACAGCTCAACATAACAGCATGGCTTTATTTCCTATATTTCGTCTTCATACTTTTCTACTGGATGGTTAAGACCAAGGTAAAGCAGGACCTATGCAACAAGAGTTGTAGCTTTTTGGTCTGATAAGGTCAGTGAAATGCCCTCAGGATTTATCTTGAGATCCTGTACCTCAGATTGTAGTTTCATGTTTGGAGTGCCTGTCATTCTGGTAGTCTGAATATGGGCAGCTTGTCATGACATGCCATTTACTGCTATGACGTCTCTCGGGTAGGTGGTTGTTCAAGAAGAAGGGGGTGGTGAATGAAAGCAAGAGACAGGAAAAGGAATATTGTGGGACTGTCCTGCTTCAAGGTTGTATATGATGAGATTTTTGGACTTATGTGCAAACATGAGAAGTATATAATTCTTTATCCTATTTTTAAAATATAATGTAATTTTTAAAATGTTTTTATCATATTATTCAGGGACTTAAAGTTCAACATTTCACTACTTGATGAAAAATACCTGCTCCTTATTATGCCTAAGATGTTTGAAATGCAGACAGATAGTGAGGTTAAGCTTAATAGCCTAAATCGTTTGATAATAACAATAAGCTTGTCTTCTGGATGGTTAACAACGTAAGTTTGCAGACGAAAATTAGATAAAAAGGAGGGCTACAAGGAATGCCAACATTTTGGCCCTAACCTTCTAAGGTCAATTAAGACTCAGGACATATGAGAACTTGTACTCTAACGTCATGTACCTCGGTAGTGTCCCAAATTTTCTGATCAAGAAGATTATGGGGCCAAAGAGGAAAGTGATCGATGACGTAGAGTGTGCCTAAGGAGAGTCACATGGGGAGAAGACACTCTCTCAGGCTTTCACAGAGAGCACATTGGCCAAGCAATGGCCATGACTCATCCACATGGCTGCACTGACAAAGGTTCATTGACCGCCTCTTAATGACAAGAAGTCCTTAAATCTGTGTGAAATGTGTTGGTTTTTTTTTTTTCAGGAATTTAAATAACATATGAAAGAAATCATGAAGCAGTATTTTTTTCATATCTCTGTCAGTTGCAACCTCCCTTTGTCTTTTTCATTTGAATAGAAATTGTCTAAAATTTGTCAATATTTGCCCTCTCAACTTCTCCACATGCTACCCACCCTAATTCACTCCTTAGAACAGGTGTAATGTGGCTTTCACTTCCTAATTCAGAGGCCTGACACTTTTAAAATCTACTGTTTCCGAGGTAACATTTGTCTTTCTGGTGCTAAAACTACATAGACTTTAAAAGCCCTGTTCGTTTGGCCTCTCTTGGCATTGATTGTTGACAACTTCTTTGTTTTGAAACACTTTGGAAATAATTGGCTTATTTGACATTATTGCCTCAAAGTTTTTTATTGTGTTCCTAATGGCTTTCTTGACTTAATTTTAGTGTGGCCTAGGCGGTGACCTTGATTTTGAAAGTTTTGTCATAATACACAATAATACCTTGGTTCACAAACTCTTTCATTTCTGAGCATTTGAGTTCATCAACAGAAGCATTTGGAAAAATTTTGCTTCTGTGTGTGAACTCCTCATCAGGGGAGAAACACAACTGTGGCCACCTTCTCCAGAATCATGGGACATATTAAGTTGGTAAACGAAAGCACCACTGTGTTATGTTCCTGAGCCATCTTGTCTTGTATTGGAACTGAATTTGATCAAGTCCAAAATTCATAATATTAATTTTGCTTTTGTTCTGGTCTTCAGATATGCCTAAACAATATTAAAAATATATAGTATTATTTATACCAATAACATAGAAAATTACCCATCACTATCAAAAACACAAAAATAATTTGATGATTAATAGTATTTTCAACAACACTGAATCTGCTATATGCTTTTCTGTGGGCTAGTTACAATGCTGGACTTGGAGTCAAATGAAATATATGTGTGAACTTCCAGAAGATATGGGTCCAGAGACTGAGTTCTTTGTTAGAATCATCTCATAGACTACCATAAATCTTGTCCTTCCCCATCATTCATTGTACCATTCTATAGTCTAACTGCACTACATAGGGTATTAAAATAATAGGAACTGCCTCTATTTTATTTCTCTTTCTGTCTTGTCTGTCTGTCTGCCTCTCTCTCTCATTCTCTCTCTCTCTCTCTCTCTCTCTCTCTCTCTCTCTCTCTCTATTTTGAGGCAGAGTCTCACTATGCAATTCAAACTGACCTTCAAGTCATTATGTAGCCCAGGCTGCCCTCAAACCTATGCTTCCTGTCTCAACCTCCCTCGCACTGGGATTACAATGTCTATCATCATTCTTGGCTTGTTCATGTGTCATTCTAACTCAGTACTCACTTAATGAACGTATTTTCCCAAGTAACACATATTCATTATTTTACTTTGATTTGTTATCAAGAGTAGCTTAAGCTTGGTAGTTTATAAACAACAGAAGTTTTCATCTAAAAGTTCTGGAAACTTAGCAGCCCAAGATCAAGTAAGGTCTTGGAAGATTTGATGAGTGGTTGGGGCCTCTTTCTTGTTTGTAGACACTGCTTTCCTTCTGAAGCCCAAAGTAGTGGAAAGGGTCAGGGGTCTCTCAGTCTT